>NC_089826.1:8044753-8359753 GCF_035046505.1 Tiliqua scincoides
CTCCCCCCACTCTCGGAACCCTGGGGATTATACGTTTATCTTACACTGGTTTGGTAGTTTAAGGAGCAGACTACCTGAAGTTTTATACTTGCTGACAGGGCTTTAGCCGACAGCAAAACTATTTTAATGACTTCATCTACATTTTCCTAAATAGGAAATAAGACTTTAGGCAGGAATTTTTGGAATGCCTGACTTGTAGGGAAGGATTCCAAGGATGTCTGTCTTTTGACCCACTGATACTGAAACATTGTTGGTTTTCATTAAGTTTGGTTTGGGATATTTTAGTGACTACAAGAGTATGGTAGGAAAAAGATTTAGAAGCAGACAACCCAAGCCTGGGCATTTCAGTTATTCTTCAGATGAACAGAAACTTCTGTAAGATCGGAGGAAACATTTCTGTTTTTATTTGCATATGTCTGGCACAAATTAAAAACAACTAATTTAATCAAGATGCCAAAGACCATAAGCTCAGTATTATCCAGAGTTCTGCATCATCTCCCTCACACTTGGTGTTCTGTTGGTTTGGATCTTCTGCACAACTACCTTATATAGAATCTAGAATTTGGCCCCCTGAGAACTTTAGTTTAAGTGGCAAGACTTAAATTTTAGTTTAAGGCTCATAAACTTGCATGCTGCATACCATCTTGCAGCTAAAGTCCAGCCATTATCTCTTTTCCTACTCTTTTTGCGTGTTTACAGTATTCTCACAAAATAATTCACCTAACCTGCTGATCAAAGAGCCTATATACCTATACTTTGGTAAACCTTTATTGGCATATAGAAAGTCCAACGATGATAATAAATATAACAAGGCAAAGAGATACAACTTTATCAGCTATTAACTTCTGGCCTTTGCCATAGAAACTGCTGCCAGAAATTCCGCCACCAAAATGGTGATGGAAGGGGAATAATCACTAAGAAGGATTGGGAAAGGATCAACAAGAGAAGAGAGAAAAGGGCCAAGTAGGTGGGACCTGAGATTATGATGGGCAGTACACTGAAGAAGAATATGATCCAAAGTACCTGGTTCAAGTGATCAAAACAGGCATGATCTATTTGAACGAGGGATCTTAGAAAATCTCCCTTGGTGTATTGCAGATGAAAATATGTTCAATCTCGCTAACATGAAAGCCCTTCTTTTGCTTGGGTTAATAAAAGAGCCTATATACATAAAGCAGGAGCTTTTAGAATGATGGAGGTTTTCTCCTGTGTGCCATAGTAACTCATGGTGAAATTGTTAATTATCAGGGCTAGATGAACAGACACTCAGCACCTGGATCAATGAGGCTTATTGTGCCTAGTTCAGTGATTCTCAGATTTTTAGCAAAGGGACCCACTTTTTAGAATGAGAATCTGTCAGGACCCACTGGAAGTGATGTCATGACCGGAAGTGACATCATCAAGCAGGAAAATTTTTTAACAATCCTAGCCTGCAATCCTACCCACACTTACCCAGGAGTAAGTCCCATTGACTATCATTGCTAAAAGCATATACTCAACAGCCTGCTGAAATTATAGATCTGTAACATTTCCCCAAATGCAGTCATATATCATGGTAGCATCCAGTCCAATATATTAAAAATGATGTACTGAAATGAATGGGAACCCACCTGAAATTGGCTTGCGACCCACCTAGTGGGTTCCAACCCACAGTTTGAGAAACACTGGCCTAGATGGTTGAGGGTGCAGCGAGTTCCACAGTCAGGTAGAAGGAAACAGTGGCCAATGTCTGAGAAGTTAATCTCGTGCCCATGTTGTTGACTAGCATAGGTTGACTTTGGGGATATTCTGGCTTGATGGCCATGTTACTGGCAGAATATCCCCAGCTAGGAATTGTTCAGGGAGTGTATATAGCAGAAGGCTGATCTAAAGTTGTCCCTAGAAGAACCACTGAGTAAATAGAAAGTTGGTAAAGTTCAATAATAGGCCTGGCCTTCCAGCCTGGTGTGGGAAGTGATGAGGCAGCTGACTCAGACTTGAAGGACATCTGGATGCGGAGTCAACACCTGAGATAGGTTATTTATACAGTCCTGAGAAGTGTTAACTGCTGAGTTTTCACTTTGATCCCGAAACCTTTTTGTATATGAGGCTTTAGCCCAGTGATTTTCAACCTTTTTCATCTCACGGCACACTGACAGGGCACTAAAATGGTCAAGGCACACCACCAGATTTCTGACAACTGAAAAGGCACACCATGCTGCCAGTGGGGGCTCACATCTCCCATTGGCCCTATCAATAAATGACCTTCCCCCCCAAATTCCTGTGGCACACCTGTGGACCACTTGCGGCACACCAGTGTGCCACGGCACAGTGGTTGAAAATTGCTACTTTAACCTCAAAATCAGGAACGAAGCCTGTTTCAGAATGAAGTTGGTGTTCCAGCTGGGTCCTGTCACACTGTGTCAACATCATTTGTGGCTCTTGCAGCAAATGTTCCAAGTGTTTTTGTCACTCATCCGGCTCTCTTTTTAAGATTCATGATAGGTCATTCGTGTCCCTGTCTAATCCCTTCCCCTCGTTAAGACCCACAAACGCAACACTGGAAACAGCTGTAGGAAGTATTAGCAGTTGTGTTTTTTTTTAATTTAGCTTCCAGGGTGCATGTCCTGATGTACAGACATTCAATCAGTGCTTCTCCTATCTCATTATGGACTGATTTTGGCAAAGAGAGGTCATCCTCAGTTGAAAAGTAATCTATGACCAAAATTCCTCTGAAAGCACAGAGTTTAGAACCCAGTCAGCTTGCAGACATGCTCCCTGCCCCAAAGTGATCTCTTAAACAGAGATTATTTAGCGGTGGGTTATGAAATGGTGGCCTGTAATTTAGAGCCCCCTTCCTGCCCCTTCACTGTATGTGGGGCAAGAGTGGCAGCTATAGATCTGATATAGAGGGGTCATATTTATTTTTCCTGTATGGAAATATCTGTCCTTCATAGGATACAAGGCACCAGCTGTGTGACATATAACATTTGAAGGACTTGGCTGCTTTCCCGTCATTTTGTCCAGTGTTTGCCACAGTTGCATACGATGGCTACTAGGCAGTGGTAGGTGGGAAGACGAGGCACAGAATTTGGGATAAGCCTACTTGTCATCTGCCCATCTCATCCATAAGCATTTTATTCTTTTTGTTTTAGTTTGAACAATGTGAAATAGACTCTTGTACTTGGTGAGAGGAGATGATACAGGACTGATCTTGTAATTCTACAAATACAGGCCTGCCTGTCTGATTAAGGTGAGGTAAACCAACCATAGCACACCACTATAAGCCCTGAACTGCCTATCAGTCAAAATCTGCATCCCTCATGCAATCCTCTTGACGTTCAGCATGGCGTAACCAGGTCTCAAGTCTCTATCGCCTCTCTAAGCTTGGTGTAAATCCATTGGGAAGTGTGGGAGATAAAGCAATTTAAAGTCTTACCTGAATCTTGGAGGCCTTCCCTAATATTTTCAATTGCTTTTCCCAAAGAAAATTTAATTCCTTTGGGATTTAGATCCCTGAAATTATTTTCAAAAATTCACATTTGTTTGAGGTATGCTATTTTGTTGCTTTCGAGCAAACCTGCCAAGTGCCTTTTTGAATTATTAGCCTTTGAAGTTGTTGTGTTCAAGGTGGAACAATAAAGGCAGATGTTGCAGTTTAAAATTATTTTATTCATAGCGTCAGCACTATTTGTTCCAACTTTCTGAAATTTCACCGTCTCCCCATGGTCCTGTCCATGGTAAACTGTTTCACTGCTGATCCATTCTTACTATCAGGAATTTTTTCCTAATGTTTAACTGAAGTCTCCCTTGTTATTCAAACCCATTTGTTCTGGTCCTGGTCTTCAAAGCAACTGAGCTTAGATTTGCTCCATCTTCCACAGGACAGCCCCTCTGATATTTGTAGATAGTTACCACGTTGCCTCTTAACCATCTTCTCCAAACATGCCCAACTCCTTCAGGCTTTTCTCTTAAACTTGTTTCCAGCTTCCTCCTCATCCTCGTAACTCAGGATACCCATCCATGGTGGAGCCTGCAGGAGGTGGAAAGATTGCCGAAAGCAGAGAAGAAGCAGTAGATTTAATTGTGCAGGCATGTTTATTCAGAAGAAAGTCCTGGAGTGTTTGCATGGAGCTTGCTCTCAGATAAGTGTGCATAGAATTGCAACGTGAGAGTGAGCCTTTGAACTCAGTAGGATTCACTTCTTGGTAAACATGCATAAGATATCAATTAATTCTGTAGAGCTTTGGAGAGATACAGCTGTTTTAAAAGTGAAACTCCAATGGGAAAGCATGCTTTTTAAAAAATGTTTCTGCTTTTGATCCTTCCTTCAGACCAAGAAGGAGGGAGGGAAATAAACTCATCCCTGAGAACCCTCTGGAGTGAGTTCTGGGGGGTGGTGGTAGTTGTTCCCCCCCCCATTTAGAGGCAGTTGGGCCTCTTCTGATTGTATCACAAGGAAACAATGGTTCAGAAGGGAGGGTCACAACATGTTCACTCCAAAGTAAGTTTCAAAGGCACTTACTCCCAGAGAGGTGGACTGAGGATTGCTGCATACTTACTTGAAAGTAATCCCCTTTGCAATTTCTCGGGTTTCTGCATGAGTGTGGCATGGAATTGCAGTAATTTTTCTTGGAAATATTGTTTGGCACTTAGTTGTTGATAGACACAAGAGCTCTGTCAGTAAAAGAATCTGACAACAGGTTAAACTTTCATCCAGTACAGCTATTGTGGAGATTATTTATTTTAATGCCACCGCCTCCCCTGAGCAGTGGCATAGCTAATGATTGTGTAGCCCTGTGCCAAGCTCAAAATGTTGCCCCGGAAGTGATGTCACAACCGGAAGTGACATCACACCTGGGCTTTTTCAAAAGTGAAAACTGGGAGGAGCCCACCTCCTTCCCTCAGCAGCTCACCACCCACTTGCTCTGCTCCCCCCCCCCAGTCAGTGGCATAGCTAAGGTATCCATCTGCTACCTGGGGTCAAATAAGATTTTGTAGCCCCCCGCCCCCAAAACGACAAAATCAAATTTAATTAAATAAATAGATAAAAAGTTACTGGTTCCATGCTGTATCATAACAGCATCTCACTGGCACTCAGAACAATCAGTCTCATAGGTCAGTTTGGAGTTGAGCAAATCTACTTTTTGTTCCATAAGGCAATTGTGTTTTCATTTTCTGGTTAATTGGCCATAACCTTTGATGTAATACAGATATTCCAGTGCAGTTTGTTGCATTGCACTCTGCATTAAATTACCTTTCCAATGATATATAACATGATGGTATTATTTATATATACCAAGATTTCTCAATTTTGGTTGCTAGTGTCAAGCTCAGCTTGTTGTCTACCAAAGCTTGATGCCTGGTGCAACTGCTACCCCCTGCAACCCCTTAGATGTGGCACTGCCCCTGAGCACTTTATAAATGCCATGGGGTGCTTATATATGGTAACCTAACGGACCAATGTGTGTTTTGGGAGCTGGGTGATATAGTGTCTTTTGTGATGCTGACCTGTATTGCAAGGTAGGTCACATTCTTTGTGGAGATTGTATATCTCCAAAGAGATGGTAAAGGTTGTGAATAAGTGACTGTGTGCCAGATTTCATAAGAACATAAGAACAGCACCACTGGATCAGGCCATAGGCCCATCTAGTCCAGCTTCCTGTATCTCACAGCGGCCCACCAAATGCCCCAGGGAGCACACCAGGTAACAAGAGACCTGCAAGGCTTCCTGGGAATTGTAGTTTAAGAACATAAGAACAGCACCACTGGATCAGGCCATAGGCCCATCTAGTCCAGCTTCCTGTATCTCACAGTGGCCCACCAAATGCCCCAGGGAGCACACCAGATAACAAGAGACCTGCAAGGCCTCCTGGGAATTGTAGTTTAAGAACATAAGAACAGCACCACTGGATCAGGCCATAGGCCCATCTAGTCCAGCTTCCTGTATCTCACAGCGGCCCACCAAATGCCCCAGGGAGCACACCAGGTAACAAGAGACCTGCAAGGCTTCCTGGGAATTGTAGTTAAGAACATAAGAACAGCCCCACTGGATCAGGCCATAGGCCCATCTAGTCCAGCTTCCTGTATCTCACAGTGGCCCACCAAATGCCCCAGGGAGCACACCAGATAACAAGAGACCTACAAGGCCTCCTGGGAATTGTAGTTTAAGAACATAAGAACAGCACCACTGGATCAGGCCATAGGCCCATCTAGTCCAGCTTCCTGTATCTCACAGCGGCCCACCAAATGCCCCAGGGAGCACACCAGATAACAAGAGACCTGCATCCTAGTGCCCTCCCCTACATCTGGCATTCTGATATAACCCATTTCTAAAATCAGGAGGTTGCGCATACACATCATGGCTTGTACCCCGTAATGGATTTTTCCTCCAGAAACTTGTCCAATCCCCTTTTAAAGGCGTCCAGGCCAGTCGCCATCACCACATCCTGTGGCAAAGAGTTCCACAGACCAACCACGCGCTGGGTAAAGAAATATTTTCTTTTGTCTGTTCTAACTCTCCCAACACTCAATTTGAGTGGATGTCCCCTGGTTCTGGTGTTATGTGAGAGTGTAAAGAGCATTTCAAGAATACTGCCTGGAGGATTCAGATTTTATGGCTGATCAAAGTCTGACTGGTTGAATGCTGTTTTTCTGCCTGCCGGTTAGTTGTTTATAAAAGGTACAAGAGCACCTTCAGAAAAATGGAGATGCTTGAAGAGTCCATGAGAACAAGATGTTTGTATGTTTGTGTGTGTGTGTGTTAATATAAATAAATAAATAAATAAAAGAACAAGATGTGTCCTCTGCTTTTGTCCTTCCCAGCCCTGTGATGAGCTGAAAGACTAAGACCATGTGTTTGCTGCCCAATTTGTAAAGCTTTGCTGGTTCATTTCTTTGCCCTACTGACCTTGTATTTTAATTGTCATGATTGCTAAGTTTCCTTGGACGCCTCTTATTAGCGGGGAAAGGTGAGATCTAAATGCTTTGAATAAATCAAGCATAATATACAAAGCTATACAAAGTCTTTACTGCTTATAAGGCGAGGAGATTGAGGCGACTGCCTTAATTTCCAATTCCTCATGCTTTTTGGAGCATAACTGAACATTTTAAGCTCTTTGGAACGTTCTGATTGTAAGCTAGAGGAGATATACATGATCATTACTTGTATGAGGGGGAGAAAATGAGAGACGTTAACAAGTCTGCATCTCAGTAGTGTCTGTGCTGGGGGGGATGGCATGGGAGGATGGCATGATTGCAGGTGCCACAACAACTTGTCATTGGAGCTGTTTTGGGCAGCAGTGGCAAAACAGTTGCTGTCGCTGCCCAAAATGGCACTGATGGTGAATGAGAGGGGCTTCTTGCACGGCGTGTTGTGGGACCTGCAGTACTTACCGTGCTGCACCCCCCATAGCTATGCTACTGCTGTACCTACAAAGTGGGTATTGTCATTGAGCTGTACTCCTTCCTCTTCCCCGTGCCTCATTAGTAGGCCTTGCCCAGGAGGTGAATCTGGCTTATGACCTCAAAGCATACCTTGCAAAAATATGGAAATCCCAACAGGGATCTGAAATGGGTTTCTTCTGTTTCAGCTACAAACCTATTGTGGAATACATCGATGCCCAGTTTGAAGCCTACCTGCAGGAAGAGCTGAAGATCAAGCGCTCCCTGTTTAATTACCACGACACCAGAATCCACGCCTGTTTATATTTCATTGCACCTACTGGGCACTCGCTGAAATCTCTTGATCTGGTCACGATGAAGAAGCTTGACAGTAAGGTATGCCACTGTTCGCCTCAGTGGGGTGGGGCTTCGGACTTTAATTTGCTAGTACAGAATTATGTGAAGAGGCTAGATTTTTATTCTGGGAAGCAGTGGAATGAAATGACACCAAATGTCTTGTTGTTCATGAATTTCAAGGAGCTTTGGGGCCTCGGGACCAAGATCATGGCAGAGACAAACTACTAAAGCTCCCCCTCCTGCACGGTGGTTTTTCCACATATCATGGCTCTCGTCCTTGCTATTTATAACTAAATCTAACCCCAATTGGGAGCAAGTTCTACAATGAATTCCACATGACACTGGACCCTGCATCATGCAGAAGTAGCCCCCATGCTACCCCACGGCATCCACTACTATGCTGCATTTTGTTTGTTTGTTTGTAGAGAAGTGTTGAGCTTTTGGGACTGTGGAGGTGAGTTTAAACGGAGCATTAAACTCATACAGAATAGTATGAAATGGTGAATCTGCGCATAGGCTTGCTTAAAACGAGGTCTGCAATTTTGGCTTGCGTTTTTGCTTGTCTTCCAAATAGTGATTAGCAACATCCTCAGGAAGAGAGAGTTTATATGATACAAGAGGAATTTCAAGCACTCTCTATAGTTGAAAATCTCTTCACTTTTGGGTCAATGATAATTTCATCTTCACTAGCTGTTTTTTCTATTTTTCTGGAGGGGATTTGTCTCTAGCTGTCCTAAACCTGTGGTTTCTTTGGTTCTGTCTCTCTCTTTCCCCTCTCCCTTCAAATTCTAAACTTCTAAAGCAAATGGCAAACCTGGACAATTTCCTTAGATAAGATTATAACTCACTTTTGTGGTGCACACTATGGTATTTTACAGGCATACTGCGTGACCTTGTGTTTGTAAGTCCAACTGGACTTTCTCCCAAGCGAGTATACCCAGGGCTGCAGACTTGATCCTGCCCATTTCTCGCTTAACACCATGGTGCTGATTTTCAGTTGATATATGGGAAATTCATCTGAAAGACAAGCAGTTTACCAAAGGTCACTGACAGCACAAGCCTAGGCATGCCTACTCAAAAGTAGGTCCCATTGTGTTCAGTGGGGCTTACTTTCAGGAAACTATGTTTAGGATTGCAGCCATAGTGAGTTTTTTGGCAGACTTCAAATGGATTTCCTAGATGTAGCTGAAACTTCTTTCTTCCATCTCCTAGATTAAAAACATTGACTTCTGCAGAGAATTGGCACCCGGGGGAGTGAAAAGTACATTGTCATCTATGAAAATGTTAATGCTCTTGGAGTTCAGTTTCACGATGACTCTTAATTTCCTTTGCTATAGTCTGTGCAATGCAGTGTTTCCTGTTGATGGTCTCTGTAGATACAAGAGAGGAAACCATCATTTGCCTCTGTATGAGTTTGAATTCTATTTATGGATACCTGCCTTGGTCTGAAATGCCAGTGGATGGATCTTACCTATTTTGCTGCCAGCTTTACTAATTAAAAAAAAAAATGTAGGAAATGACAAAATGACCCTGGAAGGGTTTGCAATTCAGGGTTCAGGTGTATCTGATCAGCTTGTCATTTACTGCAGTTTCAGCTCACTGTGAACAAAACTCATTATTCACATGGCATAAATTGTACATAGGTAGATACTTTGCCAGTGTGAAGTTAACAGACAACAGTTGTGCACTAACAGCCCAACCCTGAGCTGCCCAGCGCCCAGAGGAACAGTGGCAACAAAATAGCAACTGCTGTATTTCAAGCACACTGGGCATCTCCTTGGGGTAAGGGGACATTCATCTCCTTCCCCTGGGTAAGGGCACAGACCCCACAGTGGAGCTACTCAAGTCTGCACTGATGATTTTGTCGGTGCAGAGTTAAGAGACCCCGTGTTGGGCCAGGAGGCCCAACATGGGGTTCTGGATCTGGCAGCGCAGAGATCGGAATTGGCCTGTAAAGTACGTAGCATGTATATGCTGCAGCCACCAGTAGTAGCAGCCTTAATGTAAAGAAAGGTAAGGCGCACACACAAATGATTTTGCATGCCGTTACAACCAACAGAATGGAGACACACAGGAGCGACTCATATGAGTTTTCCCCTGGAAAGTTCTCCTGCACAAACCCGATTGAAAGAAAACATTTCTGGGAGGAATTACAGTTTTCAGAATGCCAGTGGCTCTGTGTCAAACCCTGGTCTGGAGAGCTGTCTCACTTTAATCTAGCTGCCCCTATTTTTTGAAATCTTTTAAAAAGATTTTGAGGATGGATTTTTGTTTTTATTTCTGTGGTTTTATACACATCATTAGAGTAATTGTGCATCCAGTTTAACACCTATTTCTGCCGGACCCACAGCTGTATACATTTGGTCCCTGTTGCATATATGCAACGTTGAGCAGAAATGGCTTAAAATATTGATATCCCCTTTTTGCTTTTCCACACCAAAATGACTTTTAGATGGCCACAAAAACCATCCTCAGCAGGAACAGAATATTTAAAACAGTTATTCCTTATTGGAAGCAATTATTGTGGGAGAGGGGATGATGGTGAGCCCAGATGCAGGGGGTTGAAGGGGGTTGACCATAAGGCTCAAGGGAACAATCTTCCTCCCTCTTCATCTTTGGCAGCATGTACAGGATCACCTGTAGATTGTAGCATGTTGGTTCTTGCACACTGGCCTCCTGTTTGGAGCATCTCCTGTAAACTTAAGAAAAGCCCTGCTGGAATGAACCAACAGCCTGTCTTCTCCAGCATCCTGTTCCCTCCAGTGGCCAACCTGATGACTTTTGAGAAACCTGCAAGTTGCTTCTCAGTTCCTGGTTTTCAGAGAGAGGCTGCTCCTGATACTGGAGGCATTTTATAGCTGTCGTGGCTAGTAGCCATTGATGCCTATCCATTCATCCCCACCTACTTGGCTCACAAGTTACTCCTGGCCAGACCAGGAGTTCATTTCAGGTTCTATGACTGCATCAGTGAAGATCTCAGCACATCCCAAGAGCCAAGCTGCACTTTATATGCTGCAGCCTGTATGAGAACCTGACAGCCACTCCTGTTGCATAGCACCCTCTGGATGAGGCACTTGGCAACTACAAAACACCAATTGGGACAGTGCTGGAAAAAGGGGGGAAGGGCTGCTGTTGGTGAGTGGTGCCTATTGCATCAGTGTGAAAGGAAGGAGGGCAACTCTGATTTGCCCCATTAGGCCATCCTGCTATTGCATGGTGACTATTGCTCTGTGGTGAGCTGTTTTGTCTGTGCCGTGTCTCACCCTGTGGGTCATAACATAAGAACAGCCCCACTGGATCAGGCCATAGGCCCATCTAGTCCAGCTTCCTATATCTCACAGCGGCCCACCAAATGCCCCAGGGAGCACACCAGATAACAAGAGACCTCATCCTGGTGCCCTCCCTTGCATCTGGCCTTCTAACATAGCCCATTTCTAAAATCAGGAGGTTGCGCATACACATCATGGCTTGTAACCCATAATGGATTTTTCCTCCAGAAACTTGTCCAATCCCCTTTTAAAGGTGTCCAGGCCAGTCGCCGTCACCACATCCTGTGGCAAGGAGTTCCACAGACCAACCACATGCTGAGTAAAGAAATATTTTCTCTTGTCTGTTCTAACCCTCCCAACAATCAATTTTAGTGGATGTCCCCTGGTTCTGGTGTTATGTGAGAGTGCAAAGAGCATCTCCCTATCCACTCTGTCCATCCCCTGCATAATTTTGTATGTCTCAATCAAGTCCCCCCTCAGGCGTCTCTTTTCTAGGCTGAAGAGGCCCAAACGCCGTAGCCTTTCCTCATAAGGAAGGTGCCCCAGCCCCGTAATCATCTTAGTCGCTCTCTTTTGCACCTTTTCCATTTCCACTATGTCTTTTTTGAGATGGGTCAGTTTTCTTCTGGGACGTGAACAGTGGTGTGGAGAAAACCAGCCAATGTGTTTGGTAAGCTGCTTCCTCAAGATGGTGCAAACATACTATCACGTGTTCTCCATCTTGCATTGAGGAATAATGATGTGTTTATCTCTTTTTTTACTCATATCCTCTAGTCTGATTTCTCTTTTTCTTCAGTCACCACACCACTTTTGCAATTTTGTTACAATTTGGTTTACTCAGGGGTGGGGTTGACCCAGGAGAAGAAATACTAGCTGTTTCCAGGGTGGATCCCTGAGAATGGGTTGCACTCAAGTCTGAGCTATAAATCAGGAATCTTCCGGTTTTAATTTTGCCTCTGTTCACGACCTTAGTGTGTGACCTTAGGTAGGCCACATATTCTCAGCCTTCACATCTGCAGTGGAGGAGGGGAGAGTAAAAGAATCCTGGCCTTACAGGGTCATTGTAGGGACTGCAACAAACTAATACGTGTGATGTGCTATATAAGTGTTAAGTACGATCCCACTTGTGTCCTAGCCAAACACCCACCAAACCAGAAGCATGAGAAACTGATCCCTGAGATGATAAGGAATCTAGGAGGGACTTCCAGTGAGAGGGTGGGTGGGAAACGTTTCTACTCCACTGTTCCCTAAAGAACTCTGTCCAAACTCCCGGCCACCTCCTGGTTGCTCTTCTTCCTTCCCCCGCTGTTCAGCTCCTGGAGTACAGTGTGATGATGGTGCTTTTTCTTTGCCTTGCAGGTGAACATTATCCCTATAATAGCCAAAGCTGACACAATTGCAAAAAATGAACTGCACAAGTTCAAGAGCAAGATCATGAGTGAGCTGGTCAGCAATGGGGTCCAGATCTATCAGTTCCCCACAGATGAAGAGACCGTGGCTGAGATCAATGCTACAATGAGCGTAAGTCTTTATCTCTTCCCCTCCTCCCTCTGCTCTCCTGCAAGAGAGGCTGCACCATACCTTTCTCTTTGGGCTTTCTGTGTCTAATTCACCTGCATTTCAGTCTCATGCAATAAGAATGACCCCAAGCTGACCTTACAGGTGACACCTAGTCTCCTTCCATTTTTTCCATCCTCCTCTTGAGCTACAGGATACATAATTCTGTCCTGTATCAGCATTCAGTGCTAAGATTCTTGTTCCCAGTAACGATTGATACAGATTCTCCTTGTTCGATAAACCCCATTTTTGAAAATCCTGTTTCAGACACCAATAGTGTCCTTGGTTGTTCGCCTTGGGGACAAAACCAGAGCCCTGTGGCACCTGAAAAGACAAATGTTTTTATTGTAGCAAAAGCAAGAGAGTCTTGTGACACATTCAAAATGAGGACAATGTGCTGTAACATTTTTGTCAACTAACGTCCTCTTCATCAGTTGCATGAAGTGTTGTCCCAGGTAGGCAGGGATATGTCTGTGTGGTCCACGCCACAGCTGCTTTTAACAGCAGTGAGTACCTGGAGTTAATCATCAAATAGCCTTCACCAGACAATGGATAAACTCCATATCCTTGCATGGGGGTAGATTTCTCTTAGTATGGTTTTCCCGTACATGAACAGGAGCAACTAGAAAAACAGCTGCTCTCATCAGACCTCACTGCCCCATGTAACAGCTCTCAAAAAGCTGGTGGCAAGGGGACTAAGCCTATCCAATTTTACAGTGCTGGTGCAGCCATGCCAGGGGGTGTGTGCACTGCATCCTGTGGTGGGGAGGAAGTCACAGATGCCTCCTAAGAACATAAGAACATAAGAACAGCCCCACTGGATCAGGCCATAGGCCCATCTAGTCCAGCTTCCTGTATCTCACAGCGGCCCACCAAATGCCCCAGGGAGCACACCAGATAAGAAGAGACCTCGTCCTGGTGCTCTCCCCTACATCTGGCATTCTGACTTAACCCATTCCTAAAATCAGGAGGTTGCGCATACACATCATGGCTTGTACCCCATAATGGATTTTTCCTCCAGAAACTCGTCCAATCCCCTTTTAAAGGCGTCTAGGCTAGACGCCAGCACCACATCCTGTGGCAAGGAGTTCCACAGACCGACCACGCGCTGAGTAAAGATAAGAGATAAGATCTCCTCAAGATAAGAGAACTTTTGTTCCTTTGCCTCAGGGCTGCATTGCAGCTGCATTGGTGCTAGAAAGTTGGATAGGATTTGCTGACACTATACCACCTATATCACCTACCTGCTACACTTCTAAAGCTACTATAATTTATAATTGTGCCCTTTGAAAACGCATAACACAGCTTTTTGCACTTCTTCCGGGGGGGGGGGGGGTAAATGAAATATGCAAAAAAATTTGAAAACATTTACAAACACCTCTACTTTTGCCCATGTGCACATCTGCATGTAAACATACTGAACCTATTTTCTGTTTTTCAATGAGAGATTCTCCCCCAGGAAATGACTGGGGACAGAAGACCACATCCTTTATTCCCTGCAAAATTAATCTAAGAAGCGATAACCTTCCTGATTCTCTGCTCAGATGGGTGCACATCAATGTCTGTTTTACCAACCATCCACCCCTGTTGTGTGGCAAAATCTTTCCAACCACTTGACGAACTAATTAAGACACTATCTTTGGATGCATGTTACAGATGGCCAAACTACCCCAGGTATTCCTCTTTCACACCCTAGTTTATATACAGAGAGCAGTGTTGGCTTTTCAGCTGTCCCACAGCAGGCAACTGAGAGGCTCTCCACCCGTCGGCTCCGTGCCCCAAACTGGGCACGGCCTTTTCCCAAGACGCATACCAGAGTTGCACACTGTGTCATGTAAACAGCACCTGGATGACTCCTGAGGGACAGACAGGCAGGCCCTGTTTCCTCTTGGCTCTGGCTTTTATGCACATAATATCCTGCATGTGGGTTCAGCGCTTCTTTTTTAGGCAAAAGTTCAGCTGCTGTTTTCTGGTAAATTCCAAAAACGCCAGTGTGGTACTGAGGTTTTAAGTTGGAGCTTAGGAAGTGAGTGCTCCATTCCTGTCTCTGTGGTGTGTGTGTGTGTGTGTGTGTGTGTGTGTGTGTGTGTGTGTGTGTGTGTGTGTGTGTGTGTGTGTGTACGCGCGCGCGCATGTAAGAGGAGGAAAAACGATGTAGCTGAAAGTTCAATAATTATTACTCTTTAAAAAATCATTCACTTGTAATAAGAGTCAGCAGCTAGGACAATTCAACCTTCTGGACAGTGAAATCTAACCCCTTCAGTAGTCTTCAACCTTTTTCATGCCACAACCCCAATAAATAATGAGACTGGGGAACCACCTCTTATTTCACCCTCCCCCTGGGACTTGATCCTCTTGGGTCTTCACAACAACCCTGTGAGGTACCAGCTTGAGCAAGACCAGCCTTAGGAACTGTGGAACAAGACAGTGAGAAGAGGCTGTGCAGGATTATATCAAGAACTCACTTTTGATAAGGCAATACCATGATTGGATTGGATCCAAGCCGTCTCTTGCATAGGCTTTAAAAGGTTGTTGCAACCCCCCTCCCATGAGGCTTCGCGACCCCTTTGGGGGTCACGACCCACAGGTTGAAGAACACTGTCTTAATTGATGACCCCAAGGCAGAAAGTGGAGGAAGAAGGAGCAGCAGCTGTTATAATGGCATGGAACAGCAGGACACTGGGAGGAAGCGTGGGCTTGTGGTGTGGTTGTGGCCTCCCAGCCCATATTTTCTCCTCCAAGTTGCTCTCTGGCAAAACAGGCTGCTGATCAGGGACATGCAAATGTAAGCTAATTCATCTGAAATGGACCCTTGATTCAGTTCAGATGACATGCTAAAACATGGCTTGTGCTCTCTGTCGTTCAGAAATCCAACCATGGCTGGAGCTTAATGATGTGTAGGCGAACCACAGTTCTGAGCTGCTTGCCACTTTTTTTTTTTGCTGGGCGTCCAATTCCTGCGGTGCAGCTGCCTCCTCAGACAAAGCTACCACTTCTGTACTGGCTTGTCTGTTCATGTTCTGTTCAACCATAGTTGGGCTGAGCAAACCAGACTGAAACCCATGGCTTGCAGACCCACTGATGAACCTATAGAGCTGCCTCCTAAATGAGTCAGATCCTTGGCCCATCTTGCTCAGAGCTGTCTACACTGAGCTGACATCCCTGCAGCCCTGCAATTCTGAGCAGGATCATGTCTCCCTCTGGTTACTTCTTATCAAAAAAGGAGATGTGTCTGGCTTTAAGGCTGTCCCTGAATGGCAGACTGATTATCCTGTGTAGTTTGGCCCTAAGTTTCAAGGGAGGGCACCAGGATGAGGTCTCTTGTTATCTGGTGTGCTCCCTGGGGCATTTGGTGGGCCGCTGTGAGATACAGGAAGCTGGACTAGGTGGGCCGATGGCCTGATCCAGTGGGGTTGTTCTTATGTTCTTAAGGAAAGAATGCTTTCTCCCTACCTGTAGGATGTATGTGTGCATGCGCAGAGAGCATGGCTCTCCCTGTCACTCCAAATAACTGCCCATTCAAATAATGTTGAGTGTTTGTGAATGTAAAGCTCCCTCCAAGGACTCATTGGCTGTCTGGTTTGGGAGCTTTGGAATGCTGCCTGGCTGCCTGATTCTTAGCATCACACCACCTTTTCCTTCCTCTGTTAGTGAAAGCTAATAATGATGGGTGGGGAGTTCAGTGGCAGCTTGACTTCCTTCCTTCACCCTCTCCTGCTCTTTGGACACTTGGAAAGGTCCAAATTTGCTCTTGCTCTGGGTCGTCAATAGGTTACTGCCCAAGTCAGGGCACACAGTATAAGGAAGAAGCAGGCAGGGTCTGATGAGCTGGCTCTGAGTCATTTTCTTCCACGGAAGATCCTTTCCCAGGGCAGTTGACAGTTCCATCAGGCTGTTCATTACTGTCTCACCTGGAGGTGTTGCTCAGCCCTCTTAAGAAGTCAAGTCCGTCCAACTAATGTGAAACCTGGAGGATTTGTGTGTTCTTAAGGTCCTGTTCTGTGGTGTGTGTTAATAATTTGTATCATAAGAACATAAGAACAGCCCTACTGGATCAGGCCATAGGCCCATCTAGTCCAGCTTCCTGTATCTCACAGCGGCCCCACCAAATGCCCCAGGGAGCACACCAGATAATAAGAGACCTCATCCTGGTGCCCTCCCTTGCATCTGGCGTTCTGACTTGGCCCCCTTATTCTGCTGGGTCAGTGGTTCCCAAACTGTCGGCTGAGACCCACTGGTGGGTCACGACCTGATTGTTGGTGTGTCTCCAAAGGGTTGTTTTTTTTTTTTGCTATAACTTTTGATAGAATAGAGATATTTCAATGAACATAAGAACAGCCCCACTGGATCAGGCCATAGGCCCATCCTATGGGAAGATACAGCTTCCTGTATCTTACAGCGGCCCACCAAATGCCCCAGGGAGCACACCAGATAACAACAAGACCTGCAAGGCCTCCTGGGAATTGTAGTTAAGAACATAAGAACAGCCCCACTGGATCAGGCCATTGGCCCATCTAGTCCAGCTTCCTGCATCTCACAGCGGCCCACCAAATGCCCCAGGGAGCACACAAGACAACAAGAGACCTGCATCCTGGTGCCCTCCCTTGGCATTCTGACATAGCCCATTTCTAAAATCAGGAGGTTGCGCATACACATCATGGCTTGTAAATCCCTCATGATTTTACTGTCATCATCAATTCACTAAAAGCGAGAACTCCAAAGCAGCTAACAATATTAAAACAACCACGGTAAGAAAAAAAAAAAAAGGGCAGTCTACAACATTGGCACCATGGCCGAGAGGGCCGTACTCCCAATTGGCTGCTACTGAATTTCACTCGTACATCAAAGCTGGGATTCGAACACGAGGTGGAAGATTCAGGCAACAGTGGCTTTTTAAAAAATGCTTGAGAATCTCCCATTCGAGAGCACATGCATGGGCCTGATCTAGCCTGTGATCATGGAGGGGAGAAAGTTGCAGTTCCCCTGCCCTTGCCATGATCCCAATCTGGATTGCCCCTCTTCCCCATGTGTGCCATTTACAGAGTAAAGCAAGCAGAGCATGGCCAATGATCGAAGACGTATCTAGTCCCCAAGATTGCTGGTGAACATCTAAGTGCTATTCGTAGTCTCTTTACCCCTGCCTGTGTCAAGCACGGGAGATGGTGAACAATGAGCTATAGCTCATTGCCTTCAAATATTAACACACATAAAGGCTGTAATAAATTTCTGGGGAAAGCAGCTGTTTAAATCTGACACTTGCTGTTGTTGATTTCAGAGGCTTCAGCCCTATTCCAGGAGTGCTTGAATAACTTCGACTCTGCCAGCGCCAGCACAGTTGCTATGAAATAGTGCTCTTTTTGTGAAGGAAAATATGTCTGGCAAAACAACAGAGGGCACCCCTGATGTTTCTCTCTGTGCTTTGTATCTAGGTCCACCTTCCCTTTGCTGTGGTTGGCAGCACTGAAGAAGTGAAGATTGGCAATAAGATGGCCAAAGCCCGGCAGTACCCGTGGGGAGTTGTGCAGGGTACGTCAACAGGGAAGGAGCCTGTGTGTTCTTTTGTACCGGCCCAGGGGAACTGGGTCATTGCGTAAAATGGTACTGAGTGGATGCTGTCAAGCAGCTCCTTTGAGTCCAAGAAAAAGAGAAGCAAAGAGCGTCAAGGTGGTGGGTGGGTTTCCAAAGAGTTGCCACAGGTGCGCAACACAAAAGTTGCAGTCCTATATACGCTCACATCCGATTAGTAGAGTAGGTCCAATTGAATTTAATGGGAATTACCCTGCACATGCCCGATCTCGTCTGATCTCGGAAACTAAGCAGGGTCAGGCCTGGTTAGTACTTGGATGGGAGACCGCCTGGGAATACCGGGTGCTGTAGGCTTATACCATGATCTCGGAAGCTAAGCAGGGTCAGGCCTGGTTAGTACTTGGATGGGAGACCGCCTGGGAATACCGGGTGCTGTAGGCTTATACCATAGTCTTTCGAGACTGAGGGTTGCCAACCAACCAGACATGGATAGAATTGGGCTGTAAGTCACCTCATGGGGATGTTGTCAGGACCACAGCAGGGTAATTCACGTGAAGCTCTTTGCACACTCAGAAAGTGCTGTGCAAATGCTCGTGGCTTTGGGTGGCAGCTGGGTCCAGGCAGCTCCCGTTGGCCATCTCCATATCGTGCCCACGTTTGCCCTCACTTACCCCCTCTATGCTGGGAAGGCTGTTTTTGGTGCACAGCGGTCTCCAGTTCAGAGACGGCTGCTCTAGACTTCCGGGGGGTGGGCGGAATTCAAGTGTGGCCTCAAGCACTGGTCAATGTGGCTGGGCCTGAAAATCCTTATTGCTGTTACCTTGGCATAGAACTCTGATACGAACCCTTAGAATGATGGGAGGGTAATACATAAATGTTTGTCATGTTGTAGCTATTAATAACGCAGTATTCTTCCAAGTGAAATTGGGCTTTCAGCAGAAAGGGAACTTGCAGCGTAATCCCATGCATGTCAACTCAGGTTCCGTTGGAACAGGGCAGGTTTCCATCCAGTCCTTGCTTTCGGTTCTGGAGGAGCCCTTTCTTTCTTATACACCCTTCTCCCCACCCCTTTTCACTTTGCAGTTGAAAATGAAAACCACTGTGACTTTGTGAAGCTTCGCGAGATGCTGATCCGAGTGAACATGGAGGACCTGAGGGAGCAGACTCACAGCCGGCACTACGAGCTGTATCGCCGCTGCAAGCTGGAAGAAATGGGATTCAAGGACACCGACCCCGACAGCAAACCATTCAGGTAGGAAAGGGGCAGGTGAGCCGCCTGCGGAAGCAACAGGTGCGAAAAGCTTGGCGTGTTCCTGGAGGGGTCCTCGGGAAACCAAGGCCCCAAATTCAGTCCTTAGCTTTTCCAGGTGGAGAGGAAACATCTGAAACCTTGGCAAACTGCTGCTGGTTGGAGCCAAACAGGTGAATAGTTTGACCTGGTATGTTCATTTCTATGGATAAAGACACTATCCTGTAAGGATCTATCCTAAGAGGTGGTGCAGCATAGCCGCAGAGAGATTATGCTACAAAGGGAGTCTTAGTTTGAATTTTACCTGTGCCAAAGATTCACTAGGCAGCTTTAGTAAGTCACCCAGTCCTCCTGTCTGCAACATTTGGTTTGAGAACATCAATCTTTCGAGGACATTGCGAGGATTGTAACAAGATAACGTACATGAAGCACTCTGAAGAGCTTTGGAACATACTGTATCAATATTGATTGATGTTGCACTCCCAGGGTTCACATCCTGAGTGCTAGTGGAGGAACCAAGTCAAGCTTTAATAATCCAGGGATGCTTTTAGGCAAACTAGAGGACATCAATAGTTAGCATTACTCCGTGGCTGGAACTGAGAAAATTCTTTGCATTGCCTCGATGTGTCAGGTGACAAGAGAGGGTTCAACCTTCTGATCCTCTGACTTGGAGGAACCAAGTCAAGCTTTAATAATCCAGGTATGCTTTTAGGAAAACTAGAGGACATCAGTAGTTAGCATTACTCCGTGGCTGGAACTGAGAAAATTCTCTGCAGTGCCTGGATGTGTCAGGTGACAAGAGAGGGTTCAACCTTCTGATCCTCTGACTTGGAGGAATCAAGTCAAGCTTTAATAATCCAGGGATGCTTTTAGGCAAACTAGAGGACCTCAGTAGTTAGCATTACTCCGTGGCTGGAACTGAGAAAATTCTCTGCAGTGCCTGGATGTGTCAGGTGACAAGAGAGGGTTCAACCTTCTGATCCTCTGACTTGGAGGAACCAAGTCAAGCTTTAATAATCCAGGTATGCTTTTAGGAAAACTAGAGGACCTCAGTAGTTAGCATTACTCCGTGGCTGGAACTGAGAAAATTCTCTGCAGTGCCTGGATGTGTCAGGTGACAAGAGAGGGTTCAACCTTCTGATCCTCTGACTTGGAGGAACCAAGTCAAGCTTTAATAATCCAGGTATGCTTTTAGGAAAACTAGAGGACCTCAGTAGTTAGCATTACTCTGTGGCTGGAACTGAGAAAATTCTCTGCAGTGCCTGGATGTGTCAGGTGACAAGAGAGGGTTCAACCTTCTGATCCTCTGACTTGGAGGAACCAAGTCAAGCTTTAATAATCCAGGGATGCTTTTAGGCAAACTAGAGGACCTCAGTAGTTAGCATTACTCCGTGGCTGGAACTGAGAAAATTCTCTGCAGTGCCTGGATGTGTCAGGTGACAAGAGAGGGTTCAACCTTCTGATCCTCTGACTTGGAGGAACCAAGTCAAGCTTTAATAATCCAGGGATGCTTTTAGGCAAACTAGAGGACCTCAGTAGTTAGCATTACTCTGTGGCTGGAACTGAGAAAATTTTCTGCAGTGCCTGGATGTGTCAGGTGACAAGAGAGGGTTCAACCTTCTGATCCTCTGACTTGGAGGAACCAAGTCAAGCTTTAATAATCCAGGTATGCTTTTAGGAAAACTAGAGGACATCAGTAGTTAGCATTACTCCGTGGCTGGAACTGAGAAAATTCTCTGCAGTGCCTGGATGTGTCAGGTGACAAGAGAGGGTTCAACCTTCTGATCCTCTGTATTGTGGCCCAAATTCAAAATATCCACCTTCCAGTTGCTCTTTGGCCCAAATCAAACTTGCACCTTTTCGTTGGGTAAATACATCCATGAGCTTCAACTCATGTGGGATTTGCAACCACACATTCACGGCAATCCAGGGTTTTCTCTGTGGCAAAAGCTGCACTACCCCTCCTCCTGCACTTCCAGTCATCCTCTGGCAGACTTCCTATCCTATATCTGCATGTATCCCGACAGCTGAAAAGAGTGGGCACTTCCTCATTCTTTTCTGAGGGCAATAAATACCCTGTTCTTGCCAATGGCAGCAGGATTCATGTGCTAATGACCTGCTCACATGTTTGTTCCCACTGATTGGCAGTCTATGCTTGAACTGATTACACAGGCCTACAAAATTGAGGGTCAGAAAAGTTTTTTCCCAAATTTTATGGTGGTTTGATATGAATTTGGGGTGCTGATTCCAAAAATGTCATCCGTTTTGCCCTATCACGTCTAGTTTTGGAGATATTGTGGAGCCATGGTGTAGGCTTCCTCATGAGGAAGCTGCTTGAACCATTCACTAAAGAGGCTATGCCATAGCTCTAAAACTAGATCTGTTAGGGCAGAAAGGATGCCATTTTTGGAATCAGCACCCCAAATATACCCACTGATTGGTGTAACGTTTAAGGAAGCAAAATGTATGTTGGCCTGTGTTGTTTTTCTGCAATGCCGGAAAGACTGGAAAGCGGGGAAGAAGACGAAGATTTGTTAGCTATGCAAGCAGAGCACATGATACCCTGTATGTACAGTGGCTTCTTTAGGTCCAAGAAAAATTTAATATGGGTTATTAACACTCTTGTTGGGCATGGAATGAGGGTGAGGCACTGAAGTCCCACAAGCTTCTGAAATCCACCCAGTGGCATAGCTAGAGGGGAATGCAAAGCACTAAGTTTTGCAGGGAGCCTCACCACAGCCTGCAAGCGGCCTCTCGGCTCCCCTTTGCAGCCGATCTGGGCAGGGGGGCCAAAACGGAGGCGAATGTTTCCATTGTGGCAGCGTCGTCCCCCTAGCCGTGCTGCCCAGGGTCACTTGCACCCATGGACCAGGGTCACTTGCACCCATGCAGCTCCATTTTGCTCCCCCTGCCCAGAATGGCTTCAAAGGCGGAGGGGCCACTTGCACGCTGCAGTGAGGCTCCCTGCAAAACTTAGTGCTTTGCACCCCCTCTAGCTACACCCCTGATCTTACCAGGTATACTACCAGTTGTTTAGGTGCCGCCTCCGTCAAACCCTGTCCTCTGATTATGATGGCTCCTTAGCCGAATCTGCCCAAGCACCCTTTTGGTTCCTTTGCCAGCGTTGTGTAGCAGCAAGTGACAGATGATGTTGGGTTCTCATTCCCCACCTACCCTGTCCTGTTTTTCTCCCCAGCCATGTGGCTCAGCTGGTTGCCTTCACAGCCTGCCAAGTTGTGCTTGGCCAACATGGTCCAGAGCCAAAGCCTGGTTCCTGTTTAACTGCTGCTAAGTCAGTTAGTGCCTAATCGGCGCCTTACGGACATTAAATTTTCCAACACTGATCCTACAATGAAGTTTTTAATTAGGTAAAAGGATGTTTACGCTATTTCCTGGGAATGCAAATGGCACAATGAGCTAGACAGGTACGTCGCCATAAGAAATGAATGCATTTATGCTTCATTTCTGGGGATTTGGCTTTGTGCTCCTCTTGCTCACAACGAAGGAGCTCCAGCAAATTCTCTGAGCTTGGAGCAGCAACTGTTACCCTGCACATGCCCAATCTTGTCTGATCTCGGAAGCTAAGCAGGGTCGGGCCTGGTTAGTACTTGGATGGGAGACTGCCTGGGAATACCGGGTGCTGTAGGCTTATACCATGATCTCAGAAGCTAAGCAGGGTCAGGCCTGGTTAGTACTTGGATGGGAGACCGCCTGGGAATACCAGGTGCTGTAGGCTTATACCATGATCTCGGAAGCTAAGCAGGGTCAGGCCTGGTTAGTACTTGGATGGGAGACTGCCTGGGTATACCTGGTGCTGTAGGCTTATACCATGATCTCGGAAGCTAAGCAGGGTCAGGCTTGGTTAGTACTTGGATGGGAGACCGCTTGGGAATACTGGGTACTGTAGGCTTATACCGTAGTCTTTCAAGACTGAAGGTTGCCAGCCAAGCATTGGGGACATGTGGATACCCACAACACACAGAATCAAAGCTGCTATGGAGAAACAAGGGCTTTACGTTAACTGAGGCTACTTCAGTTTTAGCCTGTGTAACTTGGTTCCTCATTCCTGCTCCCCAGTTACTTTACTGAGGACTGTTTCCTCAGTGTCTTGAGTAGCAAGGTAGAAAAATCTTGCATTTCTTTTTTTCAGATTCACAGCCCAATCCTATGAACAATTACTCGGATTCAGTGGGGGCTTACTTAATCAATGGGGCGTACTCCCAGGGAAGAGTGACTAGGACTAGGCTGTCATTCTCTTAAAAGCAGCACTGCAGGCTTCGCCTCCTCAAACCAGCCTGGCTTCTCCAGCAGGCCTGCATTCCTTTCTGACAGGGAGTCGTCAGTGTTCCGTAAACTCTGAAACCAGCCCGGGAAAGAGGTGGCGTCAAACCGTTTACTCGGGGAAGGATGTGGCAAATGAAATAAGGGACTTCCCAAGGAGCAGGGAAACTTCAGCAAGCTCCTTGGCGTCTCTGGTTTATAATTGCCAGACAGCAAGCAGCTGTCTGTGACATTTGAGTGTATTTCTAAAAAAACCAAAGCAGGGTTGGTGTGTGGCGTGGGGAGAATTGCTTGTTCTGGTTTGTGGAGGCCATGAGAGAAAGGCGTGGTTGTCACCACAGAGAAATATCGCTGTTGGGTCTTGTTTCCTTCCTAAGACTTTTCTGCATCGTTTTCAGAGTTGTTGTGTGGAGACTGAGCTGAGGTGCTTCCATGCCACAGCTGTCTTGGCTTGGGTGTACACATATAGGATTGGGACAGTCCCTGTTTTACATATCTCGTTTTACAATGTACAAGAGATGTTCCTAAGCCACTGTCATAAAACCAGACAAATTGCTGCTCAGTCTGCTGGTATGAAGAAGACTTAAGTGTTATAAGGTGCAATCCTAACCCCTTATGTCAGTGCTTTCCAGCATTGACTTAAGGGCAATGCAGCTCCGAGGTAAGGGAACAAACATTCCCTTACATTGAGGAGGCCTCCGTGAGTGACACCCAACTGCAGGATGAAGCACATGTCCCATTGGCACGGCTATGCCAGTGCTGGAAAGTCCTGATATAAGGGGTTAGGATTGCGCCCTTAACAGGATTTTCCTCCCTTCTTACGTGGATATTGGTCTCTCTTGGTATTTAATTGAGGTTTGGTTCTCTTTTTTTCTCCTCCCCGTCCCTTTTTTGCCATTTCTTTCACAAGTCTCCAAGAG
Source organism: Tiliqua scincoides (assembly GCF_035046505.1). Taxonomy (NCBI): domain Eukaryota; kingdom Metazoa; phylum Chordata; class Lepidosauria; order Squamata; family Scincidae; genus Tiliqua; species Tiliqua scincoides. The sequence goes on from NC_089826.1 coordinate 8,069,275, forward strand.
ACCTATGAAGCCAAGAGGAACGAATTCCTGGGTGAGCTCCAGAAGAAGGAAGAAGAAATGAGGCAAATGTTTGTTATGCGGGTCAAAGAGAAAGAAGCTGAGCTGAAAGAAGCTGAAAAGGATGTAAGTTGGTCCTAGGAAAGGGGACTGTGATGGTAGTTTCAGGTCTGGGATGATCCCTGTGTTCATGGGTGGGAACGAAGCCTCTGGGGTTTGGAAACCACAATTGGATTTATTAGCAACTTGGTTTTGAAACCTTTCATTTGGGTCCTTTTGTACAAGAGCATCAGCAGGGCCATGCGTTGGTTAGACACAAATCCAGACCTGCAAATCCGTCACCTCCAGAGTGAGGTTGGGGGTTGAAGCAAGGAGTTTGAAGCTGGAGGCGAGACTTGGGATATAGCTGGGTCAGCTGAAGTTTAAGTGCAGCAGGTAGAAGGGACTGCTCTGTTGTTCAGGTGAGTGCAGACAGTCAGGCTTCTGCCACTGATATTGGGCATGGCCAATCTAGAGGCTTCAACACTGTCTTAACCAAAGAGAGCCAAAAGTCCCTTTCCTCCGTCCTTCCCTTTTGAGCTGCTTCTTCAGTTTTGCATTAGAATCTTTTGTATCTAATAGTAGCGTAGCTACGGGGGTGTGCGGTGCCACGGTAAATATTTCAGGAGCCACAATGTGCCATGTAACTGTCATAAGAACAGAAGAACAGTCCCATTGGATCAGGCCATAGGCCCATCTAGTCCAGCTTCCTGTATCTCACAGCGGCCCACCAAATGCCCCAGGGAGCACACCAGATAACAAGAGACCTCATTCTGGTGCCCTCCTTTGCATCTGGCATTCTGACATAGCCCATTTCTAAAATCAGGAGGTTGTTCATGCACATCATGGCTTGTAACCCGAAATGGATTTTTCCTCCAGAAACTGGTCCAATCCCCTTTTAAAGGCGTCCAGGCCAGACGCCATCACCACATCCTGTGGCAAGGAGTTCCACACACCAACCACACGCTGACACGCTGTCGTTGCCCAGTATGGCTCCAATGGTGAGTGGGAGGGGCCGGTTACATGGCACATTGTGGCTCCTGCAGTACTTAGTGTCCCCTGTATACCACCCCCCAGTAAGTACACTTCTGGTATCTAGCAAGGAAATCACATCCTCTCTCTCTCTCTCACTCTGTGTTACTTCGGCAGCTTCACGAGAAGTTTGACCACCTAAAGCGGACTCACCAAGAAGAGAAGAAAAAGGTAGAAGATAAGAAGAATGAACTCGAGGAGGAGCTAAGCAACTTCCAAAAGAAAAAAGCCGCAGCCCAGCTCTTACAGTCCCAGGGGCAACAGGCGGGTTCTCAGCAAACCAAGAAAGACAAGGACAAGAAAAAGTAAGCGGTTGTCCCAGGCCAGGTCATTTGAGCTTCTGTTCCGGTGTGCTGTCTTCTTGTTGCATGTCTGTATTTGCTTCTTCCCATTATCAGACTGGAAACTGGGCCTTTCCACCTCCTCCTCCCCCCCCCACTTTTTTTTTAAAAAAACCAGACTTTATAAAATAAAATATTTTTGCTAAGACGGAAGGGGCAGCAGGGAGGGGAATATGACTTTTATTTTATTTTTTTATACAGAGGGTACCTAAATACTATTTTGTAAAGCTGACTTGTTTGATAAGAGAAGCAAGAGCAGTAGGAAAGTGGGGAGTGAGGGGTGAGCCAGCCAGGAATTGGCTGAACCAATTTTGCGATAGTCATGGACTTTTATTCTTGAAGCCAAATCTGTTGTGGTCTCTTAAGTTCTCCCTCACCTCCTCAGGGATGCTTTAAAGGCCTGTGCTTCTTGTTTGCAGAATCTAAGGTGAGATGGGTTGTGCAGACACAAACAGTACCTTGAGCATTAACTGTGGTTAAGGGATTGAAATTGGGCCTCTGAGTTCCAAAAATTTGAGAGCCTCCCCAAATTTACCTTAATGGTGGTTAAGGAGAAGGGGCGAAAAATTACTCCTGGACTAGGGGATGGAGCGTTAACCATAATTGACACCCCAGCAAGTATTTTATTTGTTTCTGCCAGAAGTATTTTCAGCACAGATTGGTCAGTGCCAGTGTTGTGAATTTTTGGAAGGGTGGCTGTTACTACAAGTTGTATCTTTAGTTATGTTGTGAATGTATTCTATGTGGTGCCAATTCAATATCTTAAGCTAGCGCAAACTGCCAAATAGTGTTGGGAATTCTGCTCTTGCATTCTGGTCCCTGTTGGAAAAACTTAGTGTTGTGACCAAGTGCAGTGAGACAGTTCCAGACCTTGGCAATCAAGGCTTGGCCATGATTGGCTGTGGAAGTGGAGGAAAAGCTGATGTGTTCCTATCGCCAGCCATAGGAGTGTTGTGCATATGTGGGACGCTGAGCATGAATCTCCCAAGGGTTTCAAGAGAGACCAGAGGACATGCCAGGGCAGCTTTTGTATAGTGGCCTTTTGAAGCATACTCGTTGCCTGGTTCTTCTCCGAGAAAGAGATAACCATAGCAGGCTTGGCCTTCTTTTTCATAGTAAGTGTGCACAGGTCCATAGTGTGACTGCCAAGCCAACCCTTTCCCTCCTCATTGTCACTGAGACCATTCTCTGCTCATTTTGATGGCTTCCAGGGCTCCAACCCAGATTGCCACATTTTCCTGTGCAAATTACACTGCATGTGCAGTGCCCGAAAGAAACATGGCAACCATGACTGAAGTGCAAGTGACCACTGAGGTCAACTGAACATGTAAAGAGCCTCGGAGAGCATGGCTGGCCACCCAGCCAGCTGACTTAACAGTATTGTACTCGCACTTCTCTAATTCAATTTTCATTGCATAGGATTGTATGCGAGCCTGCTAGCCACCAACTGTTTCCAAAGTGTCTAGCTAATTGCCCCAGAGAAGCTCATCACTGGGAGAGAAGGTGATCACCTCTTTTGCTCTTGCTACTGGGAATGGCACTAAAGGGGTGAGGAGGGGCCCCTTGCAGGGTGTGTTTAGGCACCTGCAAAACTTAGTACTGTGTAGCCCCTCTAACTATGCTATTGCTAGCAGGAGAAAGCTCGTGCCATGAAAAATGTAAACTGAGCGTTACCTGCTGTGTGCCACTGTGGCTACAATGAACAGTGTTGGTCACAAAGTAAAAGTGAAACAGGAATTACCTTGTTCAAGAAGTGCTGAAGAAGCTAGTTAATCTGGGCTCACAGCCATCAGAACAGGGATTACTCCTCTAAACCTGTCTTCTTGCAGGTGATCAGCACTCTGGTTCAGAGTGCTGATCACCCAAAACATCTGGTGGAACAGAAGTTATCTCCAAAGGGTGTCTTCATAGCCATTCCACCTCCCTTCCTTTCTTTGTTGGCTGTGCTTGGTCTGTGTTATAACTAGAAGGGTAAAGAGTCTTGTGGCATCCTTAAGACCAAGAAATACATTGTGGCGTAGGCTTTCATGGGGTAGAGTCCATTTAGATACGTGACATGGTGTCCTATGTTGGCAGTTATATGTTGGAAAGTTATGGTTAGATGAGGATGGGAGAGACTGGAGTTCAAATCCTCCTCAGCTATAAAACTCTTTTTGATCCGGTCGCTCTCTCTCAGTCTAACCTACCTCACAGGGTTGTTGTGATGATTAAATGGGAGGGAGAGAGCCATGTACACTGCCCTGAGCATCTTGGAGAAAGGGCAGGGTTAAAACGAAATAGTAACTACATTGAGAGGAGGTGGAAGAGGCTGTAAACAATAGGGTAAAAAATGCTGGGACAGCTGAGGGAGGGCAATAGGACTATCGCATTTCTATGAGAGATCTCTGCATGTGCCCCCAGAGGACAACACTTGAGCATCGGCTGGTGCGCACAAAAGCTTATGCCCCAATGAGTGTAAACTGGTACCACAAGACATTTTGCTGCATTTGCTATGAACACACTAATGTGTCTCCTAAATGAAGTTGTCTTTCGCAGTTGATGAAAAGAGAAGAGGGTCTTGATCACTTTTGCTTCTTGTCCTACTTTTTTCGAAAGGGCGTGTTGGGGGTGGGGAGGGGAGAAGAATCGGTGTGTAGACTTTGTTTTTTAGAAATGAAGGATTTTTTTTAAGCAGAATGTTATTTTATGAAGCAATCTTTACATGGAAGAACTCTTATTTTTTGCCTGTGAAATTGTACCTGTTTAGATTCACCGTTGTGATTGGTTGACATGGTTGAGGAAATCTGTTTCCAAATTCAATTGAATTTGCAAATAAAAACTTCAGTTTTAAAACAGGAGAATGTTTTAACTGGAGAAATGTCAGCTCAATAGAAATTATTCTCAATATTTGCTGACAAATATAGGCTCATTTGGTCTAGTGCAACACAGCCCTGGATCCCATGGCTTCCTCGTGAAGTGCGGTACCACAGGGGCGCACTTTGTTGTGGAGCTGTTAAGAAGCATGGGACACAATCCATCAGGAAGTTCTCCTGTGCAAAGCCCACAGAAAGACCAGCAGCTGCCTGAGAACATCATGTGCTTCCTGGGCAGCTCCCAGTCATTTCAATGGGGATTGTACAGGACAAATCTCTTCGTCCTGAGTTATGTGACCCATTTTTAGTTGTCTGTTAATGTTCAGTTTCTAAAAGTTCAAACTAACTTGGGATCATTTTGGTGAGCTTGGATGCTGTTTTTCTAATCCCAGGTACATGGGGCTGATTGTGGTTTTCCAGTGAGGAAGGGAAATCGCTCTGGATATGCTCGGAAGTAGTTTTCTGCTATTATAGCAGCATCTTCTAGGGCTGAGCTTTGGTGGCATTGAGAGGTATTTTTGAGACTGAACCTTGGCTAGCATGAAGCCGTTTGCCTCCCTTTGCTCTGTAGAATCACGATTCCTGATCATTTGTAATAATATATGTATATTATCAGGCAGCACTTTCTTTCCAAACAAAACCCACCGCTATTGATTCTCAGTGAAGCTTGTTTGTAGTTTGTAGGCGCTTGAGAGATGTGCCAGTAAATAAAAACAAAACAAAAAACCAATAGAAATCTGACTTGCCTTTCAGATTTGCAACCCCAAATGGATGTCTTAACTACCTTTTACTCATTGACGAGAGATTCAATAGGGAGGTGTGTATGCACTAAGAGAGCCTCTCTTGTCTAATCAGAACACATTGTGCAAATTAAACATATTTTCATATATATCTATGTTGTGCATGGCTCTTCCTCCTTCCAGATCTAGCCTTTCAAAGAATTGGGGCTTTGGGAAGGGCAGCAGGGGAAGAAAGTGCATTTACCCCTTCAGAGATTTAGGGTTCCAACCCCTGGGTTGGGGAATGGGATGAAACCTGAAGAAATGGCAGCTCTTAGCATCTCTGTCCAAGCATTTCTTTTTCGGAGGGATCCCCAAAAGGCAGATACTGGGTACTGTGCTTGGAAAATAAAAGATCATTGGAGTATATGATTGTACCAAACACTCTTGGCACATTCCAGGATTCCTCCCTCTCCTTCCTCCCCTGGCCAGAAGAGCTAGAAGTGTGACTAAGGGATAAAAACAGGAAAGGGAAGATGAGATTCTCAAGGTTATGTTAATGGTACTGTAGGATCATAAAGTCTTTTGTCATGTGTATTATCTGTTTTCTATGACTGGAGTTCCCCCTACTGGCTGTGTTCTGTCATTGCACCTGTTATTATCTAACAGTCACCCACAGGATTTGCACATACAATATATTAAGGAGGACTGCTTGCAATGAGGCCAATTCTCAAGTATATAGACTAATGGTTCTCAAACTTCCTGGGAGTTTTACTGCCAGGATAAGTCTTTGCAGGGGAGGGAGTGAGGGCAGTGACACAATCCCCAGGATCGCATTGCTAAGGGGGGGGGGTGCTTTTACTTACAGGTGGCTGCAGGACGTTGCAGGAGGTGTGGGGAGTGCAGCGCAGCCCTCCGCAGGGCTCCCTGATGCTTAGAACATTGAAAAAAGAAGGTGCAAACTATTTCCTAGTTGCAAATACAAAGAGGAAGTGCTTTCTGCCTGCTTTGTTTCAACGTTCTAAGCATCGGGGAGCCCTGCAGAGGTCTGTGCTGTGCTCCCCACACCTCCTGCAAGTGCTGCAGGAGAAGAGCTGCACACCAGAGTACAAGTGGAAGTGTACCAGCACATGTATCCTCCCCAAAATCCCATTAAGTTGGAGAAGTTGCAACAGGCTCTAAGAACCACACGTTGTCCCACTCTCCAAGAACCTGGCATGGACTTCTGGAATCCTCGAAAGCCGTGGTTGTCAAACTGGTGGGTTGTGACCCACCAGTTCATGTAATGCTTCCCCCATCTCTTTAAGGGGTGGGGAAAGGGGAGGGAGGCAGCGATGCAGTCCCCAGGATTGTGTCACTAGGGGGGGCGGGGGGGCTTGCACCCACTTTTGGTGACTGTTCCAAGCCTCGGGGAGCACTGTGCAGGGCTCCCCGCACCTCCTGTAGCCTGCTGCAGCCCTGCCTTCTGAAAGTAAGTGCAAAGCACCCCCCCTCAACCCCCGTAGCCACACGATCCTGGGGATCACATCACTGCCTTAGCCCCCTCCCCTACAAGAACTTACTGAGGGAGTGAAGCTCCCTCAAAGTTTGAGAACCACTGCCCTAAAGAAAGGGCAGGATATAGGTTGTACCTCTTGGTGTTCCTATGTATATAGGTTAGGGAGTGACTGGTCAGTAGCTATAGGATGTGTCAGTTACAACAGGTACAGAATGTGGTATTTGTCTTGGAGGTGAGGATGCAGGGATACATTGCAGGGTATGAACTGTAATCCTAGTTCAGCAGGGACTGAGGTTGGAAATTGCAGCACTGGAAGGATGTTGGGGCTTGGTTGGTGAGGTTCTGAGATGAACCTGACTGGTTCCTGTAGGAAAAGGCTAGATGAGCCTGTTGGTCAGCTGAGACCTGGGCCAAGTGCAGAAGCACCTCAGTTTGGCTGCAATGTAAACATTTGTGTTGGCAGTTCAAAGCGTAGTAGAGCGTTTCACGTAAAATACTCCTCTGTGGGTTTTTAATGCTTAGTGTTGAAACCAAGAGTTTCAAATTGCCCGATTATTCTTTGGCTGTCCAGAAGCAGCCTGAATGCTGCAGAAGACTCCCCAGGCGCTGGAGTTCGTGCAAAGTGTTTCTGACTTGAGGAAGGGATAGTATTGTTAGCAGAGAGATTGTAATGACCGAAGTGGATCAACTCACAAAGAAATCAGCCCATTTAGTTTTGTTAATTCTGAGCCATGTATTTGCTTGTCCACTGTATTGGCACTATTCACCGTATAGTGTTCAGTTGGTGTAAGTTGCCCACAGTTTTTGTCTGGGCTCTGTGCCTGCAAATCAGATATTCTTAGGTACAAAGCATGCAGAATTGTTACACCAGGTTAGCGACTTGCCAATGAACTGGTCCTCAATGAATCTGCAATGAAATCTTTGCATCCCAGCCTGTCAAGGCAATGCATGAACACTTGCTGCTTTCTGTGGCTTTCTTATTTATTCCACCAGAGGGCGCCAACCTGTGTGCGCTTTCCCCCCCTTTTCACATATGGGCAGTGCAAATTAACTGTCCCTGTAATGAAACCAGAAGTACACACTTCTAAGTTTCATGGCAGCACACTAGGAGCTTGGTCAGGGTTTGTGGTTGGGGGGGTGGGGTGTAGCAAACCCCTCTAGACTCAGAGGAAGAACTGCACACAAGAGTACAAGTGGAAGTGTACCAGCGCACTGCAGTTTCATGCAGAAGTTTTGAAGGTCAATCCCTGGCATCCCCTGTTTAGAAAGATCTTCAGTAAAAGCCCTGGGAAAGGTTCTTCTCTGCCTGAGACCCTGAAAAGTTGCTGCCAGCCAGTGCAGACAGGTCTGGCCTAGATCAGTGGTCTGCCTCGGCACGAAGGCTTGGAGCTTCCAACTCCTTTGGTTGGGCAAAGCTCCTACATGTGAAAAGACGGGGCACTTTGGTTGATGTGCTGTGTCTTTGCTACTCAGTTTCCCACTTTAGTGCAATGAGAATTAGCATGGATTGCGAACCTGAAGGGATGGTTTCTCATTCCTTCTCGTCTCATAATAATCCTTTTGCATGAGCTTCTAGCCACAAGCAGGAAGCTGTTTTCGGCTTGCTCACCTTTTCCCATTGTTTCTTCTTTTGAATTTTCCCCTCTTTTTGATTTGCTATTATTTCTAACATTTTTGTTTTTATTTTTGTTTTTTAATTTGCAGTTCAAGCTTCACATAAAGCCTGCCAAGTGAAAGGATGTTCCTGCATTCACCTGCTTTTGCAGTAATGTGTTTCAGTCATCTTATATATATATATATATATATACATATTTTTTTTCTTCTAAACTCAAATTCTTCTAAACACAAATTCTGAATATAACCCCATATTAGTTGGGTTGGGTGGGTGGGTGATTCTTTAGCCTTGGGCTTTATTGGAATATTCTTGTCCTGGCTTCTCAGGAGAACTTAAATCTCTGAAATTGGAGCAAGGGCTAGATTGCAAGTGTATTCACATGGCTCTTGTTTACACCAGTAGCAATCCTAGCCCCTGTGCCAGCTGGGGCCAGGACTGCAAAATGCAGCCCCCCCACCCGAAGTGTCCGGAGGTCTCCGAAGGGTGTGAAAACATCACTTCCAGTTTTCCCGAGAAACTGGAAGTGATGTTTTCATGCCCCCAGAAGGCCTCCAGAAGGCCTCTTTTTACACACATGCACGCGCGCACACACACACACACACACACACACACACACACTGCTCTGTTCTGCTTCCTTCCTATCAGCTGTGGCTTCACCATTTCCAGATAGTTAATGGACCCTCTAAAGCAAATTTGCATGTAGAGCATCAAAGAACTGGAACTCTACTTGCTCCCAGAGGGTTGCATTGTGTTTTCTTTGCCCCCACTATAGTAACAATCTACATAATCCCGTGGGACCGCCTTTTTAGTAAAGAACACCTGTAGAATTTTGAGAGAAGATCTTATCTTTGGGTGGAAAACCAGGCGTGTTGTGTTCTAAGTCCACCAGTTCTTCTCAGAACAGGGATTCTCCTTGAATCAGTGTGTAAGTTTAGGAAGCTGGGTAGCGGAGGAGATTTTGCATGCTATGAATTGACTTTGCTTGACTTTCCACTTGCACAGCAACCTCTGCATCTTCCTGGATGTTTTCGCTTTGTTCTGCACCTTCTAACTTAACTCAGAGGCTTTGATTCCTTTTTAACCAAGCTTCTCTGCTTAAAGGACATAACAAGAAATATTGCATGTATCCATTCTACAGCTGCAAATTCTTGATTGATGGGAGAATTTTCTACCCTAAGCATTTTTTACTTTAAGAAGCCATGGGAACACCAAGGAGCCCAGTAAATACATCTCTGAAATACTAATGTGCTTCTCAAAGACCAGGAATTATCAAAGGAATAAGTGATCCACATATTCTGAAATGGAGCCATGAAATCCATGCCCTTCAAGCTCAGTTTTATGAATGACAATAATTTTTGTTATTAGTCTTCACATAAGGAAATACACAGTCCTACCCATTTCAGACTAAGTCCACACAGGAATAGTAGCTTGGAATAAAAATTCAGCTTTTAGTTTCCCTACCAGTATATAACAACTCCAATCCTTAATATTGCAATGCTGATGTAGGAACTAGCCATGACATCATCGCTCCTACATGATTTCCCTTGTTCGAGTGTTATCAAAGTGGGGAAGGGTTGAGCTATGGCAAAGAGGCAACCAAGATTCTCCTGTTCCACAAGGTCAGCTCTCAGACTCTATTTGTCCAGCAGTGGTTCACAGCTGATCAGTGATGAAAGTTTGACTGGGCCAGGGCTTTGGGATTGCTGTTAAAAACCTGGATCAGCTGGGACTTGGACAGTTGGGAAACGGTATAGCGGTTCCTAAACTTCTCAGCGTCATAACCCACCTTGTCTTCTGTGGTGGGTCATGATGCAGGAATGACTCACCAGGAGGGTGGAAGGGCCTCTTCTGGGTCACACCAGGCCAGTAACTCACTCTACTGGCCTTGGCAGGCCATTCTGAGACACGCAGAGGGCAGTAGAATAGGTCGCCAGCCTGGTGCAACCCAGAAAATACCTCCCCGTCCTCCTGGTGAGTAATTCAACTTCTGAAATGGCTCCAATTTGGAGCAAAACCTGAAGAAAGCTGGTGGGAGAGCCTAGGCTGCAACCCACTTTAAGTGGGCTCACAACTCACAGTTTGGGAAACTCTGGGCTGACTGAATGAAGTATGTATTGCCAGGCTAGGATCCTAGGTAACTGCAGGAAGAGCTCTTTGCACAATTTTAGAAGTGCAGCTAAGCTGTGTGTGTGTTAAGTGTGCAAAGTGTGACATTGACTAAGACTGTTTAGAAATACACACTCATATAGTTACACTCACCAAAGAGACAGGATTGGTTGAAGTTCCCTGTTGAGTGTATATGATAGGGGTGTGTGTATGTGCATATACAAAGTGACCTTGTTGCCCTGAAAGATAAGATCTTGACTCTTGGGATATAAAAAACAAAAATTGAGACGTAGAAGGTGACAGTGTTGGGGGCTGTGATTCTTTGCGGGGTTGTGCAGGGGTTAACTGAAGGTGAACTCCTTGCCTCACCCTGACTGTCCATGAAAAGGATATTCCTGTTTTGATGGGTTGCAGTGATATCCGAGCTGCCAAACTAATAACTAAGGTGATAGCTCCTGTATAGCCCATCCCATTTTGTGTGACAAGCTGGGGCCAAACATGGAGCAGTAGCAGAAAGGATTTGTCTTGCCACTGCAATGACCTTCAGAAGAATTGTTGCTCCCTCCTTGCTGACGTGTTCATTATATTGATATGATTATCCGAGCTTCCACCCCTCCCAGGGAACCTTGGGAGCTGTAGCTGGTCAGGCAAGTAGGTGTTTTCTTACAGAAGTTTCAGCACCACTGTTAAAACTATTCCTCAGATTTCTTTATGGGATAGGGAGCCATGACAGTTAAACCATTTTAAAAGCTGCCTGCTGCTGTTAATATAGGAAGGTGAGAGAAAAGGACAGGTGTCTCATCGGTATTGCTTCTAACTTTTCTTTTGCTTGCAGATGGTATTTTCCAGGCAAGGCAAATGAATTTTCACATATGCAAGACCTCCTTTTTTTTTGTCTTTTTAAAAATGACTAGGAAACTAACTAGAGCACTTATAGTTTTCTGTGACGTCCCTTTCTGGGCAGAATCTTTTCCTTTCTGATACATTCCAAGAGGCGGTGACCTGTGTTTACTCTCTGACTTTCGGATTGCAGTCCCTTCTGCTCAGTAGCGTAGCCAGAGGGGGGCAGCAACATAAGTATTGCACGTGCTGCACATTGCTCAAATGAGCGTTGCCATTGCCAGTGGTTCCGACAGAAGTGGGAGGGGCCGTTCACAAGGCACATACCTGCAGTACTTAGCATGTCGCTTCCCTCTGGCTATAGCGCTGCTTCTGTTGTTACACTGCCAACTTTCCCTCTTCTCCTGGCTAGATAACCTCCTGTTTCTTGCCTTCTAAAACCCTTTTTTTGAAATTACACTTACCACACAAGTCATTCTCCTGCCTGCCTTTCAGGTTCCAACCTTGCTTGCTCCTGCCAAACCACTAAGGTGGAATTTTTTTTTCATTTTCTTTGTCACACTCTGAACTGCACCAGTGTTAACTGAAAGGCCCATCTCTGGGCCGCTTTGACTTTGCACGTGGGCTAAACGTGGTTCTTAGGGAGAGGATGAGATGGCTGTGACCTGCCAACATGGCGTATGGAAACTGGAAGAAGGGGCAGTGTCAACCCGAGATCCAAGCAGCTTACCCTAAATTCCCTAGGCCTTGGACAGAAGGAGCCAGTTTCCTGACCATGCGCTACTTCCTCCGATTGTGCAAATCCGTACTCAAGTTTCCCGAAGCTTGAATGCTTGTGTGCTATGCTTGCACCGGCCATGTCTGTGTACGTCTGATATTTTTTCCTTGGGCTTTTGTCACAGCTTCATGTGTGTGTCGTTCCTGATTAGTTTAGAGATCCCTTCTGGGAGATGCCCAAGTGCCTTCCAAGATATGGTCAAATGGTGACATTTAATTTCAGATGTGGGGTGAGTAGAGATGACACCTTATCAAATGTTAACTGCGTGCATGTGACTGCTTGGCAAACCACTCTTACGTGGCCTGCCACCAGCCGGCATGGAGACCTTGGCCACGTATCTCCATCTGATGAGAAATCCAAAGAAACAGGAGGGTGGTAAAGTCATCCTCCCCCTTAGTCTTGCAACTAAGCCCACAAAAGTTGAAACCAAAAAAAAGGGTTACTAACCCTTCAATGCAAATCCTCTGTGGCCGATCAACAGCTGCAAGTGACTATGATATGTGTGCTCCACTTGGGGGCTCCGGTGGAGACCCTGCCCAGTTATGATGTGTTTGTGGTGGTTTCCCACCCCTTCACATTGGTCTCCTCGCCTGCCCCAGTAAAGGTCTAAACTAGCCTGTTTCTTTTGAATGACTCCACATGGTGAATGCCAGTGACATAGGCTGGAGGGGGTGTAAAGCGCTAAATTTTTCAGGTGCCTGAATGCACCAGAATGCCAATGCAAGGGAGGGCACCAGGATGGAGGTCTCTTGTTGTCTGGTGTGCTCCCTGGGGCATTTGGTGGGCCGCTGTGAGATACAGGAAGCTGTATCATACCAGAAATGAAATGGTATGAACCATTTCAACCTGAAATGGGGAATAACAGTTGTCACTACCTAGGAGCTGGTTTATAGGAAATATTCCATAGGGACAAGCTTAAATAATGTCACACTGACTTCTGCTGGACTGTGAATTGGGCTTTATTGATTAGGCAGTCAGAAAAGCCATCTGGGCTGATTTGTGACTTTTAGGGCGCAATCCTAACCCCTTATGTCAGTGATTTCCACTGACATAAGGGCAGTGCAGCTCTGAGGTAAGGGAACAAACATTCCCTCACTTTGAGGAGGCCACCGTGAGTGACACCCAACTGCAGGATGCAGCACATGTCCCATTGGCACTGCTATGCCAGTGCTGAAAAGCACCGACCTAAGGGGTTAGGATTGCGCCCTTAGAAGACTAAAAAGCTGTTCAAGGTGTCTAAAATGGGGAGTGGCAAAAATAAATATTGGGCAACCCCAAGAACTCTGTATGGGTTCCGGATTGAATAAACAGAGCTTTGAGAACGGTTGTCCTTGCAGAAAACAGATTGTTGAAATGCATGTGGGATTTTCATCCAGTGCAAGCTTGAGGTTCACATCCCCTCTTAGAGTAGGAGTGGACAACTGGTAGATTCCTTCACTCCTGCAGATGCCCAGTCCAACGTGCTTTTGGATGTGTATCAGATTTACCTTCACAGTTCCTGCTCCAGCAGATGAAACATGCCTGGATCCCCTTTATCGAATGGAAGTGCTGCTTCACAGCTGTGGAACCAAGGTCTCGCCCTGCTTTAGAAACCCCCTGCATCATGTTTAGTTCACTTCCTTCTGCACTTGCTTTTCTTTTCTGTATCTGTGCCTTTCTTCACAGTAATCCTTGGCTCTGCACGGAATAATGTTCCTCTTCAAAACTTTTTGGATGTGCTTTCACCTTTGCATGTAAGTATAGCTGCAACAGACTCTTCTGCCCTTGGGAAAGAATAGAGGGGGCTATTTGGCAAGCGGCTGTTGCAAGGAGCCAGGTCATAGTAGTTATTAGCCAGTAGAGTCTAAAAGAACTGCCAACCAGATCCTTACCACGCTTGGCCCCTTTCAGCAACAGTTAACTTCACTCAGCTGCCTTTGAAATAAATGGAACAAAGTAATTGTGACTCACTCTTTCAGTGGCAAGTTAAGGGCAACCTACTATCTCTGAATCGGAGCCTAAACCTGGCATGAGGATGAGATGGCTGAAATCTGCCAGTTTGGAGGCAGCGCAGCCAAAGACAGTATTAGTTTTACAGCAGTGCTGCAAAGCATGACAGCTGGCAGAAGGGGCCATTAGCAGTGACAGCCAGAGAGCCAGGTATATAGTTCATATAGGTGCTGTCAATTTCAAATTCTCACTAAGTGTGCTTGTAGTGACAGGGTGACTTCCTGATCCCCAAAGTCCAGTTGTTTTGACTTGCAGCTTGATTTCCTGCATGTATAGGCAGAAGTGTCATCAAGTTCAATGGGAGTTGCTTTCAAGTAACTACGTAGGATTGGAGCCTGAGGCTCTAATCCTAAACATACTACCTATGAGTAAGATACCTAGTCCGATTAATAAGTAAGAGCCCAGTCCTTTGTGTGTCTACTCAGAAGTAAGTCCCATTGCAGTCAATGGGGTTTACTCCCAGGAAAGTGTGGATAGGATTGGGCTGTAAGTTAGTTAACAAATCAGTAAAGATGTCCAGTATTTGGGTATTAAATGCCCAGTTCTCTTAACTCTAGACAATCACAGCTTAAAGACACAAGCAAGCTCATTGTTTGCTTTTTCTACTTTACAATATGTTTTAATGTATTGCTATCCACCCAGAACTGTAGACACATTGGCAAGGTCAACAGCTGAGATTTAAAAAAGAAAAACAACATTCCTTTCCGGATCCTCCCAACCATTCAGGTAGCACATTACCTTACCTGAATCTGACTAGCAGAGGAACAGTGCCTGACCCTTCTGTAAGTTTTAAACCTTGTATTTGGCCAGTTCAAAATACCTTTTGACCAAGAAGTCCAATAAAGCCATTCTCTTGCCTTGGCAGAAGTGCAAAAAATTCAGGTTAAAAGGAATAGGAAAACAAGGTTCAATAATTCACTGAACTCTTTATTTAATAAGCACATGGAACAAGACCTAAATGACAGCGCAGTTGCCAAAACTTGTAACAGTCCCAGGCTTAGACATTTTTGAATATGAAGAAACAAGTCAAAACTCTTCCCCCCCCCCAGCTTGACTGGAGTCCAGGTGTTTAAAAAAAAAATTAAAGAGAAAAGGTGATTGGGTAACCAGTAACACCCTCTTCTGAGCCTCAGTACCTGAAGAAACTGCTTGACAGTGATTTATAGTAAGGCCTGCATTCCTGGAAGTTACCACTGATAAGTCATAAAATGGGGAGTTTAGAAAAGCTCTTAGCATTGGCCTGCTGGAGTCAAGAGGGAAATGCCAGTTGACCAGAGCGGGCAGACTTCCTCTTGTACCATGAGCCATTGGATCTAAAAAAGGCAAGAATAACAAAGCTGTGCCATACATATTCTAAATTAGGGGAAGGGGGAGGACTCCGTAGTAGAGCAAATGGCTTTGTGTGCAGAAGATTCCAGGTTCAAACACCAGGTGAGACTGGGAAGATCCCCTGCCTGAGACCTTACAGAGGCACTGCCAGTCAGTGCGGATGATACAGGGTGGAGGTATCGGTGGGCTAACTTAAAAGAAGGCAGCATCTGGGGAGAGGCTCCCCTGGCTTGCTTTTTCCTTGGATGTGTTCACACCACCAGTACTGCAGGCAGCTGCATCCATTTGCAGCTCAGCTGAGTGTTGAGCCCCACAGGAAGGTTGACATCAGAATGGGGAGGGTAGTGGGGGCCTGGTAGGGTTACTTTTGCTGCACTGCCTGACCTGACAGCCCAGTGGCATCTCATGTTGAAGGTTATTTAATGGTCAGATTATAAATAGTCATCACATGTGGCTGGATGATTAGAAACTACCTTCATGTTCCCCTCGTCACAAGTGAGTATCAGCGGTGATGGCCAGGCTTTCCTGGAGCTCTGCTAGCTTGTCCCCCTTTCACTAAGCCCCCTTCTGAAAGGGTATTATTAAACCATCTGAACCCCCAGCTGCTAATACAGGGGATACATGTCTCCAGACAAGGTCTAGTCTAACGAAGGCAACAAAGTCCACGTGAAGGCAGATAGAACATTGTAACAGCACCATCCTAAGCATGGCTACTCAGAAGTAAGTTCCGTTGAGCTCAGTGAGTCTCACTCCCAGGCAACTGTGTATAGCAGGGGTGTCCAAAGTTTTTGGCAGGAGGGCCACGCCATCTCTCTGACACCGTGTCTCGGGGGTGGGGGGTGGGGGAGAAAATAATTAATTTACATTTCATATTTGAATAAGTTTGCATAAGTTTACATAAATGAATATATTAAAGATGAACTTATATGAATGAATGAAGGTCTTGCAATAGCTCAAGGCCTATTAAAGGCCTTGCACAAAGCAAGGTTGGCCTTTCCTTTGCTGCCGCTACTGCATCACAGATGTGAAACAGCACGCAGTGGAGGGAGTCCTCATCCAACAGCTCACGCGAGAGGTCAAACGGTCGCCCTCATGCTGAGAGCAGTTGCGTCAGGCCAGTGCATGCCCCAGCAAGTCTCCGGAGGGCCAGAGGCTCATTGGAGACTGGGGGCTCCCTGAGGGCTGCATTGGGAGTCCTCGAGGGCCACAAGTGGCCCCAGGGCCGGGGTTTGGGCACCCCTGGTGTATAGGATTGCAGCCTAAGTGTGGTGGGAGTGACCTGACCTTCTTTTTATGTGGAAAACCAACATGGGGAGGGTGGCATCAGTGATTCCCATGCTGATGGGATTCCAAGCCCCACCAATCACACGTAATTTGTCTGCAGCAACAAACCTGATCACAGGGAGACAATCTCCCTGTATATAACACGTGTTACTGCAGAAAAATGCTATATGCATGGGTGTCCAATGAAAATGTTGACGCTGGTGTGGTAGTATTACATCCATGTCTGTTTACACCTTAATATTAACCAGCACAGGTGCTTTTTCTTTAAGTGATTGGTGTGTTACACTAGTAACAGTCTCACATCACCTTCCAGCTGCCTAGGATACTTGCTCGCTGACACTGTTATCCAGGACATGATAACATTGGGGGTTTGTTTCAAAGTGTGTCCTGCTTAACACAGTCTTGCACATAAGTTTAGTCAAAGTACGCAAGTAGAAACCATTTAATCCCAATTGCTCCCATCCAGTGTTTTGCTAGGAGCCAGCATATACATAGAGCTGCATCTTAGGTTGCCCTGTTTGTTTTGATGGAAAGGGCACATCTTTGTATGTGGTGCCTCCTCCATGAAAGAGAATGGGCAAACCCCACATGACCAGGCATTCCATCTGCACATCAAAGTTCTGTGGGGCTCTGAACTAGTGCAGGTGTCTTCACTGGGTTGTCCTGTGCCAACACTTTGTCTCAAACCGTTGTTAAATGATTTGTTATGCACTGTGACACAAACTGACATCCTGGCTGTGTGCGCCCATCACCTACGTCCATCAGAGTTGTATCTTTACAACTTGCCATTCGTGAAGCTAAACTGTTATCTTTTGCCGTATCATCGCTTTGAAAGAGGAAGGGAAAAAAGCGGCTTCATTTACAGTAATATAATATCTGCATCTGTCTAGCTGAAGCCTGACAGCATAGCCTTGGAACATATATATGAAGGGTTCTGTCTTTTTGTTTCAATTAATTTGAAAAATAAAACTGTGAACACCCATAAGATATGTTGTTTGTATACTTCTGTTTTCTGGGGTGGTTTTTTGTTTTTTTTAAAATAAGTTTGCTGATTGCCTTCAAACTTTTTAGGTGTAGCTTCTATTACCTTCCTGTTTTTGAAAGTATCTTATGTTTTACCAGAATGACTTTGTAACCAGCGTACAGTGTTAATATAACACTATATATTGTTATGTATCCGTCCACTAGACTTTTGTTAACATTTTCCAGTGTCCTAAATGGATTCATTTTTCCCTGAGTACACCAGTAAGGGGACTCCTGTGCATTTGATAGATGTGGTTTTCTTTTGTATATGTTCTTGAATGTTTTGTTTCCCGAAAGTTTGAACACTCAAAGTGGGAAAGAGAAAATACATTTTTAAAAAAAAAAACTCTCAGACATTGCTCGGTATGTGTGGCTTTCATTTTTTTGTTTGTCACTTGTTGTTTCTGTGGGTTAGGAGTGGGAAGCAACAGGGTGGGGGATAATGGGAACCCTGTGGGTTTGTGGCATTTAGTTTTTCCATAGGTCCTTTGTACGCACATCCTCATTTGTTTGCTCTATAGCCTTTGGGGTGATCTTTGACCCAGTCACTCTCATTCAGTGCTATCTCGGTACAGTTCACATCATCTTGGCAAGACCCCCAACTTTGTGCTTCTTTTCTGCATGTTTTGGCTCTGCAATGCTCAGGACTGGGTTTGGCATTTCTGCCTTCAGTGGAAGGGTTAAATCATACTGTAACTCAGGGGTCATTTAATACAATGGATTGGCAAGAAATGCAGGCCAGATCAGCATCACAATTCCTAATTAGTTGATGTATTTTTACTGGGGAATGTGGTGATGGCTGCCAGCTGAGATGACTTTAAATGGGGATTAGACAGTCGTGGAGGAAAGGCCAACTACTGGCTGTTAGTGGGAAGGGTTTTGGGTGACCTCCCTGTTCAGAAACAGTGTACCACTGAACATCATTTGCTAGTGCGAGAGCAGGGAGGGAGGGTACTTGCTTTGTGCCCTGCTTTTGGGCTTCCCAGAGGCAACTGGTTGGCCACTGTGGGAAGTAGAATGTTGGACTCACTGGGCCTCTGGTCTCATCCTACAGGATTCCTCTTGTTTTCTTAAAGGATTAATAATTCCCCTACCTCTTCCCACCCACTCCCCACCTTCCCCCACCCCGGTACTACTTACTGCCAGCCAGCACTGCTTGCCAGTCCTCCAAGCAGTGCAGATGCTCAGCGCCAACTGATGCTGTCCCGGTGCCAGTGGCCCCTCGTCTCCCCTTGTCTCCAGGTGCCACAGATGTGCCTGAAGGCACATTTGGGACACCCAGCACTAAAGAGCTCTGGATTAGGCAAGTCCTGACCCAGGCAAGTCCTGATGTGCAGATCGTCCCCTTAGCCATGACGCTACCCCAGGTCTTGGGAAGAATGGGGTTATCCTGCAGATGCTTTTTACCTCCTAAAACAAACAAAGATAATAAAATAAGTTTTTAACCTCCATAGCTGTGGAATGTGCATGACAGCGTGAGGTGAATTCTGGGAAGCTCAGGGTTAGCACCTTACCAGAGCTAGCTGTCAAATGGGTTTGGGTTTTGATGATGAGAATAACCCACATGTCACATGATTTGGTGATGGTGACTGGCCTGGTTGCCTTTAAAAGGGATTGGACATCCATCACAGGTTACAAGCCAAGATAAGTATATGCAACCTCCTGGTTTTAGAAGTAGGCTACCTCAGAATGCCAGGCGCAAGGGGATGCCTCTTGTGGTCTTGTGTGCTACCTGACGCATCTGGTAGGCCACTGTGAGATACAGGAAGCTGGTCTAGTTGGGCCTTTGGCTCCAGTAGGGCTGCTCTTAAGGTCTTACCTGGTCCTGTTGTGGAGATGAAAGAATAAGATGCAAAATTAAGCTTGTATAATTCGGGTTGCAAAATTGGGTGCAGAATTTTGACTGGCCGGGGGTGCAGAGGCCACACTCAGCTCTGACGTTGCAGAACCCTGTCCTTTCCACTCTCCACTCTCACTGCTTACTTCTAAAGAGACTGTTGCTTTTGCTTTATGCTCCCCCTTTGGATTCTGAATGGTTTTTTCTTTTCTCTCTTTTCCGTAGCTTCTTCTTTATGTAGCTGTCAGTCACCTTACCGAGTTTCACTTCCCTCTCTCCTAATGGACAGTGGAGCATAGAAGAGCCAGCAGGCCCTGCGCCACACATGCCCCCCCACCCCCCCACACCCCAATTGGGAGACAAGTTACCTCATTCTTCCACCACCTTCGCCTTTTTGTCCTTTCTCAAACTGACTCACCGCGGTGCGTGCGTGTCTGTGTCCATCTTTTCCGGGCGTCTGTCTGCTTGCCACTCACTGGTTTGACTGTTCACACTGCCCAGAGATCGATTGACGCAAAGTGGCAGAGAGGACTTGGATGACATCCAAGTGATTGCACTGGAAATTTCCTTCTTCTTTTTCCTTTTAATACAACAGGCCCATGCGGCTTGGCATGAGAACTAGGAGTTTGCAATCTGCAAAACGGTGTGTGTGTGTGTGTGAGTGAGTGAGAGAGAGAGAGAGAGAGACGGAAGAACCAGAGATGTTTTCTCAAGTGTTAAAATCCTATATAGCTCTAATCTAGCACTGATTCTAATTCTCTCCAAGAGATACCTTAACCTGGTTACTCCAAAAGCCATATGACTTCACAAAGATTCCCAGTCATAACACTCCCTAATGTGGGGGGAGAGATTCAGGCATCCCCAGCTCAACGAAGGACTACATGTTTCAAATGGTAACCTTTGAATAGGGTTTATTTAGCTGAAAATGCTGAGAGTATACTATTCGGTTCCTAGCTCCTATCACAGTCATTCCACATGTTGTAAGGGCTTTGGATGAAGTATCTGTAGAATATATGCACTTGTCTCATTCACACATGCTTCAAAAATGGAAAAGGTGAAAGTGACCTGAGAACGACAATTCCCAAAGTTTCTTCTTGAGCTGGTGTCGTAACACATGTAGTCAGAATTATCCATGGGCCACTTCCAAAAGAAGGGAAGATAGGAAGGCCATCGGGTACTATACATAACCGTCCTACTACTAGAGGCTGCCAGGCTGTGGTTTGAATTGTAGCTCTCTGGTTTGAGTTCACAGGGCCTGAAATGTCCCAGGATCTGA
This sequence comes from Tiliqua scincoides, assembly GCF_035046505.1. NCBI lineage: Eukaryota > Metazoa > Chordata > Lepidosauria > Squamata > Scincidae > Tiliqua > Tiliqua scincoides. The sequence continues at coordinate 8,089,830 of NC_089826.1, forward strand.
CAGTCTGCCCTTTTTTTAACTCCTGCTGATTTGCAACAAAATACTAAGGATGGAGACTACCCCGAGATGATCAAGCATGCTTAAGTCCAGAGCTGTGTGTACTTGATGTTTTACCAAACCTAGAAGAAGCGCATAATGTGCTATTGGGGGCAGAATCCAGCATTTGAAGTAGCACTCTTTAATCCCTTTTTGAAAAGTCAGTTTCTTCCCCTTCTGGATGCAAAGATGGACTTGAAAAATGCATGTGTAATTTCTAGTAGGCCCTTGAAAGGGTTTCTACTCCCATGGTGTTTGCACTTCCCCAGTAGTGGCAGCAGTAATGACAAAAGGTAAGCAAAGGCATGCAATTTACACAGATTGCAGAATTTTGCTTTTTGTGGTGCAGAATTTAGTTGAAGTTTGGAGTACACACAATTCTGCTACAGTCCCATTAAAATTGCAACACTTCATCAAATCGGTTCCAAAGGTTTTTTTTAAATTAAATCTAAATGTGTCCCTGATTACTTAGCAGCAGATTTGTTTTACCCTATTTTTAAGTACTAAAAATAACTGCAGGTGCCAGGTGTCAGCTTAAAGGTGCTCCTCTTCTCTCACCCATCAGCCTCTTCTAAGATGCTGCCAGCTGCATATATATGTGGATATACTCAATCGATTAAAACCCATGTGATTAATCCACGGAGGTTTTTGTAATCAAGCAACAGTCTTAATTAAAGGGTGAGATGCAATGACTCAGTTAAGTCTTTAAATCCCATGGATTTCATTGAGAGTTAAACACTCTAATTGGGTTCCTTTGGGTTATGCGCCAGCGGCCCTTTGCTGTGACGCCATTAGCACACTGCGGATGCCCTTCTCTGAAGGAACACATGGATGTCATGAACCATTGCAGTGAAATGGCAGTGCAGAAATGTTGTTAAAAGTGTAGTTGTGCAGCCCAACAGTTCCCGCGCCAGATTTCTCAGCAACGCAAAGAGAGTTCCTCTTGGGGCTGGTTCAGATTATACTTTGTTGCCCTGACAAACCTGATGCAAAAGCAGATGCAGTAGCGTGTCTGTGCTGCACACATGTCCTGCTTCCTGCCTATCCTGCCCCCCCAATTGTGTGGTGGGGGAAGGCGTCGTGAGCCATCTCTGCACACAATTACAGAAACGAACTAGGAAGGAAGGAACAGGACATGCCTATTATGGTGTGGGGCCAGTTCTGTGTCAGTTTGCGCTAGATGTGGGATAGCTAGAGGTGTCTTTTTCCAGTGTGTGTTTACAGCCTAATCCTATCCACACTTTCCTGGGACTAAGCCCCATTGACTCTAATGGAACTTACTTCTGAGCAGACATGCGTAGGATTGGACAGTGAGTCTTCCTGAACACAATGGGCTTACTTTGGAGTCAAATAAATTACACCGTTTTCAAACACCTCTAGGGAATAGCATGAAGTCTGGGGTCACTCTTAGTATAGAAGTGCCTCCCTTAGCCCCTTGCAGCCATAGGCTACAGAGAAATCCAGATAAATAAATACACAGCAATCCCTCTTGTAGAGTAGAACCTACCTAATCTACTCTTGTAGAGTAGAACCTCTGCAAGAACATAAGAAGAGCCCTGCTGGATCAGGCCACAGGCCCATCTAGTCCAGCTTCCTGCAACTCACAGTGGCCCACCAGATGCCCCAAGGAGCACACAAGACAACAAGAGACCTGCATCCTGGTAGCGGATGGTACCTGGTAGAATCCTCCCCACCCTTGCCAACATATGCACTGCAGGGGAAGCTAAGGAGGGCCACCATTTGGCATAGTCTTATTTCACCTGGTTTGCAAGGGCCTGCGCCTGCATTCCACAGGGGCAAAGTCCCCATTTGCCCTGGGAAGAGCAGTCAGCAGGAAGACAGAGCACGGCCAATCCTGGTAGCCTCATCTGCGTATGTGTACCGTGCACATGTTGGCAGGCCCATGCTGGTTCCTGCTTTGTATGTTTAGGCATGTGCTCAAAGCATCTTACAAAACACTAACAGCCCTTCCTCACCCTAGCGTGCAAGCTGGCCCTTGCTTTCCAGCCGATCCATTGACATGGGTTTCATGCGCAAACTCTTGTGCATTGTGCTTTGTCAGTGGAAGAGTCCTTCTCAATGTGTGTCGACCCCATATGGCCTTTCTCTGTTTGATTGTTATTTCATGGTTTACTGAAGTCTCAGTCTGAGACATGTGCAAGACAAGTGAGCTGTTGTAGTGGATGGAGTCAAGTCTGGAAAGTATCGCCCTCGTGCCAGCAAGGTAAGCATGGAGCAAGGATGGTTTAATAATGTCTCTTAGTAGGTCTCTTTAGTAGGATCTGCTGTTTATGTTAGTTATTGAGGTTTTTTTGTCTGGAAAGATGTAAACATTTGCCATATGGTGACTCACTCACCTTCTCTCAAATCTTTGCCTAACTTAATATATAAAATACACTGCCAAGTTCTTGCAACTGTAGTGACCTCTGTAAGGGCCAGTTCCCACAGTACACTTTTAGGTATACTCATGAAAACACCACATATCATACAGATATATTGATCAGGGAACTACAGTTGGCTGCAGCTCCCTGTTCATTTATGCACTGGTTGGCAAACCCAGGTTTGTCTCAGTGTAATGTGTGAAATGGCCCTTTTCTGTTCTGGAGCACAAGCTGACACAGCGACCTTTTGGGCATACCTAAAAAGGACTGTTATGCACTGCTTAGGGAGAACACTTTAGCTTATCGGAGCAATTCTCACAAGACACGTAGCTGGTTCTGCAGTGCCCGAGTCATCTTTCAAAGGTTTGTAACTGAACTATTAAGTTTGTGCAAGTTTTTGTGTAAGTTGTATGCAAATAAAACACAGACTGGCCTTGCAAATGTGTGTCAGTCTGACTTGAATCCTCCGTGATTTGTTTCAGTACTTGAGTGTTGCCGTTCAAACTGTTTGCAAAGGCAGAGGGCCAGGTGGAGGTACACAATTACAGCCCTCTGCCTAGAGGATCAAGAAGCTCTACCTGGGCCAGGTAACTTAAATGGTAACATAAGGTGGTTGGTGGTTTACATTCTTGGTGATTTGATTTGAAATTGTTCTTTCAGTTCATGTCAAAAGAAGAAAGGGTGTTTGTGTTGGTGGACATGTTCTTCATAACTGAAGTTAATGCTGTGTTTATCAAAAGACAGACTGTCATGTCATGCTCAGAGAGGCTGCAGTTGATTCCTGCCCACATCAGAACATTTTCAGTTACAAGCACTGGTTTAGCAATGTGTGTTTTGTAAGACTTGAGAACTCACACCCTTATGCTCACACTCTAATAACAAACTAACAATCCTGAACTGAACAGTCAGGCAACAGACTAATCCTAGCTGCACGAGGAAGCGTTTAGCGAAACAGGTGTGGTATACAGTACACTGTGCCTTCTTTGCCCAAAGCCTAGCTTTGCACATCTGTGTGAGTGTGGCCCATGCCAAGGAGATTGGTGACCGAGCTGATATCATGTTCAGGAGGGAAGAGAAACGTTCATTTAGTTCCTGCTGCTTCTTGCCCTGAACAGTGCAGTCGTATACCTGATGTGGGTCCAGAATGTTTCCAAAGCTTAACTGCAAGCAGTAAATGGTAACAGGTGAATGGGGCAACCCACAGATCACATAAGTCACAAAAGTAGACTGTTATCAGAAACATGTATGTTTTGAATCAATCTGAACTGCTGCTCAGCAAATTCATTGTATATGTCTTGTTTGTGTGAATGCACTCCATACAATTATGGGGCTCTCTTGTGCTCCTTTGGCATTCCCCGAGAACTCTTGGGTAAGAACAACATCCTTTTAGTCCCAGGGCTGAATGGTAGAGTGAGATTCTTGCAGAACTGAAGCAGCCCTAGCTGGCTTTCCTTGTGACGGTCACCTGTACCAGGGTCATTTCAGTCATCATAGCGCTGCAGACTCAAGGCAGGTAGGATGGGTGAAGGCTACAGAATAGATCAATGAATACATATTGAAAATAATGCAGTCTGGCAGAGAGAGACTCTACTATGTCGTATGACTGCTGGCCTGTAATTACTTAGTAACCACCCTTAATCCAAAGTCAGTGTGGTTGTTTTTAAAAAAAATTCATGCTCAACTTGACAAGGTTTCACCATGATGGGATGTCTGATAATCAGTAAAAACAACCTTTACTTGTAAGAATTGCCTGCTGCCTCTGATTGAGGTTCATCTACTCAGGCTGGGTGTTGTCAGCTGTGGTCAGCTAAATGCAGTTGTGAACTCCTTAATTAAAGCATAAAGACAATAACATGCCACTATTGGGCCATCAGAAACTGGTTATTCACACATAAAATAACTCTGACAATGGAGGTTCTACATGGCCATCATGACTAGTCAGCCGGTGGTAGACCAGTCCTCCTCCCTGGCTGTATTTGGCCAAGTGTAGTAGGCCAAAGTGGTCTTCACCACAGGGTTCACAAGGTGTAGCCTGCAGGGATCTACTGCCTCTGAATGGTTGTGTCTGGGCCGGGATTTGAGCACTGCTCTCCCTACTTGAAGCCCAGCACACTAGAATAGGAAGAGGTTGGCTGTTCTTTTTTGTGTTTATGCCTGAGACAATTTGCTAACGGGTTAGTATTGTGAGAAGGCAGTGTGCCAATTGTTACTGTGGGTAAATTAAGAAAACAGGCACTCCTTTTCCGGGACCAAAGTCCATCAAACCCAGCATTCTGTTCCAACATCATCCATCCAGAATTCTGAAAGCACACTTCCTCATTCTGTTTCCAGTGTCTAGTATTCGGAGCGATACTGTCTCTGTACATGAAGGTTCTGCTTAGCTAACGGCTGTTGAAATGACAAAGTATCTACCCTATGAGTTTGTATAATACAAGACGAGCCAATGCCACATTTTTATGGCTGTGGGGGAAAATATCAAGATGAGGTTGGAAACGCATGTCCCAAAACTTGAAAATGAAGCACTTAGAATAGCTTCCATTCTTCACCCCATACCACGAACTTTAAATAGTTGGGTTTGCCTAAATTTCTTTCCAGTGGAAATTCATTTCTCAGCCTGAAATGACTGACTGCTGAGACCACAGGAGGGAGCTAGAGAGATCCTTTAAGGCATTACTAGAGCTTTTCAAATGCCTGGTTTTGGCACACATTTTCAAAAACAAAGACTTGGCAAAAACAAAGGACTAAAAAGTAGGGGAATGTGTTTTGAAGTTACAATTCAATAGCTACATGTGTTTAAAGTTTTGAATGTATGTTGAAGTTACCGTAATAAAATTGTGTTACCATTTCATTATTGTAAATTTTTAGGATATGGGTTCATGGATTTAATGCCTTTGTGACTAAATCATAAGCAGAAGGAACTAGACTGGAATGCAACAGTTTTCATATTTATATGTGTCTCATGAGAAGCAGGGAAGTAAACTAGGTTGGTTCTTTCATTCAATGAATATCCTGAGATTTATATCCCATCGCGTCTCTTGGGGAAGAGCCCCAACTCTGGTAGTCGAGTATGTGCTTTGCATGCAGAAAAACCCAGCTTCATTCCCTGGAGGTTCACTTCTCAACTAGGGCTGCTAAAGTCATCTCACTGAAACCCTACAGAGTTACTGCCATCTTGCATAAGCACTGCTGACTCCACAGATAGGTTCTTCTATCCACCACCAACATGGTACTGCAGAGCCAAGGGCATGAATGTGGTGAAGCGGTTTTTTTAAATAAAACAGGGATGCCCAAGATGTAGTGATTTAGTCCAGAGATTGGAAAGGGGCACAATGAAAACTCCTGAACCACATTAAGAATGGCATCAGTTGGAAGAAAATTGCAGCCATCTGTCTAGCCTACAGTGGCACAAACATAGGCAGGGCTCATAGCTCAGTGGTATGCCTTGCATACAGGAGAGCCTAGTTGTGGCCGGGTCTTGATGTCTCGTTATAACATAACAGCCCCACTGGATCAGGCCACAGGCCCATCTAGTCCAGCTTCCTGTTATCTCACAGCAGCCCACCAAATGCCCCAGGGAGCACACCTGATAACAAGAGACCTGCATCCTGGTGCCCTCCCTTGCATCTGACATCAGGAGGTTGCGCATACACATCATGGCTTGTAACCCGTAATGGATTTTTCCTCCAGAAACTTGTCCAATCCCCTTTTAAAGGCGTCCAGGCAAGATGCCGTCACCACATCTTGCGGCAAGGAGTTCCACAGACCAACCACATGCTGAGTAAAGATTTTCTTTTGTCTGTCCTAACTCTCTCAACACGCAATTTTAGTGGATGTCCCCTGGTTCTGGTGTTATGTAAGAGTCTAAAGAGCATCTCTCTATCCACTTTATCCTTCCCATGCATAATTTTGTATGTCTCAATCATGTCCCCCCTCAGGCATCTCTTTTCTAGGCTGAAGAGGCCCAAACGCCGTAGCCTTTCCTCATAAGGTTATGAGGGCGCCCAGTAATCATCTTAGTCACTCTCTTTTGCACCTTTTCCATTTCCACTATATCCTTTTTGAGATGTGGCAACCAGAACTGGACACAATATTCCAGGTGTGGCCTTACCATAGATTTGTACAACGGCATTATAATATTAGCTGTTTTGTTCTCAATACCTTTTCAAATAATCCCAAGCACAGAATTGGCCTTCTTTACTGCCACCGCACATTGGGTCGACACTTTCATCGACCTGTTCACCCCCCCCCCAAGATCTCTCTCCTGATCTGTCACAGACAGCTCAGAACCCATCAGCCTATATGTGAAGTTTTGATTTTTTGCCCCAATGTGCATGACTTTACACTTACTTACATTGAAACGCATCTGCCATTTTGCTGCCCATTCTGCCAGTTTGGAGAGGTCCTTCTGGAGCTCCTCACAATCACTTCTGGTCTTCACCGCTCGGAAAAGTTTGGTGTCGTCTGCAAACTTAGCCACTTCACTGCTCAACCCTGTCTCCAGGTCATTTATGAAGAGGTTGAAGAGCACCAGTCCCAGGACAGATCCTTGGGGCACACCGCTTTTCACTTCTCTCCATTGTGAAAATTGCCCATTGACATCCACTCTTTGTGGGTCCCCCCTTTCCCTTTTTAAAGATCTGCGTGACGTTTGCTATCGTCCAATCCTCTGGCACCCAAGATGGGAACGCCTTTGCAACCTCCCTTCTGCCCAGTAAAAATGCAAGACTCACAAATCGAAGGACCACATGTTTTTTTTATTATTGCTACCAGAAGGCTTTCGTCAGTATGACGGCTGAATGCAATACCTTCCAAAGGGCTGTGGAGAGAGCTTTAAAATCGAGGAAGGGATGACTGTTCTGAGAAGCAGAGAGACTTGCTGTAACACTGAAGAACAAGCTCTCCAAAGACCCTTTTCTCATCTGCTTCAGGTTACAAAGTTACACGAACATAAAAATTGGTCAGGGGCACAGGTAAGAGACTTGGGGCAGAAATCTGTGGCCAATCATTTGCACACAGTGAAGACTCTGGATTGCAGAACTATCCCCAGCACAGACCCTAGCAGTAACACCAGCCACATTTTTTTCTTAAGTGACATTTTGCACTTTATGCAGGTGTTCATTAAAGCTTGTGTGTGCCTGTAGGTGGGTAAACGCACACAGTGTTCTATTTTGGTTCCATCAGTAACGGCAGCAGTCGTGCTTCCTGCTTCCATTTTTGTATAAACATTTAAAATGGAAAGTCTTTTTAGGCCTGCCAATGAATGAACTGTTAAAGCCATCTTTCAGTTCCCCTTTTCAACTGCTCGGGTTTGTGCTGCGGGACAATTCACAAACATCCTCCCCCCCGCCTATCTCCCTACTAATTTTAAATGCAGATCTAATTTTAAATATCACATTTAAAACACCAAAGTGCTAAATGATGGAAAACAAGAGAAGGACAAGGAGACATTCCTGTTTTGCAAAAGAAAGAATCAGGAATATTACCCAAGTAAAAGTGCAAACATACAGGACACTGTGCATGAGATGGCCAGAAAGTGAAGGAAGGTAAAGGGAAGTTTTCAGAATGAAACAAACTCAGAATAAGGAGAGGACACACAGGCAGAAATTTGGCAAGGATGTTGCACAATTAGTGTGAACTCTCCAACATGGCAAATGGGGTAACAATTACACAACAGCAGATTAAAACAGTGGAACGGACAACACGAGAAGAAAACAATTTTTTGCTACTTTTTAAATGGGTTTTTGGGTGTTTTTAAAATGTTTTTTGCTTTTTAATTTTTTTAATTTTTTTAGTTTTTAAGTACTTAAATAGTAGAACTATAATTAGCCGCACGAGGGGGGGGGAGGGTGAAATTTTATGAAAAGGATAGCTCCCTTCCACTCAGCCCTATAAAGGTACAGCCTTTGCTCTACTGGCCAGAGACCAGTCGCTGCCTGATGTTGCACACGTAAGAAAGCAACAGCTTTGCCCCAAAGCGCCTTGCAGATCTGCAACTACATGACGGGAACAGGCTGCAAAGGAGGGCAGGGAGAAATGTTTCCACCCTGCCGTGACGCGTCGGTGCTGCAGGTAGAAGCAGCCTTGCCCTCCAGAGCCACTGCCTCTGGCGCATTCTCCTCATTGTAAAGCCGCTTGATCCCATCATAGAAGTCGTCCACCTCCATCTCTTCCACTTTGCGCTTGGCTGTCGCTTGCTTGCACCTGCCAGGAGCCGGCCGGCGCCGGTAGAGCGCAGCCGAGCCTTTGGTTGGCACTTCTGGTTTGCGGTTGTCCTTGGAGTCTGGGCCTGGATGGAACTGGAACGCCCCTGTGTGGCAGGTCACCAGGTTGTGCTTGAGGGGACTGTAGACATAGACGGAGTTGGGTGGCAGAGAAGGCTGCAGAGTGGAAAGGTGCTGGGTCACAAGCTCCCGGCAGTGGATCAGCTGAGAGCTGTCCATCTAGATTTGGGAAAAGCAAAGACAAGGCGTGGTTTTTGAAAACGTTGCTTCCTGTTAGGATACTCCAGGGCCACAGCCCATTACGGAGTTGGCTTTGCAGAATTTGATGGCCAATTGCCAATATAGTACCAGTCTACAGGTGGGACCTGCTTACCTGCGGGGGATCCGTTCCCAGAGCTGGATACCGAAAATCATGGATAATCAAAATGATTTTCTTCCCGGCTGGGCTCTGAATGTGATTGGAGCCTGGCTCCGGTAGAGTCTGGAGCCCTTCTGAACCTCAGAAAGGCCCAGAATGCTGCCCAGAGCCTTTAGAATGCCATTTTGTCTTATTCTAAAGGCTCCGGCGGCATTATGAGCCTCATAAAGGCCACATGCAGTGGCCCATGGTCTCTCTGAGGCTCAGAAAATCTCTCAGATGCAGCTGGAACAAGGTTCCATTCACCTCTGGGAGATTTTGAGGGGGCCATCCAGGGGTCCAGCATCCGCAGTGAGGCAAATCTGCAAATGCTGGATCCGCGGATAGAAGCCTCGCCTGTACAGACTGCAGCCTGCTGCAAATATGTGTGTGCAATACAGGCAGAGACAATTAATCATTTGCATCTAATCTGGGTCAAGCTGTAACCCTTGACCTCCTCCCAGGACACTGGCATCTGCTCTGCTAAGAGGCCCACAACTCTTGCCTGGCCTTGGCAGCCAAGTCAGGATCTGTGGTAGCCTCCCATCTCCTGTGCAATCATATGCGTGCTTACTTGGAAGCAAGCTTCACAGTGTTCAGTGGCATTAGTTCCAAGGAACTGTGCACAGGACTGCCATACTCACTTCCCCTAGGAGTAAGTTCCCTCAATGCAAGGGAAGTAAATGAACGGGATTTGCTTCTAAGTAGACATGGATCTGGCCCTGACCGCTTTCTGAGCCTTCGTGTGAAGCCTGGGACAATCCCTTCTGCACAGGTTTCCAGCTTGAAAGGAAGGGGGTGTGGATAGTCAAAAGAGCTTCAGAACCCTTTGTGCCACTGTGCTCACAATCCCCACCCCTTGTCACTGTTCAGTTCCAAACCTGGAACAGAACGAAGGCTTGTTCCTCTCAACCATCTCCAGTGGTCTTGGTTTGCCCGCTGCGCCACACAAGGTCCTACCTGTGCCTTCTGGAGCAGTTCGATGATGAGGGCAAGCCAATCAGGAATAAGTTTCTCCACTTCCAGGCTGACAATCGCCAAAGCCAGCAGGGAGCCCTTGAATTGAAGGAGCTGGTAGCAGGCCAGGCAGTGCAGCAGCTGCTTGGTGAGCAGAGCCATATGCTGGGATGGATTCATCTTGGGCAAGGTGGTCAGCAACTGAGGCCTGGTCGACAAGGCAACTGCATGGAACTGAATTGGGGGGGGGAGGAGGAGAGGAGAACACAACCCTGTGTTAACTCAAACAGTAGTTTAACAAGTTGCTACCCTGGGGGCACTTCTAAGCCAGCTCAACCCTTTGTGCCTGTACGGACAGATGGCTCTACCTACTCATTAAGAACTCCCTACTCTGGGAGGTCTGCTTGGCACCCAGCCTGCCTGCCTTCCAACCCTCACTGAAGACCTGCTTTTCTTTTTTCCCCAGCAGGCTTTTAATTGCACTGTTTGGCTGTACCAGCTAGTTAGGATTATTTTTTGCTTCTCTTACATAAGAACTTAAGCGTAGCCCAGCTGATCAGGCCAAAGGTCCACTTAGTACAGGATCCTGTTTCCCACTGTGGCTACCCAGATGCCTCTGGGAAACCCACAAACAAGGAGATCAACACACACTCTTCCCCTGCATACTGTCTCTGAACATGGTCACCACTAGCAGCTATTGGCAGGCTTGTTCACCATAAATTTGTATAATCTTTTACTGCCATCAAAGCTAGTGGCCCCTCATCACATCTCTCCCCCCCCCCGTTGAATCTTTTTGCTAATGAGAAAGCCCCCAACATATCAGTTTAAGATATGCAGGAAAGACATGACCCTATCACAAGAGAGTTAAGAACTATATGGGGACCCCAATCATTTTTCTTCACTATTTTTCCACGAGGCATTACTCCCATATCCTCAAACCTCCCTTCTGAATCTTAAGGACTAGAAACTTTCTTAAAACATGACAGCTGAGATCCTCAAGTAGCTGCATTCTGTGCTCAGTACTATTTTTGGGTAGCAATACATTTAAACATACAATAAAACTGTTAATGGTGTGAAATGTGTACTTCTCCTCCACCTGATCCTGGAGTTGTGCACCCTGGATGAAGTCCTCTATCCATTCCTCCACTGCTTCTCCTCTCATCTCCTATCACCCCCCCCCCCCCCACAGGAACACATCACTGTCTCGTTCTCATTCCAACAAGAACAACATGGCCAGTGGCAAGCACAGCACAACCTATATATTTACAATGTGAAGGAAGTCCAGCGGAGTTGCTGTGTGAAGGTCCCAGTTCAATTTATCCAGAATGATCTTCTCCATCCGGCGAATTTCAGCTGGAGAACAGCCACAAAAGCTGTCTCTGGCCAACACCTTCAGTACTGGAATCCTCTACAACGTGGAAACAGAAAAGCAAACAGAGGTGAGAACAAGGCGCCCTTACTTGACAGTTTAAAAGCATACATTCTGCTTGAGGTCAGAGTCTCATGCAGGATCAGGCCAGTGGTTCATCTAGCTGAGTATGGTACTGTCTAAGGTGGGCTCTCAGGGATTCCAGTCAAAGGCCATTCCTTGCTCCATTAGCAGAAACTAACTCAGGTCCTTATGTTAGTGTACAAAGCACATGCTCTACCAATAAGCAATGGCCCCTCTTCTCTCTTGCACAAAAACTAAACTCATGTGCTGTATAAATTGGAGGTTTTACTCTGAGGGTTGGCAGAACATGGATCAGGATCTACTGCTAAATCTCGGGCAATCTGCAGAATATTGGCAAGGATTTCTGACTACCAACAGCTTAGGCCAGAGGGCATGGAGGAAGGCAGGAGGGCCACATCATCTCTCTGACACTGTGTCAGGGCTGGGGGAAAAAGAAGCAATTTACATTTAAAATTTGAATAAATTTACATAAATGAATATATTAGAGATGAAACTTACATGAATGAATGAAGCTCTTGCAATAGCTCAAGGTCTGTAAAGGCATTGCTCAAAGCAAGGCCAGCCTTTCCTTCACTGCCGCTGCTACATCCCAGACGTGAAACAGCAAGCAGTGGAGGGGGCCCACAGCTCATGTGAGAGGTCAAACAGTCACCCTCACACTGGGAACAGTTGCATCGGGCCAGCGTGGGCTCCAGCTAGTCTCCTGAGGACCAGAAGTTCATTGGAGACTGGGGCTCCCCGCGGGCCGGATTGGGGGTCCCCGAAGGCTATAAATGGCCTCTGGGACGGGATTTGGACACCCCTGGCTTAAACAATACGAAGTAACATTGCAAATAAAAAATAAGCCTCTGACATGTCTCAACCTGAGTGTTTTTCCTCTGTAAAAATATACATATTAATCAGGTTCCCGTGAGTTCTGTGCTAGAAATCCTTAACCTGTAGTAACTTGGATGTCGATATGAACTTGTAATCCCAGTTAACAGTTCTTAGGAGGCATGTGACTGGCTCAATCCCCTGCCCCAAATTTTGTGCTCCACTCCAATTGTCTAGTTAAAAAAACAAAGCAGATCCCAGAAGCCTGAAGTTCGTCCTGCCCTTTGCTTTGTGCTTCAAAACCTGACACTTGCTGCTATCTCGGGCAAGAGCGGCTGCCAGCAGTTCTATATCACATTTTATAATCAATTTCCCAGCACATTTCAAGCTGATGACAAGTCACTGGAATTCCCACAGCACAACATTCCATCTCATCCAGGTCTGTGCTGAATAGTTATGCAGCAGACTCACAGCCCAATCCTATGCATGTTTACTCTGAAGTAAGTCCCATTAGAGTCAATGGGGCTTACTCCCAGGAAAGTGTGGGCTGGCAAAGTCCCACATTTTGAGATAGAAGCAGAAGGTTTGCTTTGGTACAGAGTATATATAGACCCAGGTTCAAACCCTACTTAGTCATCAAACACAGTAGTCTTTAAAAAGCTTCCACCTCTGATCCTAGCGTGCTTCATGGAGTTGTTGTGAAGCTAACCAGACACTTCCTGTTTTGCCACTTCCGCACTAAGATAATGATACTGTCTGGACTTACAAGGTGTTGGAAGAATACACTTCCATGTTCACCAGCCATCCAGGGGGAGGTGGAAGAGAAGCTAAGAGTGTTTCCATATCGGCTTGCCAGCTGGCCCTGCACCAACCAAACAGAAGTCAGGGTTCCAGGCCCACAGGATGGAAGGAGAGACACACATTATTCCTGTTGCACTACCTGAAACCGGCAGCAAGCAGAATAAAAGCAAATGGGCTTTCACTCTTGCTTATGTGGTCACCGCTGCTCGCCAAGACATTACAGCAGCCCTTGCAAGGACTGTTTAACGTAGTTGCTCTGCATCTCTAGAAGAACAGTTACCTCATCTTCCTCAATGGTCTTGGCAGCAAGGAAGAAGCAGCTGATTGCAATACAGTTCAAGTACTTTGGACGGGCCTAGAATACAAAAAGAGGAATGACGGGAGGTGGTGCAACTCAGAGGTCCGTTGCAAGCCTGTCTCTCTAGCTCCGTTAGCCACCCAACCCGTATGAGATCTGGACGCCAAACATTCCACATCAGGTTCAATGAATTGCTCTCTTCCTTCACAGCCGTTCACAGAAAACCACAGGCAGCACCAGAAGAGGAAATCAATATTCCATTATGAAAGGCAGACCTGGAATCCATGAAGGGCATCATCATAATTGGAACCTAGTCATATCCAGGGGGTACCGGGGTGGGTAGGGGGGGGGGAGAAGGAGCTCATTGCTAGCACAAAAGGGATACGGAGGAAAAATCAATGAAGCTAAACAAGAAAAGCAGTCGACACTTGACCACATGAATGATGATCTGAAATCCTGCTGGCATTCTGCAGGTCTCACAGCACGACAAACAGCAACCTAGTGAACTAACAAAGGCCCAGCTGGGTAGACAAGCTGGCAGAATGTGTGTGAACTGACAGCACCATCACGTTGGCCCAGTTTCAACCCCTCTTGCCGAAGTGCCTTCTAGAGCAGTGGTTCTCACACATTTTGCACCAGGACCCACTTTATAGAATGAGAATCTGTCAGGTTTCACCGGAAGTGATGTCATGACCGGAAGTGACATCATCAAGCAGGAATATTTTTTAACAGTCCTCGGTAGCAATACTACCCACACTTACTCAGGAGTAAGTCCCATTGACAATCATTGTTAGAAGAATATACATAGCAGCTTGTTAAAAGTATAGGTCTGTAACATTTCCCCAGATGCAGTCACATACCATGGTAGCATCAAGTCTAATAGATTAAAAATAAAATATTGAAATGAATGGGGACCCACATGAAATTGGCTCGTGACCCACCTGGTGGGTCCCATCCCACAGTTTAAGAAACACTGTTCTAGAGCAAAGAGGATCTAGCAAAATATGCGGAAAACAATTCCTAGCGCAGAGCACTGAGAAGTGTTTGGGGGCGTAGAGGGAGATGGAGCGTATAAAAAAAAAAGCCATTTGAGATGGAGTTTTGCCATATTCGCGCATACATTCTGCTAGCAAATGGATCTGTGATCAGATGAGGAACCCCAAAGTGTGGCTTCACCCAAGTCAGAGCAGTTCAGTACCATCTATTCTGCCACGCAGAAGATTTCCAGGTCTCAAGCACAAGTTTTTCCAGCCTCATTACTGGGGGTCTTTTAACCGGAGATGTCGATGTTTGAACCTGGAAGCTCCTGCCTGATAAGAACATGCTCTGTCACAGAACTACGGCCCCTCCTCTTTGTGGGCGGAGGACAAGAAATGGCAAGCACAAGTTCAACAGTGTGGAAATACTCGAAAAGAGCTTCAGAGCAGCTAGTAAAGTAGAGAGCTGGGCATTTCAAACGTGAACTCCATGTTGTACTCCAAGTTGTATTCCAAGGGATCTTAGCTGAGATGGAAGGAGGAAAAGGATTGTAGAACTGCTCTGGGAATCAGACCACACAAAAGTGAGAAAAAAGCCTTGTGGCATAAGCAAAACATCATCTTTTAGCCTAAAACCATTAGGAGATCACTTCTTACCAGCTACTACAGTATCAGTAAAAACTGTCTTAAAATAATTAAGACAACAAATACGAACAACCAAAATAGCCACAGTAGAGGCAACCAATAAAGGACAAAAACTTGATAAAATTGGGGGGGATGGGATACTTGCTTGGTGCCGTCTCTTCTGTATTAAAAGAAAACGGCCTTTAGCAAACTAAGATTACTCACGTTGCAGATTGCTGTTGTGATCTGATTTGTTGTTAGGGAGGGGGGTTGTATTTTAAATTCACTATTATTACAAGATATTAATAAATATTTCTATACTAGTTTTCAACAAAAAGTAGTTCACACGGCAGTTGACATAGCAAAACAAATCAATAAATGGCTAAAGTAATAAATGGCACCACAGGTCTGCATCGAAGGATTCGGGATCAAAATCTGAATCCATGGATTCAGGATTTCACTGTCCCAAACCTGCAGGGGCAGCCTGACATGGACCTTCCAAAGGCAACCAGAGCTGCACTGGGCCTCTCTGGTCCTCAGAAGGCTTTAAAGAGGCAAAAATGTCACTTCCAGTTCTCCTCTCCCCCCCCCCCCCCAAAAAAAATGGCATGACCTTCTAAGGCCTTCTGGAGGTCTCAGAACACCCTCCAGAGGTGATGGGAACACAGCTCCCATTGCCTCCAGAGGATTAAATGTGTCAAGACTCATGGATTTTATTGCCTGCGGGTTTTGACATCTGTGGGGGTTCCTGGAACCAAATCCCCACAGATAATGCAGGGCTACAGCGTTGGCTCAGTCATGTCGTGAAAATGGATGATGGCCGGATCCCAAAGGATCTCCTCTATGGAGAACTCGTGCAAGGAAAGCGCCCTACAGGTAGACCACAGCTGCGATACAAGGACATCTGCAAGAGGGATCTGAAGGCCTTAGGAGTGGACCTCAACAGGTGGGAAACCCTGGCCTCTGAGCGGCCCGCTTGGAGGCAGGCTGTGCAGCATGGCCTTTCCCAGTTTGAAGAGAGTCTCACCCAACAGACTGAGGCAAAGAGGCAATGAAGGAAGGCCCATAGCCAGGGAGAGAGACCAGGGACAGACTGCACTTGCTCCCAGTGTGGAAGGGATCATCACTCCCGACTTGGCCTTTTCAGCCACACTAGACACTGTTCCAGAACCACCAATCAGAGTGCGATACCAGAGTCTTTCGAGACTGGAACGAACGAACGAACGAACGAACGAACGAACGAACGAACGAACGAACGAACGAACTAACTAACTAACTAACTAACTAACTAACTAACTAACTAACTAACTAACTAACTAACTAACTAACTAACTAACTAACTAACTAACTAACTAACTGTAAATGGCTAAATGTTATTCACTCTTTTTACTAATTAGATAAAAGTAATAGCAACTACTCAAGGTGCCCTATTTGGCAAGCTCAAAGGTTACTACAAGCCCAGGGGGCATTTGAGCTTTTTCCTTTCCTTGGATAAAGAAATGTCAGGATGTCAAGATGGCCACAGTTTTGGAGGCACCCTCAAGTTTCAATAGTAGTTTTCCACATGGCTGTGGGGCTTTGTTGCTTCAGAAATGCCAACTCCAAAGCTCAAGCTGGGCAACTGCAGTTCGCAGTCAGGTCCTCTGGAATGTGGACTACTCTGCGAGTCTCAGGTGCATTCATTCATCAGAAAACCACAAGCAACCTGGGCACTCATGAGGATGCTGGGAAGATCTCCCAGTTGACTACACAGTGGATATGGGGAGAATCAAGGGTTTGATATGGATGACAGAAGAAAAAGTCTGAAATGAGAGCACCCTAGATAAAAAGACCTTCCTCACATGGTAGATTGGCTAAAACCAACGAAGAGGAAGAAATGACTTTTTTTTAGTAAGTGCTATAAATCTTGCCTTCCCAAGTCCCCAACAGTCAAATATTTACCTTCACTGCAGCTAAAAACCTGTCCAAGAGACTGACAGCCAGGGCGAGTGTTTCTGGATAAAGGTGGAACTGGCCCTTGAGTTTGGCCAACCAATGAATCACTTCATCTCGCTGGGTTGGAGAAATGCCTGCATCCTGTTGAGGGAGAGAAGAACATAGAATGTGAAGGTCAAGTAGCTCCAAAACACTAGTAAGGGAAAAAGATGACAAGGGGACAGAATATAAGAAAGAGTCCCTTCAAACATTACAGACAGCTGACATGCAAAGCACAGGCCTGGACAGATTAGCATAGAACCCATGTACACAAGGTCATATGAAATGTTCACATATGGCTCTTTATAGTGCTGTAGGCATTCTTCTGGAAGCTATAGACCAGGGGTCAGTAACCTATGGCCTGCAGGCTGGATCTGGTGCACCACCCAAAGTCATCTGGCCTGCAGGGAGCTTGACTTGAGAGGTAAACCTCCGTTCAGATTTGCTGTGCGCCAGACAGGGAATGGCAATGCCATCTCCCCAAGCTGATGGAGTTCCCGTACCACTGATAGCCAATGAAAAAGTGACACCTTTGTCCAAAAACGTTGCCAACCCTTGCTGTACTGGATTCCCAGTCTGGGTTGCAAATGCTTCAGAAAAGTATTTTCTATATAGGAACCGATGCGATCTTAAAATCTGCAGTGAGGGTGCAGCATGTCTACTCTACACTGTCATGTAGACGGACACGGACATGTAAAAGCAATGCCACAACACCAGAGGCCATTGTGATTCCACCACCACCATGGCCACAATCCAGGGAAAGTCTGGAACTTTGAAGCCCTACTGCTTTCAATGGGGAGAAAATTTACGCAAATGCTTGGTTCCCCCACCAATAAAGACAGTGGCCTTAAAATGATTTTGCTTTGGCTGGATTGGGCTTGTGATATTTACACAGCATTTTTCCCCCAAGGTAGTTGGTTGCAGTTTCACTGAATATTATTATTTATTTATTTACCCCATTTTTATACCATCTGTCCTCCAAAGAGCGCAGGGCAGTGCACACAGCTGCTCCATTTGTCCTCACAACAACTCTGTGAGGTAGGTCAGGATGAGAGAAAGTGACTGGCCCAGGGTCACCCAGGATTTGAACCTGGATCTTCCAGGTCACACCTCCCAGACTACGACACCACCCTGGCTCTCAATACACACAAGAATACATACAAGCTCTGAATACATACAAGACGCTCTTTCAAGTAAAGCCATTCAGAACAAGAAGCGTTTGGTTCAGCAATTTGGTGCAGCTTTGAGAGAGACAGAATTCAGGTGAAAACCATCTGAAGGGGGCCCTGAACTGAAAGCCTCTTTTTTCATAAATCTTATCAAAAGGCCATGACCCCAACTTGTATTCATTTCACTCAAAAGCTCCTATTGTTGCCATTTATCTGGGAGAACCAGAGACCGTCCCTTTTCAGTCGGGCTGAGAAGAGATATGGTTTGGGTAGCTACGGAGAACAATTGGAGCTTCAGTCCACCTCAGGTGTCCCATCAAGCAGCAGGTAACTGATATAATTGGGGTTCTTTGAAGGAACAAGAGATATTGTTACTGAAGCAGTTCCTTGGCACCGCTCTTGAGAACTCCTTGTCCCAGTTTAAGCTGCCCTTTGGAAACATTCCCAGTTGACTGCAGCTTTCTCAAGATCAGGTGCGGCTAAATTTCCACCTTTTGTTACAGTCCCTCTGACATAACACTTCAGTAGTTTCAACTCAGCTGATTTCAAAACTCCTATTGGGACACCCAAAAGAATCTACCATTGGATCTAGGGGTTTGTTTGATGTATACCTCGAGCGCAGACACTCCGCTATGGCTGTAGCTCAGTGGAAGGGCACATGTGTTGCAGGTCTCAGACATCTCCAGGTTGGGCAGAGAAAAATCCATGCCCAAAACCCTAGAAAGCAGCTGCCAAACAGTGTTGGCAATGGAACTAGATGGGCCAAGGGTCTGACTTGGTATATAGCAGTTGCCTACATTCCCAATGACCATCACCAGTTCATCCTGCTGTAGATCATTGCCTTATGACCCCCCCCCCCATAAAAAGAATTCTAGGTTTTTAACTGCTGGATTTAACTGCAGAACTGGCCCACCAGTACAAGTAATCCCAGTGGTTGCTTAGGGCACAACTTCTTCTTCATGCAAGGAAGCACCATGAGGTCTGTGATCAAGCTGTGTGCCTCCCTGGGGCATTTGGTGGGCCGCTGTGAGATACAGGAAGCTGGACTAGATGGGCCTATGGCCTGATCCAGTGGGGCTGTTCTTATGTTCTTAACTACAATTCCCAGGAGGCCTTGCAGGTCTTCTTGTTATCTGGTGTGCTCCCTGGGGCATTTGGTGGGCCGCTGTGAGATACAGGAAGCTGGACTAGATGGGCCTATGGCCTGATCCAGTGGGGCTGTTCTTATGTTCTTAACTACAGTTCCCAGGAGGCCTTGCAGGTCTCTTGTTATCTGGTGTGCTCCCTGGGGCATTTGGTGGGCCGCTGTGAGATACAGGAAGCTGGACTAGATGGGCCTATGGCCTGATCCAGTGGGGCTGTTCTTACATTCTTATCTATGTGGAGGTGACAAAATTGTCCTGAGATAGCTTTCTATAAAGTTACATAGTACAAACTCACATAATACAGAAAACCAAAGTTTCATTTTCTTCATGAAACTTTCTGGACAGTTTGTATTTAGCCCAATACAGCAGCTCTCGGTATTCACGGGGGATCAGTTCCACACACACACACACACACGCGCAGGTACTGAATTCAGCAGATAATGAAATCTGCAGGGGGGACCACAATTAGTTACCTGGGGTTGTGCCATTGGAAAATACAACTGTGTACATTCACCACATGGGATGGGGCATGCACATGGTGTGCATACTTGTTCCTACCAGGAAGTGCAGCCCCTGTTTGAAAATACTGTAATCCTGCCTGAAGCAGCACTGAAATTATTGTATGTCACAACCCTTTTCCCTGTAGATATAAATCATTTTGAACCTGGAAATGCCACATATATTTTGTTTGGATTGGACATTTAATGGCAATATCAAATTCTAATTCTCTCCTGCATGGTATTTAATGAGGTTGGTTAAAACCCAGTCCTGAATCATGACCTCCTGAATTGAAAGCCATTTGGGACAGATGGTTGAACCAGCACTGGGTCTAAGCCAGTGCACACAACCCCCCTGCTTGCAAGGGCTACTTCAGCTCCATCTGTCTGTGAAAGGCTCTTTTTCATGCTAAACAGGTCACTGGACTGTTTTACCACAAGCAAAGCCCGTCATTTTGCACCGCTCAGCTCAAGCCACAGCCTGCAGGTTTGGGCTGGGAGCAGCTGGCAGGTTCAGCCCATGACAAAAGAAAGCAGCGGCCACAACAAGGAGGGAGGGAAACCGAGCGTCCTCACCACAGCAGCCCCAACCAGACTAAGGCTGAAAGTGGACTTCTTAGACTGCGGTCCTTGCAAGACCGTCATCCAAAGGGAACCTGCTGGGTGCTAGAGCTTATGGGTTTAAGCACCGGGGGGGGGGGGGGAGCGTGCACATTGCTGTAGAATCAGGACTGCAGTGTTTGGAGCACTGAGACAAAAAAGAAGAACACAAGAGCCCTCCTGCATCCAACCAAAGGTCCATCTCGTCCAGCTGCCACATCTTGCAGTGGCCACACAGATGCTTTTGGGAAGCCCACAGGCAGGCAAACTGCTGCTATTCAGGGGTATATGCTCTTTGCACACTGAGGTTCAGCCATCATGACAAAGAGCTGCTGACAGACCTCTCCTCCTCAACAAATGCGTCAACTCTCCCTTGAAAGCCGTCTCTGCCAGTGGCCATAGCCTATGGCAGTGAATTCCATACATTAATGATGCAATGTGTGAAGTGCTCTTTGTTGTCTGCCTTCAATCTCCTGCCAATCAATGCCACTGCAAAAGGCTGAGTTCTAGAATTGGAGGGGGGGGGGTCCTTTCTCCATTCACTCTCTGCACACCATGCATAATTTTATGAACCTCTATCACGCCTCCCTTGGTCATCCTTTTTGGTAAACAAAAAGCCCCAAACACTTCAGCACTGCCTCATAGGAAAACCTCCCACACCTCTTTATCATTTCAATTATAACTTTTCCAGTGTGATGATATACTTGAGAAGGGGTGACCGGAAGCCACAATCAGTTCAACCCTTGACTACTGTAGGCTGAGCTGCAAAGTCCATCCAGAGAGACAGATGGACTCAGAAGCAGGGAGGGAGAAGAAAAGTAAAAGCAGCAAGACCTGGTGCAAGGTAAGACTGGCCAAGCCTGATCCAATGGCGTAGCTAGAGGGGGTGCAAAGCACTAAGTTTTGCAGGGAGCCTCACCGCAGCGTGCAAGCAGCCCCTCCCCCTCGGAGCCAGGCATAAATCTGTTTTGCACCTTCCTCCTGGAATGGCTCTGAAGGGGAGGAGCAAGGATGCTGCGGTGAGGCTCCCTGCAAAACTTAGTGCTTTGCACCCCCTCTAGCTACACCACTGGCCTGACTTGGTAGCATTTGAAGTCAGGCCAGATCAGGAAGAACCTGGTAGTGCATCACCACTAGGGACAACAGTGCACAGAGAGGATCCCAGCTTGAGTCCTGGCTGATTCTGATACTTAGTAGTACCTAAAAAAAAATGAAACTCATTTTCGGGTAAACATGATTAGGATAAGATTGGAATGTAGCTAAGACAGGGTATTCCTATGGAAAAAAAATCTGCCTTACATGAAACATGTATATCAAACCAAGTTTCTGTTGTTTTTTTTAAACAAAAGGATCATTTAGACAGGGTTCCTAGGGCAATTTAAAAAAAACAAAAACATAGCAAAAGCACTGAAGCGAGAAACCCAGGGAGATCGGCTGTTTCATACGCATGCACTGGATATTTTTGACCTCTTTGGGAGTCTGTGCACCTCCTTGACCACTGGGCAAGTTGCTAGGCTGAAGGAAACCAGACCACGCAGCACAATGAAAAAGGTGATGTCCTGTCTGGACACTGAGCCAGACAGCCCCCCATTCCACCCCCAACCACGCTACATTTCATTAAAAAAAAAAAAAAAAGGATCGCTCATGTTGCAATGGAAAATTTCCAAAACACAAAAACTTTCAGAGTTCTGACTATGAGCAGAGTGAACATTTTTTTCCTGCAGACAGTTTGTTTCAACCCTCCCCCTTCATTCTCCGAAGTTATGCGCCGCTGGGCGAGGAACAGAATTTCAGGCCCCGGCACGGCAGCTGTTAAAACGTTCTGTTCTGCTTGTACCAGGAGACTTGGCCTGCTGCAGTATTTACCTTCAGCTGCCTGGCAGTGCGCTCCCCCCTTGGGTGATGTGCAAACCTGCAGATCCAGAGGGTTGGCTGGAGCAGGGAGATGCCAATCAAACGGGCTGAACTCACCCTCCGAGACCAGAGGCCTTGGAATCGCTTCACTGACACCGATCCCAATCCTCAGTCACTTGCTGGGATTAGCAGCAACCAGCATGGGGGAGACACTACAGTGCTCCAGTTCCACGTGGCTTGTGGGTGAAAGATGTGCAGAATTTCTATACCGGATGTTGAAAAATAACTCTGCCTGCATGCACCTCAGGGCACATCTGTGCAAGAGGAGCTTTTGCTTACAAGTTCTCTGTCATCTGAAGTCATCGGGCTGGGAAAACCTCTGCCTCGAGAGCTGCCAATAGATGGGGGTAGGCAATACTAGGTGGACCAGCAGTCTGACTCAATGAAGGGCAAACCTGCCACAACTCTGAGTGGGATTTCTCCATGCTTTTGCTCAGCTTTAGTGCTGGAGAGGCAGGATGCTCTAACAAGCAGCTACATGTGACGCAGTGGCGTAGCTGGAAGGGGGGTGAAGCAGCCAGTCCGGTGGAGAGACTCAGCGGGGGAGGCAAGCAGCCACTCCCTTTGGAGCCATTCCTGGCGGGGGGAGCAAAACGGAGCCCCCCCCACCAGGAATGGCTCTGACGTGACGCAGGAAAGTCACACTTCAACACTTCATATCAAGAATATTTATATCCTGTTTTTCTACAAAAGTTGTAAATAAATGGTTCCCTGTCCCCAGAGTTCACAATCTACTGAGAGAGAGAGAGAGAGAGAGAGAGAGAGAGAGAGAGAGAGAGATGCCAGCAACCACCAATGGGTTGCTCTCCACTAAGGACTGGGTTGCAGAGGACGCATGACCTGTGACTGCCCAAATCGGCCGTGCAAATGGCCATGCAAATCGGCCTGTGACCAGCAAGCACCAAAGACTGAAGTTGTACCTGGATCAGCTGCACATTCGTCTCTCTGGATAAAAAATGCCATCAACGGTGTTGACAGCTCAGTTTTAACAAATCCCATTTTGTTGGTTGTATCTAGACAGACACACGCACTGAAAAAATGAGCCCCAGGCAGTCACATCCTGTCTCTTTCCAGCTGAAAGTATCATGGCTATGCTAGGAAAAAATATATATATAACCAACTCTTGTAGCACCTAAACCAATGTACCCCAGCAGTGAAATCCTATACATGAGTATGGAGAAATATAGGGGTCAAAGGACCACAAAATAGAAGAGATGTAGTCAGCAGCCATTACGACAGACACTGTGTGCATTTATGCGCAAAGAGATTGCTGCACCCTGCATAATTTTCTTCTTCCTCTTAATGACTAGCAAAACCAGAACAAATTATGCAAAAGGACGACAGCAGAGCTATGTAAACATTCAAGGAATGAATACGTTCACCCCATCTGTACAGATCACTGAACACAGGTTCCTTAATGCAGAACTTCAATGCTTCAAAAACATAATGCACACAGCCCCACCTGCAAAGCTCTGTATGTTCTGTGCCCAAAACATATATAGGAAACTACATCATGCTTTCCAAGGCTGCCCGTTTGCCTGCCAGCCAGCACAAAAAGAGAGGTGTTATTCGCAATTGCTCCCCAACCACAACTTGCACCCTGTTCTAACACCCATCTTGACCAAGGATCATGGTGCAACTGTTGTAGTACCCTGAGGGTTATCTACCACCCAGTCAACTTAGATCTGCGCCAATAAAGGAAGGAAATCCAAGATCGTCATTGGTATTCGTCTAATATGAGTTGAGATCCCTGGATGTCAGTGTAATGCCAGCACAGGAAATCGCCTGGGCTTTGTGCCAGCCAAAAGCTTCTTCCAGAAAAGTTATACAAACTTGTGCATAAGTTTGCTAAGGTGGCAGCTGACTGACTGGTTCCCAGTCACTACCATTATTCTCCAGTACCTAACATAGGCTTGTAAAAAGCAAACACCAGGTTGCCTAGGATAAGCTAGAATCACCACCAGGTGACCAAAGCTTTCACAAGCTAGAACAGAGCTCTCTCTCTCTCTCTCTCTCTCTCTCTCTCTCTCTCTCTGACCTTTTTTATGCCACTACCGTAGGTGTGGGTGTGAGCAGACAATTTTGAGGAATGTATTCTCAAGTCTGAGCTAATGAAAGTTCAGTATGGTAAACATGTTACACCCCATGCTACACCCCAGTAGGGAGACAGGAGGCTCTCAAGAGATTAGAAAGGGGGACCTGAAAGCGCGCAATCTTTCTCAAAGACCACTTGCAGGTGTGCCGAAATCAATGGGTAACATGCCAGCCTTGCAGCTGCACCAACAACTCCAAATTGGTTCCAAAAACAATATGAAAGAGAAAGCTGAACAAGCTGTTTGGCCATGACACACACTCCACACTGTGTCACAATGTGACTGAATATGGCACATTTCATTCCCAGGAGGAGCCGGGTTGCTTTGACACAATGTACACAACACGGCAGAACTAATAAAAATTGAAGCAGAGGATTTTGGCCAACACACTTGAAAACCACCAATACCTAAGAACATGAGAACAGCCCCACTGGATCAGGCCATAGGCTCATCTAGTCCAGCTTCCTGTATCTCACAGAGGCCCACCAAATGCCCCAGGGAGCACACCAGATAACAAGAGACCTGCATCCTGGTGTCCTCCCTTGCATCTAACATAGCCCATTTCTAAAATCAGGAGGTTGCGCATACATATCATGGCTTGTACACCGTAATGGATTTTTCCTCCAGAAACTTGTCCAATCCCCTTTTAAAGGTGTCCAGGCCAGTCGCCATCACCACATTCTGTGGCAAGGAGTTCCACAGACCACCCACACACTGAGTAAAGAAATATTTTCTCTTGTCTGTTCTAACTCTCCCAACACTCAATTTTAGTGGATGTCCCCTGGTTCTGGTGTTATGTGAGAGTGTAATGAGCATCTCTCTATCCACTCTGTCCATCCCCTGCATAATTTTGTCTCAATCATGTCCCCCCTCAGGCACCTCTTTTCTAGGCTGAAGAGGCCCAAACGCCGTAGCCTTTCCTCATAAGGAAGGTGCCCCAGCCCCGTAATCATCTTAGTCACTCTCTTTTGCACCTTTTCCATTTCCACTATGTCCTTTTTGAGATGTGTCGACCAGAACTGGACACAATACTCCAGGTGTGGCCTTACCATAGATTTGTACAACGGCATTATAATAGCCGTTTTGTTCTCAATACCTTTCCTAATGATCCCAAGCGTAGAATTGGGGTTTGCCAACCTGATGGGGTTTGCCAGGGTGGGCTGCATTGTCCCTGTGACGCCCTACTGTCCAAATGTCTTTAAAGACAGTGAATAATTAAAGGTGTCTGAAAACTGTGTTACAGATCAGTCTTCTGTATCCACAGATTTGGGACCTGCGGATTCCACTATCCACGGATCCCAGACCCGTGGAGATGGCCCAACCTGGACCCTCCAGAGGAAACAGGAGGATTAGATGGGCTGAGACCCACGGATTGCATTATCTTCAGTATCTTCAGGGCTCCTGGAACGGATCCCCCTCAGATACTGAGGGCCCACTGTATTTATTTTACTCAGAAGGAAGCCCACTGTATTCAGTAAAAGCCGAAACCTGATGGCCCACTATTGGCATGCACTGTCACAAATGTGCCATAAGTCACACCTGGGATAGTTAGTGCCAGCTCAGCGCCAGAGCTGGCTTAGCAAGAACCCGCACTGAGCCAGTGCTGGTCGGAGGTCGTCAGATGCTGTCTGGTGCTTCGTGTGAGCACCAGGCAGCAGAAAGTAAAGCTGCGGCAGGGAAGGAGTGTTCTGGGGCAGGGGGAAGGTGGGGTGGGGAGGGATGGGACCACTGAAGCTTAGTTCTGCTGGATCCAAAGCCCTGCATTGAGCCTCCTGGCCCAACACAGGGCTACTTTACTCTGAGCCAGCTACATAGTTGGTGCAGAGTCTACTAGCTGCATAGCAGGGCTTCTACCCTTACCCGGGGGAAGAGGACAAGTGTCCCCTTCCCCAAGAAGACGTCGGGAGCTGTCGGGAGCTGCCCAGCATCAATAGGATGCAGTGGCAGCCATTTTCCGCACCGCTGCGGCCCGTGGTGCCAGGCAGCTCAGGACCGGGCTACCCAGCTGTAATCCTAAATACACACCCCTATGAATAACACACACATTACAGCCTAATTTTAAGTGAAGTGGCCAATTGCTTCTGGACAGAACTACATCAAATGGCAAGATGCAAGACCAAGGAACCACAATGATTGACTTTGCAGAGGCCCAAACCATGTAGAACTAAAGAGGACAAATCCAGTTCCCCAAATTATACGCAGAAACAAAATGGGAGCCAGTGTTGATCTTGAACTGCTGTCAAGATGAGGTCCAAGCAGACTGTACCAGTCAACAATCCATGTTCTGAATGGCAACCCATGGTACAGTTGATCACAACAGTGGCCGTTACCAAGGCATGGATAATTGTGGCAAGACGTTCCACCTCCCATTGTTGAAGTTACCTCTTCTCCAGTTCCTTCTGCCCACTGTGTTGCCGCCGCCCCCATTTTTTCCTTCTTCCTTGCGTTGCTATAAACCTTGCTGGTCTACAATAAGTAGTATCCCTACCTGAAACACTGCCCTCACTCCCAACCCACTAGCACCTGCCACAATGGTGCCTCTCCTTTGGCTACCATGCATATCTCTCACTGCTAGAGCCCCTACAAAGCCTGGATCAAGAGAAAAGGATAAACTGCAGTGGCATAGCTAGAGGGGGTGCAAAGCACTAAGTTTTGCAGGGAGCCTCAATGCAGTGTGCAAGCAGACCCTCCCCCTCGGAACCATTCCGGACGGTGGGAGCAAAACAGAGGTATTTGCACATTCTATATCAGGGGTGTTCAAAGATTTTAGCAGGAGGGCCACATCATCTCCCTGACACTGTGTCAGGGGCCAGGGGAAAAAAAGAATTAATTTACATTTAAAATTTGAATAAATTTACATACGTGTACATAAACGAATATATTAAAGATGAACTTATATGAATGAATGAAGGAAGGTCTTGCAATAGCTCAAGGCCTATAAAAGGCCTTGCACAAAGCAAGGCTGGCCTTTCCTTTGCAGCTGCTACTGCATCACAGACATGAAACAACAAGCAGTGGAGGGAGCCCTTATCCCATAGCTCATGCGAGAGGTCAAGCAGTCGCCCTCACGCTGAGAGCAGTTGCGCCGGGCCAGTGCAGGCTCCAACAAATCTCTGGAGGGCCAGAGACTCATTGGAGACTGGGGATTCCCTGAGGGCCACATTGAGAGGCCTCGAGGGCTGCAAGTGTCCCCGGGGCTGGGGTTTGGGTACCCCTGTTCTATATAAATGTCTCCTACTATCATTAGTAATATTGAAATAAGTTGTTACACAATGGACCTGTTCTTTCATATTGCCATATTAGCTTTGGAAATTAGTTGTCCGCTTTTGTAATGACACCTCTGTTTGTACTGTTACCATGAGACTTGTTCTAGTTTGCTGTTTTAATACTGATGCTATTTTGTTTGTTGCAAACCATGTGGGAAAGACATCAACACAAATATATTGATTAGCTGATTCAGGAAGGGGATCAGTGCCTGACACATCTATCCACCATTTCCTGCAATTTAACAAAGCCAGAATTATAAGTAAACAAAATACAGGCTAAGTGCAAACTGGTTTAATATCCATAATTTATACAGGCCGCAAATCAGCTTTCTTTTACTGCAGCATTTAAATCTCCTGGGGACAGACTTTTCTGTTTTAAAAACAGAGTCACAGCCTTCAGAATACTCTGTAGACAGGACAGACACTCGGACGATAGGATGACTTGCAGCAGTAAACAGTGTTTAAAATGACATAAGCGCCCAGTGCAATGAACTGATAGTGCATTAATTAACATGATCTGTTCAGATAAGACACCTGGGATCTGGATGACCTTTAATGGGGAAAAAAATCTAACTCAAAACCCGAATAACCTGTTTCAATAAGAAAGTTCAAGGTATATTGCAA
This sequence comes from Tiliqua scincoides, assembly GCF_035046505.1. Classification (NCBI taxonomy): domain Eukaryota; kingdom Metazoa; phylum Chordata; class Lepidosauria; order Squamata; family Scincidae; genus Tiliqua; species Tiliqua scincoides. Next base: position 8,118,070 of record NC_089826.1, read on the forward strand.
TATATTTTGTGGGTACACTGATCCTGAAACAAACACTTTCATACTGCCATATAGTAAACCCATATAGTAAAACACTCAAACATTATATAAGATGATTGTATTTCCCTATGGCAATATATATGACATTTATATTTTCTTTTGTGAAATCATCTTTATCTTTTTTTTCCCCCAGACTCAAACCATCCAAACTGCTTAAAACAAAAAAGCGACCTTGCATTTCATTGCAGGCCAGTGCAATTTACCAGAACTGCAGCTTCTAAAACTCAAGGCTGAATCAATACTAGACGATGCCATTTTAAAAATGGAAAGAACTTCCTAATCCGGTGGAAATGCTGCGGTAAAAATAAACGCAAGTTGCATCCCAGAGCAGGTGCTGACCAAGTGAGTAGGAGGAGGCAAACTTATCCTTGCATGGGAACGGTTTCACTGGAGACAGCCAGAAAGTCTATGCAGAGCCCTTTTGTGGGGGAGGGACTGTTGTGCTTTGTACCTATAAGGTTTAAAATTCAGTGCCATGCATCTCCAGTGGAAGAATCAGATCCAGTAGAAGAGATGAGAGAGACCTCTAGTTAAGAACTTGGAAGACGTCTGACAGCTAGGCCTGGTGCAGATGCCTGCACAATTTTGTCTTCCTAAACTAGATTACTAAGCTTTCCAAGATGCTGGCCTCAGTGGTAGCTCCAGTTATCCTGACATCTACTGGAAAGTCCAACTTGGCTAAGAATAGGAGATCAAATAAATCTTTGACTTGCCTTGTTGGCAACTTGATCTTTCAGAAGGTGGGACCAAAGGGGTCAGTTACCCATGACTTAAATCAGTGATGTCAAACATAACCCCTGCAGGATGGATGACGCCCCTGCAATCTCTTTATTTGGCCCTTGGGCTCCCCCAGCACCACCATCAGCTGCAGAGCTGCTGAAAGGGTAGGCTGCACGATAATTGGGCAATCCTGTATCTTGAAAACATGATCAAGATTTGTTTATTTTCTCTTCTGTCATTTGCAACTAGTGAGTTCCTAAGTGAGAAAAAGTGCTTTTTTTCTGGTCATGACCTGCTTAATGACATCACTTCCAGCCCTGACTTAAACCCTATCAACAGCAAAGAATCGGTCAAGGAGTTGAACATGGCAGGGGACTTTGGGGGAAAGCGACCAGGCCATCTTGAAATTCTTGAGGGAAAGGAAAGTTTAGAGTAGTCAGATGTGCTCCCTACATTTCAGGAGAGCTGACTTTAATGGGCTCAATGGAAAATTAAGTCACATCCAAGAAGCTGACAGAATTATTTCTGCACCAGACTTCAGGGTAACACTGGGCTAGACAGATGTCTTGTCAGAGTCTGCAACAGTCTGTCTATCTTTTTCAAAGGCAATTTTAATCGATCAGATGGATTGGTAGAGGATGTCAGAAAGATTGCAAGTGGCACGGAGTTGACGTTTCAGGCAGAGTTTGGCACAAATCAAAAGCTGACTCCCTAATCCAGGGCATGTCACCTTTCTGAAGCTAAGCAAGCCTAGATCCACTCAGTGTATGGATGAGTGACCATCTGGCAGCCCACTTTGAGTCCCATGATGTGAGAAGGTGGGATACAAATTTAAGAAATTAAAGACTAACTTATTCTACCAACCAAGTTGCTCCAATCAAAAAGCACCTCCTGTCTTACTTGGAGATCCAACCTTTGTTAGTTAAAATAAATTCCCCTGCCACACACCATGTGAAGACACACCAACAGCCAGCACAACCATTCCCTGCTGCTACAAGGAAGGGAAACCTTGTATGAGTTCCACGCACACGGCAGCCATTCTCAAGGCTGTTTCCATGGTTTTGAAGCACTCTGCATAGATGCTGTGGGGAAACCAAAAACAAACCCACACCCACGATTTTTATGCTTGGCAGCACGCCGATTACAGTACAAGGATATGAAATCAGGAAGGGTTAGTGCTGCAAGAGGATGCATGAGCTGCAATGACGCCCTTCAAGGGTAGGAGAGTGCTCTGTACCTTGGCAAGGGCAAGTCCAACTCCAGGAAACTTTTAAAAGAGAACAAAAACCCATAACTAAAGCTGCCGAGGAAGACGAGGCAATGTCTGCAAACAACCTGGAGCCTGAGCTCCTTTTTCAAATAGCTATGAGGCTATAAAAACAAAGTATGCCCTGCCATTGGCACAGGTGGGAAAACACCCTTTGGGAAATGTGACTGCTCTGGGGATCAGAGAGCACAAGTGCCTCTCTATGTGATTAACTGAAAGCCAGTGTAGCGAGTGCAAACAAGCTAACCAGGAGGCCTGAGGCCAGCCGTTCTCTCACTCCAGCCCCTTTCAGCTCCTCTAAAAATGGGGTAGAGCCTGGAACCAGCTTGCTGTGGCTTGGCAGCCGAGCGCATGCAGAAGATCTCATAAGAATTTAAGAACAGCCCCACTGGATCAGGCCATAGGCCCATCTAGTCCAGCTTCCTGTATCTCACAGCGGCCCACCAAATGCCCCAGGGAGCACACCTGATAACAAGAGACCTGCATCCTGGTGCCCTCCCTTGCATCCAACATAGCCCATTTCTAAAACCAGGAGGTTGCGCACACACATCATGGCTTGTAACCCGTAATGGATTTTTCCTCCAGAAACTAGTCCAATCTCCTTTTAAAGGCATGTAGGCCAGATGCCATCGCCACATCCTGTGGCAAGGAGTTCCACAGACCAACCACACACCGAGTAAAGAAATATTTTCTTTGGTCTGTTCTAACTCCCCCAACACTCAATTTTAGTGGATGTCCCCTGGCTGTAAATCTCACATTTAATAGCCAGCACCTCCAAGACACCTCTCTGCCCAAGACCCTCCTTGGAGAGCTGGTTCCAATCAATGGGTAATACTAACCCTAAATGGACCAATGGCCAGACCCAGTGCAATGCAGCTTCACAGCCGTTCAACTGAAGGTCTCAGAAATGGGCCTACGTGCTGGCAACCACAGGGCTCTCCTTGGCTGTAACTGGGCAAACCTGAAAAATCAGCTCCCAATCTCACGTGGAGAAAGCCTTAGGCACATATAACTGTGCACACAGATTTATTTGCTTTAAAGCATTTTTATAATACTATTCATAAAAACATCTGACAGTTACAACAGAACTGGAAAAAAAAACTGACTGACAACCTCTGATTGGGAAGATGATCCCTCCCTCTCTCCCACATGCATTCTGAAGATCTAAAAGCTCTTCGTCTCCCCCGCACCACAAGAGTAATACTGATCTTCTTTACTTGGTTCTTGTCACCATTATTTTAAAAAGTGCACGTGAAGAACTGAACAAAACACACTTTGCACACTCAGTAACCACAACAGAAATGCTAAATACAAAATTGTATTTTCACATCATGAGAAGCCATTGCAAAACTGACATGGGATAAAGTGTTCACACAGGGCAACACAACAGCACAATCCTATGCATGTCTATTCAGAAGTATGTCCTACTAAGTTCAGTGGGGCTTACTCCCAGGTAATTGTCTTTAAGAACATAAGAACAGCCCCACTGGATCAGGCCATAGGCCCATCTAGTCCAGCTTCCTGTATCTCACAGCGGCCCACCAAATGCCCCAGGGAGCACACCAGATAACAAAAGACCTCATCCTGGTACCCTCCCTTGCATCTGGCATTCTGACATAACCCATTTCTAAAATCAGGAGGTTGCGCATACACATCATGTTTAGGTTTGCACCCCAAGAGTGCTTTTGCGTACCTCCAATTTACTCCAATGGGGCTTAGGGGATTATGAGCATCTGAAGAAGTTGCCTTATCAGACCAGGCAGGGGTCTTTAGAGCAGTAGTCTCTAAACTTTTCGGCCAAAGGGCCGCATCAAATAGCTGGCACAGTGTCAAGGGCCGGGGGAAAAAATTAAATATAAAATTTAAATAAATACATTAGAGATGGAACATAGATGAATGAATAAATGAACTGGCTCAAATGTCTAGGACTTCTTCAAGCACAAACACAGCCCAAGAAATAAAGCACACACTTAAATGGACCTCCATTCCCCCACCCCATAAGCACAACTCTGGTTGTGTTTGGTCAACTGGGCCAGAGGCTCTTACGGGATCAGAGGCTGGCCGCGGGCTGGATAGAGGCTCGCTGTGAACCACATCTGGCCCCTGGGCCAGGGTTTGGAGACCCCTGCTTTAGAGGAACCTACCACATTAACTTGAAATGCCAAGGATTGAATCTGGGACCTTCTTCATACCAAGCATGCGCTCTTCCACACAGCTATGGCCCTCCTGTGCGGAACTGTATCTTTGGACTCTAATATGTGAATGACGTGTAAGGCAATTCTGAAAGAAGCACCTAGAAGTTACCACATTTCCAACCCAGGAATGATGATCTCAGTTAAGCTGTTGCGCACTGATGCCTTTAACACTCAGCTGTCTGGCATAGTTGGATCTTCAGAGTTTGTGTATATGTTCCCCAACAAAACATTACTCATCCAGATGAATTAAAAGGTTAGGTCTCACCTCAACATTAACAGTTCAGCCTCTTACTGAATGGGCTCAGATGATTGCTTATAGTTCCTTAGAAGTAAAAAGCCTTTTGCAAAGGACTGAAATCAAGGAAAAGAAACAAACAAACAAAAAACAGTGAAGAGACGTTACCTGACTGGACTGAATTTTGGGCACGTGCACTTTCCACATCTGAGCTTCTCTAGAGATTGCCATCTCCAGGAGGAGAGACAACCTCTGGCTCTCCAGGGGTCCCAAAAACTTCATGGTACCCGTTGGGTCTGCCTGCCACCCAACTGGATACAGCTACCTGCAAAGGGAGAAAAAGAGATGGTGAAAAGAGAGTCAACCATATTCATTCATTCAAGTTATACCAGGCACAAAAAGCAAAACATTCTTCTTTCTCAGGATACAGGCCACCTTTAAATCTGCAAAATGGGACTCACTTATAATATGACCACAATGTATCTGACATCTCTGCTCATGCTCTTTTTCAGCTTCTCTTCCTTGAAGGCATATCAGTGTTCTTCTCTGCAAAATGAATCATGGTGGACATGACCGGGCAGCTTACCAATCTCCCCCGTCACACACATTCACAGAGGAGCACCAAGTTGGTTTGAGTTCACACTCATACAGGGCCACAGAAAGCCACATCAGGCCTGGTCAGTGCCTTGAGTAAACAGAGTGCGCAATCTGGAGTGCGCCCCTGAATCATCTGCAATGTGCTGGGTTGATGACAAGGCAACTTTTGCCACAGGCACAATTTTAAGTATGTCGAAATGCAGGCTTCAGTTGCATTTAGATTAGATACCAGAGAGAGCATGAGAGATTATTCTTACTGTAACAGGACTAGTTACCTAAAGACCATGTCCAACTTGGAGAGAGCAGGTGAGAGATAGTCAGATACTTGGCCACCCCCATAAAGATGATGTAAGAGCCGCTTTGAGATGCAAAAGGAATAAGCAGAATACGTGGAGGTTCTGCTAAGAAGGTTTTTAGACTGTAGGTTTAACATTTATTTTAAAAAGTAAGCAGTAAAGCAGCGGTTATCAAACTTTTAGCACGGGGATCCACTTTTTAGAATGAGAATGTGTCAGGACCCACCGGAAGTGATTTCATGACTGGAAGTGACATCATCAAGCAGGAACATTTTTTAACAATCCTAGGCTGCAATCCTACCCACACTTACCCAAGAGTAAGCCCCAGTGACTATCATTGTTAAAAGCATATACAGAGTAGCCTGTTCAAAGTACAGCTCTGTAAAATTTCCCCGAATGCAGTCACATACCATGGTAGCATCAAGTCTAATATATTAAAAATAAAATATTGAAATGAATGGGGACCCACTTGAAATTGGCTAGCAACCCACCTAGAGGGTCCCAACCCACAGTTTGAGAAACACTACAGTAAAGTATGTGTCTGTTTGTGAAGCCAACTCAGCTGCTACAGACAGCAGATGTTACACACACCCCTTCCTTAACCCAGAGTAATAAATACTTCGGTTAAAAACAATCCATGCTGCAGGCCTAAGTCCATGGGAAAGCACTGCAACTTGGAGCAATCTGCACCCTGTTGTGAAGCCTGAAATATGACGCCCAGGCCGTTGGCCAGCTCTTTGGCCTCACTGTTGACAAAGTCTGGAACTGCAAGATTTATGCATGGTCAGCATGCACCTGTTGGATGTAAACTGCAAGCAAAATTGCTTTTTCTGCTTGCTTACGGGCAAAGATTGGACCATATAAGTGGTACTGGAAGCAAAGGTCAGCTCAGCAATTAAAAACAAACAAGACACCAGATTTTAAACTTCCATAAAGTTCATTCAAAGACAGCCAATTCCACAGTCACAGAAAAAGGTGACATTATCTTGTACAGACATGATTAAGAACTCCCTATCAAGTGTGGGAACTTTAGGAACATCTTCACCAGATCTTAACATACAAGCAAGTTCATATGGCAAGGAAGATATGAACCTACTTACATAAGCCTGAACTTTTTTTGTCCTTTAGTAATGAATACAAAACATACAATTCAAAAAACCACACAAAGGGAAAAAAAGAACAAAATATATATATAAAAAAAAAACTTCAAAAAGTTTTAACAATATATACGTAATCTATACACCATAAACAATAAGTACTCTATTCATCTGAACATCTGAAAAGGGCTTCCAAATAACCCCAAATATGTCCATATACAGTTGTCATCTGTAAGCCATTTGTTGATTAGGTTAAAAGGTCCTTAAGCCATAGAGTAATGGCAGAAGGGTAGTTATTCTTCTAATGTTTAATACAAGTCTTTTATTTACAGTAAGGACACAAGGAATTCAATTTCACTGTCCTGCAGTTAACTTTCCTGAAATAGGTAAATAATTCAAAAGAACACAGACTTCAACATGTATCAGTTATTGTCATAATATAAAATTTGTTTATTTTTCACATCGTTATACCTCCCCTTCCTTCAAGGAGTTCAGGTGGTGTCCATACTATAGTTCCACACTCATTTAGTCCTCAAAACAAACCTGTGAGGTAGGTTAGGCTGAGAGACAATGACGGGCCCAAGGTCATCTTAGGAAGCTACGTGACTGAGTGGGGATTTGAACTTGGATCTTCCAAGTCTAAGTGCAACTTCTGAACCACTACACCATCCTGGCTTAATACAATTTTTTTTTTCTGGGAAGAAATTATTAAAACTTTATCACAGAACAAGACCACATCAAATACACTAAGGACGCAATCCTAACCCCTTATGTCAGTGCTTTCCAGCACTGGCATAGCGGTGCCAAAGGGATGTGTGCTGCATCCTGCAGTTGGGTGGCACTCACTGAGGCCTCCTCAAAGAAAGGGAGTATTTGTTCCATTACCTTAGAGCTGCAGTGCCCTTATGTCAGTGCTTTCCAGCACTGACATAAGGTGTTAGGATTGCGCCCTAAGTTCTGCTTTTGATGAGTTATAACCCTAATGGTTAGATTCTTTAAATCAACCTCTTACTATTTTTTCTCCTTATTCTCGGTGAATAATCAATCAATGATAAAGTAATACAATTGCTGTATTCAAATCAACCTCTTACTATTAAGATGCTGTGGTCAATATTCCCTGTAAGGGGTCCACACCTCTGTTTTCCAATTAATGTTGCTGTACAATAAAATCTCCTGATTTTAGGCTACCTCAGTAAGCCAGGTTCAAGGGAGTGGCACCAGGATGTAGGTCTCTTGTAAAATAAAAAGATTTTATTTTTTTATTGTGTCGTTCCCGAGCATCAGGTGGGCTACTGCAAGATACAGGAAGCGGGACTAGATGGACTTTGGCCTGATCCTGCGGGGCTCTTCTTATGTTCTTGCAGCTCTAACACAATGTGTCTCAAGTAATAAAAAGTACCCTGACGCTAGTGGCTAAGAAGAGGGCATGGAAGTATTGTTATAAAACTGCACACTTGGGGGAAAAAAAACTGATTAAGTTCCTTATTTTACAAAAAGAAAAGAATTTGGTTTTGCTCAATCCCTGGAACGACTTGGAAATTAATGGTACTTTCCACCCTTTACTGCTAGTATCAAGTGATAAAAAGAACCGGACTTTTTGCTCTTGCTCACCTCAGAGTTAACCAGGGCGATTTTTTGGCACCAAAAAAATCCTGGGGTGCTGTAAAATCCAGAATGAAATAAAGAACAGCATTCAAATGAAGTTGGAGTTCCCACTGTCTGTTTTGTGCACTAACAAAGAGCACAGGCTTCAAATACAATGGTCAAAAGATCTATGGCAGGGTGGCCCTCCATCCACACACACCAGAGGCCAGATTCCCCTTAGCCAGGTCATCACCACTGGTCCCAAATAGCTTACCAAGAAACGTCCAGCCCCAGCTAAAGGACTTGGCAATGATCTCAAATGTGGGAAGGGACTCTGAGATGCCATTTCCATCAGGCCGACCGCTACCTAGGGCAGAGGCAGGGCTCTACTTTTGATGTGACCCAGGCTCCTCCATGAGAGGTGCTGATCACACAAAAGGCAGTACAAATCTCAACTCCCACATTAAATAAATAAAGAGGGTGTAAGAGCCTCACCGCAGCATGCAAGCGGCCCCTCCCCTTGGGAGCTGTTCCGGACAGGGGGAGCAAAATGGAAGCGTTTACCTCCGTTTTGCTCCCACTGCCTGGAATGGATTTGAAGGGGAGGGGAAGGGGTCTCTTCCACACTGGAGAGGGGCCCCCTGCAAAACTTAGTGCTTTGCCCCCCCCAGCTACACCACTGCAGGGACCTCTAGTTAAAAGGTTCACAGGTAGTAGAACAAGCAAAGACTTCTCCCCGAGACCCTAGAAAGCGGGTACCAGTCAGAGCAGAGAGCACCTGGCCATGCTCAAGAGTGGTGCAAGGCAGCTTCAACTAACCACAGATGTTTGATCACTCACCTCTGCTTCCCAGTAACTGCAGCGGTCCATACCTCCTTTTGAACACCCGCTATGTGAAGATTTTGATACGGCTACCCATGTTTTCACTGGTGTCTTTGCCGCTCTGATCTGTTCGTTCTTAGTATTTTTCAAAGTAGAAGTGATCTGACAATTTTGCTTCTGCATATAAGAGGAGAGGAAGTATCCTTTGGTGATGCAAGCGAAAGCAAAAGCAATAGATTTAAGTGACTCACGGGGAAAAAAAACCCTGTGTCATATCACCATTCTCCACCTTGGCCAGTTCCCTGAATGATGCAAGCCGTATTGGTTCTTGCGACAGTAAAAAGAAATCAGACAAACTGTGAAAAGGCTGGACAAATTAAGGACTCGGGACCTCTTCAGACATCGTTTTAAGAGTACTGTACAACTAAAGATGCAAATGCAACAAGCATGTGTCAGCAATGATGTAGGTGTGTTCATCACTGAGAAAGGACTGGCTACAGCCCCCACTGACTGCGTGCTTGGCAAACCCATACAAGTAGTTGGGGAGATAGCCTTAGGATGGAATGAGGTGTAGATTCCACAGGCGACAGAGGTACAAGGAGTAGGCACAACAGATCTGATCCATGAGGCACAAGGCACAAGAAAAGCCTTCTGGGCAGGCTCTGGATTCCAGCTCCCATTCATTCCCCATTCATTGAGGCTTATGCAGGAGAATTTCCTAGGGGACTGAGTCTCAAGTTAATCAGGGTGCCGTTTTGATTTTCCATCTCAGGCACTAAAATGTCTTTGGCGGACCCTGCAGCAAAGACCAGGAAAAATCAACTCGTGGGATTCAAGACCAGAGACCAGTCACTGGCCAGAGACCAGTCACTGCGGTTTTCCCACCCATAAAGGCAACCAAGACTTCAGCAGGTGTTCAAAAGGAGCAGATGTGTTTTGTTGACAATGCGGCAGACAGCCAAAAGGCATTTGGCCATTTGCTCATAAATAATCCCAGATTCCCTGAAAAAGACCCACTGGCCCTGCTCTTAACCGAAACATGTTAATCTGGCTACCACTGCTGGTTTTTAAACTGCCAAGCCTAAAACAAAGAGAGGGATTCATCTCTGTCTTAAGAAAGTTAATCAGTCAGGAGGGGTGGGCTGGAGAGATATGGGGGGGGGGCATGAGGCTGTAAGCATTTACAAGGGACAACTTCCCAACTCCAGGCTATGCAGCCCCCAAAGTCATGCTGGCCACTTGCCAAGAAGGCCAAAAGGATGCAACTAACTTCCATATTTCATGTATATTGTGCAGCAGCTTTGGAGGCATCCACACAAGAGGACACACCAAAAACAGCAAAGGGATTTAATACAGAAACTGCCAACATTTTGGGCAGGGAGTCTCAAGCCAGCAGCAGACCTCTTCAATCTGGTGCCTTGAAGCTCCAAGTTCATGTTTGGTTCTAACGTCAACATCTTGGGATGCTGGGAGCCAGCTTGTAGGGCACTGGCATGAATGAGGGACCCAAAAATGGGGGTCCTGGAGAAGGAAAAAAAAGAAGGAAAGCATCTTTCCAGGGAAAGAATCCCCCAATCTCACATTCTTTCCCTATAGCCTTTTCTTCTCTCTTAGCTCTGTTTTTGTTTATTCTTAATTTATATGCTACTTTATTAACATCTACTAACATCTACTAACATCTACTATTAACGACTACTGGCTCCAGCTCTGTTCCGAGATACAGATAGCAGCTGACACGGGCAACATCAAGGGGATGTATGATGGTATCAAGCAGGCCCTAGGTCCAACACAGAAGAAAATTGCCCCTCTGAAGTCTGCCACAGGCGAGGTCATCCAGGATCGGGCGCAGCAGATGGAACGCTGGGTGCAGCACTACTCTGAGCTATATTCCAGAGAAAATGTAGTCACCGAAGAAGCACTGAACAACATTGAGTGCCTGCCTGTGCTGGAAGAGCTTGACAGTGAACCAACCCTAGAAGAACTTCACGTGGCCCTGGACTCCCTTGCCTTTGGCAAGGCACCTGGAAAAGACAGCATCCTGCTGAAGTCCTAAAATGCTGCAAAGAGATCATCGTCACTGAGCTGCATGAAATCCTCTGTCTCTGCTGGAGAGAAGGTGGAGTACCTCAAGACATGAGGGATGCAAACATCATCACGCTGTACAAGAACAAAGGTGACAGGGGTGACTGCAACAACTACCGCGGCATCTCTCTCCTTAGCGTTGTAGGAAAGCTGTTTGCCCGAGTTGTACTAAAGAGGCTCCAGGTACTTGCAGAGAGCGTCTATCCAGAATCGCAGTGTGGATTCCGAGCCAACAGGTCCACCACTGATATGGTATTCTCCCTTAGACAACTGCAGGAGAAATGCAGGGAACAACGACAGCCACTCTTTATAGCCTTCATAGATCTCACAAAGGCTTTCGACCTGGTCAGCAGAGACGGCCTCTTCAAGATTCTCCCCAAGATTGGATGTCCACCCAGGCTCCTCAGCATCATCAGATCCTTCCACAAGGACATGAAGGGCACTGTTGTCTTCGATGGCTCCACATCAGACCCTTTTGACATCCGAAGCGGAGTGAAGCAGGGCTGTGTTCTTGCACCAACCTTGTTTGGGATTTTCTTCGCTGTCCTGCTGAAGCAGGCCTTTGGAACTGCAACAGAAGGCATCTATCTCCGGACCAGATCAGACGGAAAGCTCTTCAACCTCTCCAGACTGAGAGCAAAATCCAAAGTCCAGCTGAAATGTCTGCGTGACTTCCTCTTTGCCGACGATGCAGCTGTCACTACCCACTCTGCCAAAGATCTCCAGCAGCTCATGGATCGTTTTAGCAAGGCCTGCCAAGATTTTGGACTGACAATCAGCCTGAAGAAAACACAGGTCATGGTTCAGGATGTGGACTCACCTCCCTGCATTACAATCTCTGAGCATGAACTGGAGGTTGTCCATGACTTTGTGTACCTTGGCTCAACGATCTCCGACACTCATTCTCTCGATGCCGAGCTAAACAGGCGCATCGGTAAAGCAGCTACCACGTTTTCCAGACTCACAAAGAGAGTCTGGTCCAACAAGAAGCTGACGGAACATACCAAGATCCAGGTCTACAGAGCTTGCGTCCTGAGTACACTTCTGTACTGCAGCGAGTCATGGACTCTTCGCCCACAACAGGAGAGGAAACTGAGCGCTTTCCACATGCGCTGCCTCCGACGCATCCTCGGCATCACCTGGCAGGACAAAGTTCCAAACAACACAGTCCTGGAACGTGCTGGAATCCCTAGCATGTATTCACTGCTGAAACAGAGACGCCTGCGTTGGCTTGGTCATGTCGTGAGAATGGATGATGGCCGGATCCCAAAGGATCTCCTCTATGGAGAACTCGTGCAAGGAAAGCGCCCTACAGGTAGACCACAGCTGCGATACAAGGACATCTGCAAGAGGGATCTGAAGGCCTTAGGGATGGACCTCAACAAGTGGGAAACCCTGGCCTCTGAGCGGCCCGCTTGGAGGCAGGCTGTGCAGCATGGCCTTTCCCAGTTTGAAGAGACACTTTGCCAACAGTCTGAGGCTAAGAGGCAAAGAAGGAAGGCCCATAGCCAGGGAGACAGACCAGGGACAGACTGCACTTGCTCCCGGTGTGGAAGGGATTGTCACTCGCGGATTGGCCTTTTCAGCCACACTAGACGCTGTGCCAGAACCACCTTTCAGAGCGCGATACCATAGTCTTTCGAGACTGAAGGTTGCCAATATATATAAATTAACATCTGAACATATAAAAGTTCTGGTGATAAACTTATGGCCCAGAACTCTATAAAAGCTGCACATACATTAAAATGCACAATCCAACCCCCCCCCAAAGAGCAAAACAAACAAACACACACCACAATACTGTAATATAAAATACAAGATCTAAAAATAACAGCAGGCAGCTATTAAACCCAACAGACACTAGCCTGGTCATGTGGCCTGAAAGAATCAGCCCCAGAGCCAGGCAAGTAGGTAGAGAATGGTTGATGGGGTGGGGGGCAAGAGTTGGCCCTTTATTTTTCCTGGAAGAAATTCAGGCCCCCGCCCAATCATTTAAGCCACTTCTGCCCAATGCTGCAAAACGGATCAAATGTGCACACCTGTGGGCTGGGCAGAAATGGGTTAAGACAGTGCCAAAAATAGGTTGTCACATTTAAGCAGCATTCGTGGGCAGCGCTTATCTTGGGGCGTGCCTTATTCCTTACAAAGGGTAAAAGAGTGTTGTGTGTATGCTTGTGTCTTAACTCCGTAGACCAGTCATTTTCAACCACTGTGCCGTGGCACACTGGTGTGTCGCAAACGGTCTGCAGGTGCGCCATGGGAGATTGGGGGATGGCCATTGGGGGATGTGAGCCCCCCCATCAACAACTTGGCGTGCCTTATCAATTGTCAAAAAAACTGATGGTGTGCCTTGACAATTTTAGTACCTTGTCAGTGTGCCGTGTGATGGAAAAGATCGAAAATCACTACCCTAGACTAACATTTAAACAGTTAGGATGCAATGAACTTAAATGGTTCTCGAGCAGTGATTAAGTAAATGGTCCTTTGTAGACAGATGCATTTTTCTCCTTTATTTACCAATACCTGGACAATGAAAATCTGTATGTGGTGCTTGAAGAAAAATGAGAGCTGTTACACCATTTGCAAGTTTAGAAAAAATTCAGCCTGTGTCTCAATGATTATATGTCATCTGGGTTCACACAGTAGGAAGTAATTTAGATTGGCACACAGAGCACCGCTCCTGCCATTTGTTCAGGTGACTCATTCGCTGGCCTGCCTCTACCAAACACCTCCAAAATATTTTGGCAATATCTCACAACTAATAAGCATGTTTACACCATGCCATCGGAGCATCTCCCATTCCAGGAGGTTTTTCTATTCCACAAAGGTGCTCTTTGTTTTGATAGCAGGTCTCCAGCCCTAAAGCTTTCCATGCAGGAGATGGGCTTCTGCACTGCTATCAGTGACGGTACTAGGGTTTACGTCACCTAGTGTGGGAGGCCAACAAATTACCCCCATGATGAACCTCTTCCCATGCAGCGGGCGTAGTAATGCACGATTGCCCCACCCTCACTGGGTTTTTTGCTATAAACTTTTGATCGAAACAAACATGGTTTGTTTCCCTTCGTTCTGCATGAAATTACACGTCTTATAATAAGATGATGGAATCATTCCAAAACACCAAGATTTTATAAATTTTGGCTAGTGGTGGTGTCACACACACCCCTGTGCACATCACTCAGCACAGCCAGGAACCTCCTGCAACAAAACTGACTGCTATGGCCAAAGTAGCTAACAAAAGTTTAGAATCAGTTTATTGGGCACACCCCTCTCACTAGAAACATGAAAGAAGAGTTGATCAGAGAGCAGAGGGGCTGTGGATTAGCGACAGGGCATCTGCTTTGTACATATGGAAGGTCCCAGGTTGGCATCTCTAGGTAGGGCTGGAAAAGAACCCTGGAAAGTCACCATTAATCAGCATAGACACTGTGTGGACAGACCAACGGACCGATTCAACAGAAGAAGGCTTCATACACATGTCGGAGGCAGGGGAGAGAAATGAAGGGGGGGTTAGTACTCAACAAACAAGGCAGGATTAAGTAGAGGCGTTCTTAAATGTTTTTATTTTTCACAGATTTTGTTTTTCCCTAAGGAGTGAAAATGTAAAGAGTTGTTGTGTGTTTTTTTTATTCTAAAGGGCATATTTTTATAATTATAACAGCTTTAAAAGTGTACTGGGTAGGTTATATCGGTGGAATAGTGTCAGTAGATACAGTCATTATACAGACAATTAGGTTTTAAAAAAAACCCTCAACCATTTTCTCAGATTTCAGGTTTTTGGTGTTGTTTGTGAAAAATGTGAAGTGCATAACGGTGTTATGTGTTTTTATTTCGTTATCACAAAAAAAAGATCACACCTCTAGTTATAAGCAGTAAGATCTGTAGACGGGAACTGTAGCACATTGAAAAAGGTGCAGTGGGGCAGGGAGATTTAACAGAGTTTGCAAAGTTTACCAGAGCAAAACCATATGTTTTTTTAAAAGTTTATATAAAAACAAAGCAAGCAGATGTTTTTCCAGGCACATTCCGGAAAAGACCCTTCTGACTTTTAAATGGGCCAAGAATGCCACGGCCACAAACTTGGTAGCTGTGAAATTAGCACTGAATAAAACAGAATGGAGATAAAAATCAGGGGACACACACCCAAATACCCAGTTACTCCACTAATAGGTGACCTGTTTCTCTGCCACCAAGACAGGTTTCATTTCTGTTCCCCCTCCCTGTAACAAAAAAGGCAAGACATTTTATTTATTTGAGAGATTTATATATCACCTTTCCCATGTCTAAGCAAGGTGGCTTACAAAGCTGGGCTATCATTGATACCCTCAGTTATTTTACTTTGCCTGAAGTGTCCCAAAAGAGAGCAGATTTTTGCCCAAGAAAAGCCTCTACATCAGTGTTTCTCAAACTGTGGGTCGGGTCCCACTAGGTGGGTCGAGCCAATTTCAGGTGGTTCCCCATTCATTTAAATATTTTATTTTTAATATATTAGACTTGATGCTACCATGATATACGACTGCATTTGGGGAAATGTTATAGATCTGTACTTTAAACAGGCTAGTATGTATATGCTTTTAACAATGATAGTAAATGGGACTTACTCCTAGGTAAGTGTAGGTAGGATTGCAGACTAGGATTGTTAAAAACTTTCCTGCTTGATGATGTCACTTCTGGTGGGTCCTGACAGATTCTCATTCTAAAAAGTGGGTCCTGGTGCTAAATGTGTGAGATCCACTGCTCTACACTTTTAAGGAATATACGACTGAGATGGTTTAGGTATTTCCTGCACTCACTCCCAAAGCTACACTAAAGTTTAGTGCTGTGAATTAAACTAAGTGGAAGACTCCCTCAAAGACGGAGATGAAATCTTAAAAATACTTTTTGGGAGGTTCAGCACTATGATGTCATTGTATTGTGTACTTTATACACAAATGGACAGATTTCGTATAGAAACACCTACCAGTAACTAGGAAAACATCCATCACTGGACACTTGGGGTGTGTACAGATGGAGGGTTTACCTACAGCAAGGACAGATGGGCAATGAAGCACACATTATTTTCTAGGTGCACCTTAGTCTGGAGAACTTGCCACTGATTGCTGGGCTGCTGAATACTGGATTACCTCTAGTGATTACTATCACTTCCAGACATTTAGAATCAGGGTTTTTTTTTTGGTTTTTTTTAAATATATTTTTATTTATTCATTACAGATACAGGAAAGGAAATAGGTTTAACTTTGGGTAGGGTACAACACAGGTTACACATACGGTTTGGCCCCCGATTCCAACATACATCATTCAGTTAACACAGAAAAAACACAATAATCATCAATACAAAGGTTCGCATATTTATCAGTATAAAAAACTGATTTTTACAAAACACTCAGTTTTATCTAACTAAATTTATCTACCCAATCATAAAAAAACTTCCAATATTTTCTTACTCTATTTATCTAAATCTCTCTCATTCTTTCTGTTAAAACTTCCATTTCTGCTACCTCATAAATTTTATCTATTAAATCTTCTTTAGCTGGCACATCTATAGATTTCCATTTTTGCACAAACAATATTCTTGCTGCTGTAACAATATGTACAATAAGGTGTTTCTTAGATTGGTCTTTAATTTCTGATGTCACATTTAGGAGGAATATTTCTGGTTTGAGTGGTAATACACAATGCAATATCTCTTGCAACACTTTATGTATCATTTTCCAATATTTCTTTGCTTTTTCGCATGTCCACCACATATGATAAAAAGTTCCTTCTAGCTCATTACATTTCCAACACTTATTTGATAACCCAGAGTACATTTTTGCTAACTTCTCTGGTGTTAAATACCATCTATAAAACATTTTATATAAATTCTCTTTAAAAGACACTGCTTTAGTTATCTTAATATTTGTAGAATCAGGGTTGACCTCCAATACATGACCCCACCATGGTTCTGTTTCTTAGTCATGCTAGAGTGTGACGGAGCGTTGAATATGGGGAATGGAACATGGGGAACTGGTTTAGATAGATAATTACATTTATACCCCTCCTTTCTTCCATCATGGACTCAAAGTGGCATACATGAGATTCAACAGGTGGTCACCCATCCAGGCACTGATGAAAGCTACTTAGCATTTGCAAGATGGCCATGTCCCAGAACTTCAGGCCATGCAAAGAGATAAGAATTGTTCTGAAATAGTGAAAAGATGTATTGAAAGGAGGCCACTTGTGGAAAGTGTCTTATGCAAAATCATTCCTAAGAGCCAAGGCGGTTTTTAATAATTGATTTAATAATAATATAACAACAACAACAGGTGTTTATATACCGCCTTTCTTGGTCTTTATTCAAGACTTTATTCAAGGTGGTTTACATAGGCAGGCTTTATTAAATCCCTATTAAATAGGGATTTTTACAATTTCAAAGAAGGTTCTTTCTTTCAAGAACGACTACATTCAAGGTGTTTCATTCCGATCTGGCTTCACATTCTGGCCTCCATCCTCCCACGCTCAGAGCAGATGGAATTGCTCGGCTTCAGCTTGTCAGCTGCTCCAAGATCGCACGGTGCTGGTGGCCTCGAACTGGCGACCTTGTGGATGTTATCTTCAGGCAGACGGAGGCTCTACCCTCTAGACCAGACCTCCTGCCCATGAACATGATTTGACATGTTCATTTATTTTAAAAGTTTCTGCTCTGCTCTTTCAACCCAACAGGGGCAGCCCTTGAAGACAGAACCTTCAATGACCGCTATACGCTATAAACCACATTCAGAGGTACACCACCTCTGACCACGAAGGGCTGAGAAACGGCACAGGGATGGCCATCTCCAGCATGCTGTGCTCATGAGCTAAAATTGAGTGTTGGGAGAGTTAGGACAAAAGAAAATATTTCTTTACTCAGCGTGTGGTCGGTCTGTGGAACTCCTTGCCACAGGATGTGGTGATGGCATCTAGCCTGGACGCCTTTAAAAGGGGATTGGACAAGTTCCTGGAGGAAAAATCCATTACGGGGTACAAGCCATGATGTGCATGTGCAACCTCCTGATTTTAGAAATGGGTTATGTCAGAATGCCAGATGCAAGGGAGGGCACCAGGATGAGGTCTCTTGTTATCTGGTGTGCTCCCTGGGGCATTTGGTGGGCCGCTGTGAGATACAGGAAGCTGGACTAGATGGGCCTATGGCCTGATCCAGTGGGGCTGTTCTTATGTTCTTATGAGCTTCCACGGGTAATCTGGCTGGCACAGAATTTACTGCCAGGGTTACTGGAGAAGTGCAATTGGGCATGCCCTGTAGTAAAGTACTCCCAGAGCATCTCATGCAAACTATTCTGATTGTCGTTTAAAATGTTCCAGAGATATTTTACTACAGAACACATATAGGAAAACAAAACAAGGGCACCTCCCAAAGGAAATGGCAATGCGAAATCAAGGGCTTTGGAGACCAGAGCTAGACATTCAGCAGCAAGTATATCGAGTGGGAACATCTGTAGGGTGTAGGATGAATACTTAACCCCTCCAGCCGCTTCCCCATTACTGACGTAGAAACCTAACCTCAACGGCGGAGGGGGAGCAGCTATGCAGGTTGCTGGGGCTCCCCTGCAAACCCCCCCCAATGGCTTTGCAGGCCATGCTACAGTTGTGGTGCCACACGCACACTTTAAATCCTAATATACCCACTTCAAAGTCTCTATTCTGTGCAACATTAAGCAATTGGAGGAGATCACAGAAAGGAAGGAAACGGCTGAGACAAGACAGCGCATGCAACCATCAGATGAAAATTGCTGGGCTGTCCGTCCTCGCCTCCTCCCCTCCCTCCCCCCAACCTCCACTTCTCTCCCGCACAGAGCAAAGTTCGACTGGGAGGAATATGCATGATTCAACAGCTTTGGAAATAATCATCTTTGGCACTGAAAGAGATTCTCAACTAATGACAGATTTCAACAGAGAAAATCAAGTGCTCCATTGTGCACGTTTAGGATGCAAACCGTGTGGGAGGAGAAGAGGCTTGGATTGAGGTTCTCCTCGCCACACATTCTCAAATTTTGCAATCCAACTCTTAAGGCTGGCTGCAATCATCTTCCATAAAGGAGGCAAAGTGACTCCATCAGCCCATATGATCTCCAACACTGGTCCTCTTGGGGCTCTTAGGGGCTGCTGTGATGGATTCAACAGAGTACTGCTAGGAAAGTGCTCATCCGCCATGCTCCCTGAGGTGGTGTGGGCAAATGTATCGACTTGCGCCTCTCCTCCATCTAAGCATACAATGTGGGGACACACCCTGATGTAGCATCTGGGAGCAAGAGAGCACCAACACTGCTGTGCACCTACACAGGAGACCAGTCTGAAGGTAGCTATGAACAGGGAGTGGCTGGAGAGGCAAACTAGAGGTTTTTGCAGGCTCGATCAGGTCCCCAGGTCATCCTCTGCCCACTTCTGTCCTTGAGGCTGATCCAGCACCACATGAAGAACCCAATCCTATGCATATCTACTCAGAAGTAAGCCCCATTATAACCAATGTGTTATAATGTAAGTAAGTGTGGCTGGGATTGCAGCCTAAGTACTGCATTAGTATAGACATTTGTGTGCTATAAATAGCAAACAAGTATTCGTATTTAGGACACCTCCACCATCAAGTTGGTTTCATTTGCTAGTTCAGTTTCTGGGCGGGCAAGGGTAAATATCCAGCGGATAAATGCTATTTTTAAGAAACCCTTGCCCAAGCACAGCCACAATGAGAACTCCACAGGAAATACTGTACCCATACTAAATATAACAAGCGACACCAATCAGGAAATTTATATAGCAGAAGCAGGTAGGGGGTACAAAACCAGATCTACAGGTAGATCTCTGAGAGATCTGAGGGGCTTCCGATTTCCAGCTATTTAACAACAGCAAGTTAAAACAAACCGTCTGTCATAGCTGGTCTCACTCACCCTGAGTGTCCCTCACTTGTGAAATAGGAGTATTAATTGGTTGCCTTTGCCAGTATCTCTGCGGCCCAGTTTTAGTGTAAGAATCTCTGGCCATTGGTAGCCAAGATCTAGCTCTGTGCAGTACATGTATATATGCAGGTCACCCAATGCAGGGTTCATGCCACGCAGCAGGACACTGGCTCGGCCCCCCAAGCTGTCATTTCACATCTAGGTTGGTGGGGCTGATGTCTCTAGGACAGTGTTTCTCAAACTGTGGGTTGGGACCCACTAGGTGGGTCGCGAACCAATTTCAGGTAGGTCCCCATTCATTTCAATATTTTATTTTTAATATATTAGGCTTGATGCTACCATAGCATGTGACTGCATCTGGGGAAATGTTACAGCTCTGTACTTTGAATAGGCTACAATGTATATGCTTTTACCAAAGACAGTAAATGGGACTTATTCCTAGGTAAGTGCGGTTAGGATTGCAGCCTAGGATTGTTAATTTTCCTGCTTGATGATATCATTTCCAGTCATGACATCACTTCCGGTAGGTCCAAAAGGATCCTCATTCTAAAAACTGGGTCCCGGTACTAAAGGTTTGAGAGCCACTGCTCTAGTACAGGGGTGTCCAAAGTTTTTGGCAGGAGGGCCACATCATCTCTCTGACACTGTGTTGGGGGCCAGGGGAAAAAATAATTTACATTTAAAATTCGAATAAATTTACATAAGTTTACATAAATGGATATATTTAAGACAAACTTATATGAATGAATGAAGGTCTTGCAATAGCTCAAGCCCTATAAAAGGCCTTGCACAAAGCAAGGCTGGCCTTTCTTTTACTGCCGCTACTGCATCACAGACGTGAAACAGCAAGCAGTGGAGGAAGCCCTCATCCCACAGCTCATACGAGAGGTCAAACAGATGCCCTCATGCTGAGAGCAGTTGTGTCGGGCCAGTGTGGGCTCCAACAAACCTCTTCAGGGCCAGAGGCTCATTGGAGACTGGGGGCTCCATGAGGGTCGCATTGAGTGTCCTCGAGGGCCGCAAGTGTCCCCAGGGCCGGGGTTTGGGCACCCCTGCTCTAGTACAAAGCGCAGTCAATCTTCCTCTTTGGCCCCTCTTCTATGAAATGAATGAATGTCCAGGAAACCCTACCTTGAAAAGCCTTTTAATTTAGAAGAGCTTTCAGAAATCTTATCTACATCTTAGCTGGCTGAAATTGTTCTGTTTGGCCCTACATGTTCAATGGTACTGAAGTCGCTGTTTTATAGGATACTTTAAGGTGTGTTTGTTGTATTTTATTGACATTTTTACAGGACAGATTTGATACTTGATTAGCTACCTCAGGCAATCTTGAAACTAAAGGAAGGACTCCAATAAATAAACAGCAAGACATTTTTTTATTTGCTTTTCTATATTTTGTTTATTCCTTCCTTCCTAGTCACCAGTGGTGAACAGCCAACCAGTGGCGTAGCTAGAGGGGGTGCAAAGCACTGGGTTTTGCAGAGTATCACTGCTCCCTGGCATCACTGCATTCTGGGTGGTGGGAGCAAAATGGAGGCCTACCACCCAGAATGGTTCCAAAGGGAAGGGGGAGAGGCCACTTGCACAGCGCAGTGATGCTCTCTGCAAAACTCAGTGCTTTGCACCCCCTCTAGCTATGCCACTGGTTGGCTTTTCAGGTACCTATAAGCACCACTGGTGACTAGGAAGGAACAAACAAAAAATAGAATAGCAAATAAGAAAACATGTTTTGCTGTTAAAACATGCTAAAACATGTTTTAGGACAGACAAAAAAAGAAAATATTTCTTTACTCAGCATGTAGTTGGTCTGTGGAACTCCTTGCCACAGGGTGCGGTGATGGCATCTGGCCTGGATGCCTTTAAAAGGGGATTGGACAGATTTCTGGAGGAAAAATCCATCACGGGTTATAAGCCATGATGTGTACGTGCAACCTCCTGATTTGAGAAATGGGCTATGTCAGAATGTCAGATGCAAGGGTGTGCACCAGGATGCAGGTCTCTTGTGTGCTCCCTGGGGCATTTGAGACATACAAAATTATGCAGGGAATGGACAGAGTGGATAGGGAGATGCTCTTTACACTCTCACATAATACCAGAACCAGGGGACATCCACTAAAATTGAGTGTTGGGCGGGTTAGGACAGACAAAAGAAAATATTTCTTTACTCAGCGTGTGGTCGGTCTGTGGAACTCCTTGCCACAGGATGTGGTGCTGGCGTCTAGCCTAGACGCCTTTAAAAGCGGATTGGATGAGTTTCTGGAGGAAAAATCCATTATGGGGTACAAGCCATGATGTGTATGCGCAACCTCCTGATTTTAGAAATGGGTTAAGTCAGAATGCCAGATGTAGGGGAGGGCACCAGGATGAGGTCTCTTGTTATCTGGTGTGCTCCCTGGGGCATTTGGTGGGCCGCTGTGAGATACAGGAAGCTGGACTAGATGGGCCTATGGCCTGATCCAGTGGGGCTGTTCTTATGTTCTTATGGTGGGCTACTGTGAGATACAAGAAGCTGGACTAGATGGCCCATGGCCTGATCCAACGGGGCTGCTCTTGTGTTCTCTAGCTATGCTACTGGAGCCAACTCAAGACATTTTGATGCCTGGAATGGAAACACAAGTCTCACTGAAATAAGAAGATGGAAGAGCATGGAGGTTAGATCTAGCTGCCTCCCATGGGAGGGGGTGGTGGTCACCTCATTGTCCCCCATAGCAGGACCTCTTCTGGATGCCCATGAAACCTGCACAGTCACACTGTACACATCCCTATGTGTACAACAGCAAGAAAAGCAATACAGTTAGGTGGAGGTAGAGAAAATACACTCTTGGCTATAACACTGTGCTGCAGGAGGCCCAACAAATGAACCCTTGAAAGAAAAAGGGTTCGGATCTCACCCCATTAACAAGAAATGGCACAGCCACTGCCTATTTCTTGTCCTCTTAAGTTATTGCTGGAAAAAGACCCAAGCACAACACACTGACAGTGCTTCTGAGAGCTGCCAACCCTAAAGCAAAGTATACTCCGGCCAGATACATCAAAGCACCAATTACTTTCATCCAACAAAGCATGGATTATCTTGTCTACTTTCACCCCTCACATAGCCAGTTGCTATCTCTGTCTTTCCGCCTCTTTCATTTATTCCTCCCTCCCCTTCTTTCAAAACCGTTGTTAACCCAATAAGATTCCACGCCGTA
Source organism: Tiliqua scincoides (assembly GCF_035046505.1). Classification (NCBI taxonomy): domain Eukaryota; kingdom Metazoa; phylum Chordata; class Lepidosauria; order Squamata; family Scincidae; genus Tiliqua; species Tiliqua scincoides. Next base: position 8,141,125 of record NC_089826.1, read on the forward strand.
ATATTCAACCATGATCTCACAATCTGATCCAACTTTCCAGCGCAGAGGCAGCCTTGCCAGTCGGGTGTGCGCTGCATCCTGCGGTTGGGGGAGGGGTGAGTCATGGAGGCCTCCTCAAGGTCGGCTGCATGAGTGCAGGAAAGTCAGCTAGGATTGGGTCCCAAGTTCTCATCAGGATCTCCTAGGCACATCTTCAGACCCCTATTAGGGACACAGCAGCACTTTCTTCAAGGTTCCTGCCCTCAACATTCAGTGAATGCATGAAAGGAGAGAAGGGTTGTGGCCACTGGACATGGTCCCAGTGCTGACACATCTACTGATGACATCAACAGAAGGGAGGAACCCTGCATGGGTCCAGCTGCAAGGAAGAAAGGTCAGCACAAACACTACACACACAGCCAGTAGGAGAGTGGGCTAGTGAAGGTGATCTTGCTCCCCTATCACAGAGAGGAGCCACAAGAAGAGGAATGGTGCCTTTCCTGCTTTCACAGAGAGTTGGTTCACACATGCTTGATATGTAGTATCAACTGGCGGGTTGTGTGAATGGGCCAAATCCTACAGACCAGACAGAACTTTTGTTACCACCTCTGACATAATGATCAAGAGAGTCTCTTCATCTGTTTAGCTGTGAGTCATTATCAGAGACGGGGAGGCTTCAGGTACACCGTTTTTTTATCCACCTGAACAATTTTTACAGAAAAAAAAGTTCACTGTTACAAAGATCCAAAAGAAAATCCCTCAAGACAGCAATTAATTCTCTGCTGCTATTGTGCACGCCTTATGATCCAGCCTGCTAGATATGGCAAACACACATATTCACACCCCATCAAGAACTCACAAGGATGTTTTCCCCTTCCGAGGAGATTATAAACAAAAGGAAGGGTAATCCGCTATATCCTGAAAGTTGCCAATGCCAGAACAACAAAGCCCTGGCCATGAAACAGCTGAAAACATGAAAGAGAGAACTTCAGAGGCAGGCAGCCCAATAACAGCCACGAAAGGGGTGTTTAAAAGATGCAGCTCTGCTGCTGAGTTTATGAATCGCAGACTATTATGTAGGAACACAGACGAATATATTTTGGGCAGTACAACATGAGATCAGCAGCGTGGTCAATTTTAAAAGCAGGTTCACAGATACCGACATAGCCAAAAGTCATTGACTATTGACATAAAGAGCTGGTGTAACGGAATGGATAAGGGACCTGAGCTAGGAACCAGGATATTCCGGTTCAAATCTCACCAGCTAGCCTTAAGCAAACTACATACATTTTCCATCTGCAATATGGGGACCCTGCAATTTACAGGGTCAATGCGTGGATTGCAACAACTTAGGGTACGTGAAGCACTTTGAGTGCTCCGAAAATGCTACATAAATGCTAAGTTTTACCAAAAGCAAGCTCAGAATAATTTTTGCAGCAGTTTATTTCATACTTTTCAGGGTTCCAAAAAAAAAAAAAAAAAAGCACAAGATTTCCCAGAAGAGGGACGTTTTCATAAAAATATTTTCATCTATCACATGACAAATACTCCACAATCCAGACTGCTCTGAGTTAAAAAGTTTTAAAATGCTGCGTGAAGTTGATATCTCTGATCCTGAGTCAACGACATGAACTTAAAGCAAATTTGCCTGGCAGCTTCTGTAGCTTTGAGTAATTTATTCTGCCACTGTTATTGCCTTGCATACTTTAGTTTTGCTAGTCATGGAGAGGGGCCTGATGCAATGAAGTTCCCCCACAAAGAACTTTTGCTCCAAAGAAAGCTGAATTCTACTCCCCTTCTGTGAATCCTATACACTTGTGGGTGGTGTGCTCCCTGCCAGATGCAAGGGAGGGCACCAGGATGGAGGCCTGAGCCATCTGGTGGGCCACTGTGAGACACAGGAGGCTGGACGAGATGGGCCTTTGGCCTGATCCAGTGGGGCTCTTCTTATGTTCTTATGCAACATTTCCACGCAAAGCCCTGCCCAACTTCATATCTTTTGTGCCATCCTTTCTGTAAGCATTTTACAGACAGCCTGATCTTATGCCTCTTCCTGCAAAGAATCAATTTTGTGCCCACACGAATTGATGAAAAGATCTCTTTTTTTACATTGTAAGCTCCTCAGGGACCTGTTTGGACATTTAAATTCTGTGCAATAACAATTTGTCACTCAGTGATCTGTTTGGGGGACAGGACTTGGCTCTCCAACTTTCTTTTTTTAGCTGATACTTGCTTGTGTAATCTGGTTGCAACACTACACCAGTGGCAGGGGATGTCCAGTCCTCTAGGTATTGACAGCTGTGCCAAGATGGGCCACTCCCCCCAGCTGCCACACCTCTTTCTGCAAAGCCTGATGACCTGTCCTGAGTTGCTGCACCAGGGCAACGTCCTGGATATTTTACTGCATGGTTGCATTTGGACAAGAGCCCCCTCTGCCTGACCCCTGCACACCTCATCAAGGGCTCTTCAAAACAAAAATCTGTCTCCTTGGAAGGGTTTTTCTCCCCTTCTCCAGAAGGATGCAATCTAGCTCTGCGAAAGATTTGGATATATTGGGGAGGTGGAGTGAGGGGAGGCAAGGGGGGGAGAGAAGAAGACTAAGTGTAGCCATCACCCTTTGCTCCCTTGGCGACTGCAGCAGGACCCAAACAACATCTCAACTGCAGCTCTGATCCTCTGCAACACTTCCGACACACACCATGACGTCACCAACAGCCAAGCCGTGGACTACTGTACATAAACAAGCTCTAACCTAAAAACAGAAACTAGATACAACAGATCCAACAAATCCAACAGATCCAACAAAGATCCGGTGGCAACAACACACTTTCCTCCAAAATAGTTGCTAGCTGTGGACTACAGTACTGTATTTGAATAACTGAAAGGTTCTTGCAGCAAAATGCAGGGAAGTTCTCAGAATTTCAGAGTGAAAAACAACCAGGGACAAGGCCTGTTTGAGAGTTCCCTGCAGAACAGACTGTTCAGCTGTCACAACTACAAAGTATTTGCAGTTCCCAGAGCATTAAACTGGCAGGCTGTTCTGAACCTGGGGGGGGGAAAGACATGCAGAAAGAAAATAATGCTTGCTTTTAAGAGAGGTCAATTTGTGGACCACATTACAAGAGGCTGCCTGTTCCAAAACAGGTCCAGAAGCAAGTCTCATTCCTCCAAGCAAGGCTGCACAGAACATCAGCCTTCACTATTCCAAGTCTGTTTTCTTCATGTGTCCGACATGCAAGTTAAAATCATAATATATTACAGACACATTAGAAAATATACATAGGCAGCATGCGCGTGGTTTACATGGGAAAGCACTCATCTTGGGGTACCATCAAGAGCATACCTGCATACAACAGCAGCTCACCCATTCAGGGCACCCACATGTGTTATGTAAACAACAACAGAGATACTGTTTTAGCACCACCGCTAAGCGCATGCAACCCTGCACATAGATTCTTTCACAACACTTCTAGAGAGGCATCAGACCAAAGAAACATTATTCAATACACAGGAAGCCTGGGAACCATAAAACCAGAGGATTTGTACTTGCTTAGAACCCAATCCTATGCCTGTTTGCTCCAATTGTCTTCAGTGGCGCTTACTCCTGGGAAAGTGCGGATAGATTTCAGGCTTAGGGTATAATCCTAGGCTTGTCCACTCAGAAGGAAGTCCCACTGTCTTCAGTGGAGCTTACTCCTGGGAAAGTGTGGATAGGATTGCAGCCTTAGGCACAATCCTGGGCTTGCCCACTCAGAAGGAAGTCCCATTGTCATCAGTGGAGCTTACCCCCAGGAAAGTGTGGATAGGATTGCAGCCTTAGTCCTGCTGTGGCCTACAATGGCCCAATCCCAAACAGATGCTTTGCAGGCTGCATTTATGTGTGCCTGGATCCAGGGTGCAAAGAAATGCCATACAAGGATGAATTCTTTGCAGGCACAAAAGAGGACTTTGAAGCATGCCCCAATTAACTCTTCTCTTGCAAAGGGGCTGTGCTCAGCCTCAGATTGCAGCCTGCAGAGCTGATGTCAACAAAGAGGTGGCAACAGTCCCATAGAAAAGTAAACCTTTATACAAAAACATACACACACACAAAGCCACATTCAAAACCCAGGCTGGGGAAACAAAAGCAATATGGCCAGGATTCTTGCAACCAGAGCTCAGTTGCAAGGGAGACCCCTGCGCGCGCGCGCGCGCACACACACACACACACACAGCAGAAGGAACCCATCGGGTGCGCTCACCTCCCCTGCGAAGCGGTAGAACGTCCAGGTGGAACTGGCCAGCATCCGTTCCATCAACACCCCATGGCTGTGGCTGCTGCCGGGAGAGAAATGCTTGCTTGCTCTTGGCTTTGGGATGGGTCAGTTTCCTGCTGGTTCCATGGTAGAGGGGGGGAGAAGAGGCTGTTGCCCCAGGGGTTCACAGCTCCATGGTGGCTGGTTGGGGGGGGGGCTGTGAGTCGGGGGGGGCAGAGAAGGGGAGCCCCTGCTTGTTCCAGGGGGAGGCAGCCTGACCCAGTGGTGGGGGAGGGGGTGGATCTTGCAGCTGGTGCTGGGGAGGGGAGGAGGCAGAACAAAACAGAAAGGGGGAGGGAGAGGAGGGGGTGCAGAACAAAACAGGACGGAGAGAGCGGAGCGCAAAGCCAGCCGCTTCCCGGGGGGAGCAGGGGAGGGAAAGAAGAGCCGGCTGCCCTGCCTCCTCCTCCCCCTGCCTGCCTGCCTAGGGGGCGGGGATGGAGGCCGGGCATCCCTCGCTCCGCCCGTCCCAGGGAGATGCTCCAGCAGCAGCAGCTGGGCTGGCCAGCCGGGAGATGCACCCTTGCAAGCCCGGAGCAGCCATCCTAGCCCTGCTTACCTGGGAGTAGGACCCATTGGACTCAGTGAGACTGGCTTCCGAGGAGATGATGCGCAAAGGATCGGGCTGGAGGACTGCCTTCCCAGGAAGCGCGCAGGGCTTGCATGCACAGCCCATGTCTCCTCAGAAGTAAGTCCCCTTGTAATCAGTGGGGCTTCCTCCCAGGAAAGAATTGCAGCCTCAGAGCCCAGTTTTATGCATGTTTACTCAGAAGGATGTCCCATCATAGTCAATGGGGCTTACTCCCAGGAAAGTGTGGGTGGGATTGCAGCTTAAGAGCCCAGTTTTACCTGGCAGGACAAAGTTCCAAACAACACAGTCCTGGAACGTGTTGGAATCCCTAGCATGTATGCACTGCTGAAACAGAGACGCCTGCGTTGGCTCGGTCATGTCATGAGAATGGATGATAGCCAGATCCCAAAGGATCTCCTCTATGGAGAACTCGTGCAAGGAAAGCGCCCTACAGGTAGACCACAGCTGTGATACAAGGACATCTGCAAGAGGGATCTGAAGGCCTCAGGAGTGGACCTCAACAAGTGGGAAACCCTGGCCTCTGAGCAGCCCGCTTGGAGGCAGGCTGTGCAGCATGGCCTTTCCCAGTTTGAAGAGACACTTGGCCAACAGTCTGAGGCAAAGAGGCAAAGAAGGAAGGCCCATAGCCAGGGAGACAGGCCAGGGACAGACTGCACTTGCTCCCAGTGTGGAAGGAATTGTCACTCCCGAATCGGCCTTTTCAGCCACACTAGATGCTGTTCCAGAACCACCTTTCAGAGCGCGATACCATAGTCTTTCGAGACTGAAGGTTGCCAACCAACTCAGAAGGATGTCCCATCATATTCAATGGGGCTTACTCCCAGGAAAGTGTGGATGGGATTGCAACCTAAAGACAGAGAGGACCCTGGCAGAGGTTTAGGCATCAGGGTTTCATGCCAGGATGGGAGGGAAGAGAATAGTTTCCCTCCCTCTCGTAATGCTTGAACTGGGTCCTCCTCCCATGAAGTGGGTGGGCTGGCAGGAGTCTGGGAGAGAAGTCATGTGGCTGGCAAATGTGATCACTGCTGCTGTGAGCATTGTGACCAGCTCTGAATGGTTCTCACCATTGTATAAGCCGCCTTGGATGCAACTTTGTCAGGAGGAGAAAATACATACACAAAATACATAGGACCACCTAGGACTATTGGGATACATAGGGCCACTTATGCCATGATGGGGATAAGTGGGGAGGGGGGGAGGCAAAAGCCAAGAGAGCTGATTCCTTCAAGCCCTGCCTGCAGAAGGGAATGAAAAGCTGCTGGATTAGCTCCTTAAGGGCCCATGGTTGGCAACCTTCAGTCTCAGAAGACTATGGTATAAGCCTACAGCACCTGATATTCCCTGGCGGTCTCCCATCCAAGTACTAACCAGGCCTGACCCTGCTTAGCTACAAGCCCAAACCTATCCAGTTTTCCTGTGCTGGTGCAGCTGTACCATGTGCTGCATCCTGTGGTGAGGAGTCAGGCACAGAGGCATCCACAAGGTATGGGAACATTTGTTCCCTTGCCTTGGGGCTGCATTGCAGTTGCGCTGGGGCTGGAAAATTGGATAGGTTTGGGCCCTAAGTCCCCCTTTTTTGGTTAGAGTTGATTTCTGGAAGCCCACACTGTCTGGAATCTTTGCAACCTATTTCAATAACTGTATAACTTAACAAAGGGGTGCTCAATAGGTGGATCGCGATCTACCGGTAGATCGCGAGGCAAAATGAGTAGATCACGGAGCCCTGTCTCTCCAAACTGTTAATATGTCAGTTTCGTCTAGTGACTAGACAAAACTGACATATTTAGCTAAACTGACACTGAAACTGACACTTTAGCTGCTCTTCAGGCATGCAGCAACAAAACTGAGAAACTGACTAGACTCCAGCAGGGGCTCCATACATTAAAGGGGGTGTCTGTCAGACGCTTCCTTCCTCCCTGGTAGATCTCCGGGCCTTGCTGGGTTTCAAAGTAGCTCTCGAGTCAAAAAAGTGTGAACACCCGTCACTTAACAGTACATAACTGTGTGCATTGGGGGGGGGGGTTAATCACCATTCTCTTCCTCTTCCCCACCAGTAACAGCTTGATTTCTTTTACTGGTATACTTCCAATCCTATCTGTATTGACTTGGAAGCCAGCCCCGCTGAATTCAGTGGGCATTTCTTACTGTGCAATCCTATCCATGGTTACTTAGAAGCAAGTCAGATAGTGTTGAAAGTTGAGGAGGGGAGAGAAAGGAGAGTGTAACTCCTTTTGCATGTTACTTATGGCAAGCTCCTTCTACTACCACGGCTGTGGTTGTGCACTCAGTGTCTAGCTTCTAGGTGTTGCCACGTTTTTGCGTGTCAAACAGGCTTTGCAGCTATGCTTCTAACAGCATCATCAGCCACGGAAGATTAGCAGGTAAGGCCTTTCCTAGCACAGGCATAAATGGTAGGAACTATTTCCACCACAATTTCTTTGTGCACAGGGTCAGTGCACAAACTGGCAATCTGAGCTCCTTCATGTTAGCATGTTATTTTGTTGTGCCCCCACAAGAGTTTGCAGAATTGGCGATAGGCAAACGAGATGTGCAGGGATCTATTTGTGCATTGCATAGAAAACCCATCAGCCTGCCAGCAGAATTACACATGCTTTGCTCAGCAATCAGTGAACCAGCTCAGCGGATGTCCTGTTAAGAACTGGTCAAGATATTCAGGGATACAGACTGTAATGTCTTATTTGCTTATATATAAATTTGCATGTCATTTTCAAGGGAGATATATATTGCTATGTCATCAAGAATGACCATATTGCCTTCTAATTTATATATCATAGTACATTTTAAGTCTCAGGAATACTTCACAGACATGCTTTTCAGCCATTTCTGCCCAACATTGCATATACACAATAGGGATCTAATGTGTACACCTGTGGGCTGGGCAGAAATGGGTTAAAGTAAGGAATACGTACATCCTTGTAAGGTAGGTCACTCATCTGCATGTTGTGGATGGGCTGAGGGTGAGAGATGATCACAATGAAGACTCTCCAGGTCACAATGAATCCACCCCACTAAGGGCCCAGTTCTATCCAACTTTCCAGTGCTGGTACAGCTGCAATGCAGCCCTGAGGCAAGGCAACAAATGTTCCCTGACCTTGAGGAGGCCTCCATGACTGCCTCCCTACTGCAGGATGCACCACACACCCCATTGCTATGGTTGCGTCAGTGCTAGGAAGTTGGACAGGACTGGGCCCTAAGTCAAGCCCAGGTCTGTAAATAAATGCAGTCATTCCAAAGGATAATGCATTCTGTGTAATGAACTGTGTTGCTGAATTAATACCTTGGGCACTAGTTATACAACAGTACACACTTCCAATATAATTGGAAATCGTGTACTGTACATCCTAAAGGGATTGTGTTCATTATAAACACGGGCTGTATATATTAATTCAGGAGCTGAACAGCTAACAGTACATGAGAATTCTATCTCTATGTTGCTAAATGCGATGCAATACCTTATTACATAATAAATATTCCAGCCCAGGTATTAAATCTGCTCATGCTTTTTTCCCCCTTATAAATATATATATATATTCATTGATGAGTGTAGAATTTTGCAATGCTGATGATGACGTATTACATACATCAACAATGCCCTCTTTGTCACTTACATAGACTGTATGCATGTGATTGATGAAGCATTTCAGATGACAGTGCTGTGCCTATTCTGTTCTACCCAGCCCTTTGTGTGTGCTGCTGAGAAGGGACTTGTTCATTCAAGCCTGAGCGGAAGGATCCGGATGGAGGCAGCAGCTGTGTGTGCTGGGGCATGTTTCAACCCTTCATCTCTGTGCTCCTAGTTCAAAGGAGACTGGAGTGCGCATGCACACCAGTGTGGCAGCAGCTGCTGGCAGAGGCAGCAATATTGGGGGGGGGGGAGAGAGAGAAAAGATGACAGAGATGCAAAGCTCTGAGTGTCTCTATGTGTACATGCGCTCTTCTGTGTTTCTTTCATAAAAATGGGGACTCTATGGAACTGTGGCAATTAAACTATGCACGCAATCCTAACCCACTTACCAGCACCGACATAAGGGCAATGCAGCTCCAAGGTAAGGGAATAAACATTCCTTTACTTTGAGGAGGACTCTGTGAGTGCCACCCAACTGCAGGATGTGGCACACGTCCCATTGGCACAGCTATGCCAGTGCTGGAAAGTAGGTTAGGATTTCGGCCTATGAAATGTAGGGTTTGCAATGTGTCCAGTAGGAGATGGGATGGTCAGAAAGGGCTTGTGAGCAGAGATGTGCGGTGGGTGGAGAGGCAGGTGAGGCAGAGCCTCCCCACCGGAGTCCTTTGAAAAGTGCCATGGGTTGTGAATGCTTGAGCACCTCATACGGCTCCAGTGGGGAGGCTCTGTCTCACCTGCCTCCCCACACACCACACCTCCCTGGTTATGAGGCCCTTTGGGGGTGTATGCATGTATTTAAGCCGACATCTTGCTCTGTAAGCCTTCATCTGATGATTTTGCTTCGTGCAGCATCTGTTTTTAAGAAAGCTCTAGTAATAAATATGTGGGGAGGCCTATCTTTGAGTTTCCCAGTCTGCTGCAGTAAAGTGACTGGCTTTGGGAAGAAAGAATCAATTAATCTCCCCCCCCCCCCAAAATTGGGTTCCTTTTCTCCAGTATAATCCCTCTTATCGATGTTAATCAAGATGTGCTTTCTTATTTAAATAATCTTTTTTAGATGAGCTTTTCAACGTTCTTCTTTCTCTCTTTGCTTCATTTTTTTTGTTCGTTTTCATGTAAACACAACCTATAGTGTTATAATCTTTTGGGGTTTTACTTTCATTAAAATAAATTGCGTGAGGAGGGGGTACTGGAGCAGGGAGGCTGTGGGAGGGAATAGATCCAGTGGTGACGATGTGCACCAAATTCTATCCCCCTTTCCTGCAGACTCTCCACCTCGTTAGATTTGCACTAGTGAAATCACTAGTGTAGGTTCAAGGAGACCCATTGCAGAGCTGGAGGCTTGAAGAAGTTTAAGGGAATTTAGCCTCTGAATCCCTGATAGATACAGGACACCCATTTTTGGCTTGGCTGCACCAGTGCGGGGGGTGGGGGTGAGAAAGATAGGATTGGGTTTTTTAAAAGGGCATCTTACTGCTTACTTACTAACTAGGGCATCTTACTAGGGCATCTTACCGCTTACTTACTTATTAGGGCATCTTACTAGGGCATCTTACCGCTGCTGTTTTTAATGCTGAGTTGTTTTATATGTATGTTCACACCGGTATTGTTTCTGCAGCTGCTTTAGCTGTTTTGTGGTTCTGTTTTAGAATCACAGAATGTGAGATTGGGAGGGATTCTGGAGGCCATCTAGTTCGATGCAAGCAAACCTTCAGTTGGAGGCTGTCCCTCATTGGTGACCTCAGGCAGCGGCTGGATGGCTATCTGTCAGGGGTGCTTGTTCAGATGCTACCTTTAAAAGTGGTTTGATGCCGGCTTTAGGCATCCTATCCTAAATTTTAGCAACTGGGGCTAATGGGGCATGCACTGCATCTTGTAGGGGGGCAGCAGTCACAGACGTCTCCTTACGTTATGGGAACATTTGTTCCCTTACCACGGGGCTGCATTGTAGTTGCACCGGGGCTGGAAAATTGGATAGGACTGGGCCCTTAGGCACTTCAATCTGGTTTAAATTTATTTCATGCAGAATATCTTTTTTTCTTGCACTGTGACTCTATACAATGAATCTATTTACCTCGAGAATAATTTTTTTTTTGTTAAAATTGCCTAGTTTTTAAGTCTTCAAAATGTTTTATAAGCAAAATGCACATAACAGGATAAAACACAGAACTATCAACCTTGAACAGTGCCTAATTATGGAACCATTTATTTTGATCTGGGTACCACTTTTTGTGTTCAGGGGCTCAGTTCAAGGCAGTTGAGGGACTTAGTTCATTCCCAGTTCATTGAAAAATCCTCTCTGAATTGGTTTTTGGGCTTAGACTCAGTTCAGCTCCCTGCTTACAACTGTGTTATATTTACTATAGAGCAGGGGTGTCCAAAGTTTTTGGAAGGAGGGCCACATCAGCTCTCTGGCACTGTGTCAGAATAAATTTGAATAAATTTACATAAGTTTACATAAATGAATATATTAAAGATGAGCTTATATGAATGAATGAAGGTCTTGCAATAGCTCAATGCCTGTAAAAGGCCTTGCACAAAACAAGGCTGGCCTTTCCTTTGCTGCCACTACTGCATCACAGACGTGAAAAAGCAAGCAGTGGAGGAAGCCCTCATCTCACAGCTCACGCGAGAGGTCAAACAGTCGCCCTCACGCTGAGAGAAGTTGCATTGGGCCAGTGCGGACTTCAACAAATCTCCGGAGGTCCAGAGGCTCATTGGAGACTGGGGGCTCCCTGAGGGCTGAATTGAGAGGCCTCGAGGGCCACAAATAGCCCCCGGGCCGGGGTTTGGGCACCCCTGATATAGAGAATTGTTGGCAGAAAGATCTCCCTATCAAACTTCCTACAAATGGCTCCGAATGACCCATCATCTTTTGTTTTCTGTTTAAGCCCAATCAACATGGAAATACAGCAGTCATGTTCAGTTAGGCATAGCATTCATATTTCATCTCATTAGCACATTATACTATGCCTGCTTTTAAAAACCATTATGAATTACCATTGAAATATAACTTGTGTTTTTCTGCACAGGAGCCATTAATGGAAATAAAGAGAGGCCAGATCCAACTGAAATATACTGGTAGAAATAATTACCATAGCTAAGATGGAAGATGTGTAGCCAAAGAAATTTAATCACTTGCCCGTCATGGCGATAAAGCGAGATATAAATCTGTAAATAAATAAACACCATCTTTGAATTTGAAATTCTAGAATTTCAAAACACACACTGTTTTGGAAGGAAGTCCCATTGATTGATTGATTGATTGATTGATTGAGACCTTCATTAGCATAAAACCATTTCCAGGAAATAGAGGCAATGGACGACGTAGAACACACATAACAAAAGACTAGCATGAGCAAGGAAGTCCCATTGAATAGGTATGCGCCTAAATAAATTTTGTTCAATGTCTCTGTTTCTCTAGTCCATTTTGCAAACCTGTGACATTTTTCTCTTGGTTAGACTGAAAGGAAATCATGTTAACAAAGTTATCAGAATTGGACAGGTATCCAACAAGTTTAATTATTTATAATAACCATTTGTCTACTACACAGTTATTTGTGCAGCATCTTGGAGACCGTAAGTGGAAGCCAAGGACTGGGTGCGCCAAAGCAGTTTAGTCTCACCCCTAAAGACAAGCTGATTCATGCTCAGCATCTCTCCAGGCTATATTTACCATTCCTCCACTTACACCGGCGTACCGTCAGGGGCTGTACAATTCATGACAAAGTGTAAAAGGGTGGATGATGCATCTAACGTGGGGAGCTCTGGACTCTTTGACACTTAAAAGACTATTGTGGTGAAGAGGTGTGCTATTTTTGTTGCAGTAGATTTAGTTAAGGCATTTGTTGCAACACAGCACAAATTGTAAGAAAAACAAGTCGCAAACAAATTAAAAAAAAAACAACCAGCTGTTTCTGACTGGTAAGCAGCAAGTGAAACACAGCCGAAACCCAACCAAAGGGCCAAGCAAATAAGACTGCCTTCCCCTGGTGCTGAAAGGAAAATCCCATAGGCAGGGCCAGGCAAATATCTCTCATTTGAGGATTCTGTCAGTGAGGCAGATCCATGTAAATGGTCTTCTCTTCAGGAGCTGCGCATGCCCCTTAAGCATTATGCGCTGTCTCAATGTCCATTCTTCTGTGCTCTCTGGAGACCAGAGGACAGACTCCCATGTGTCTTGGTCTCTGGCAGTTCTAACAGGAGCTATGGCTCCTGCTGTCTCTGTAAATGCACTGTTCCTGATTATTATGGTGCTTGTCCCTTTCTCCTGGTGCCAGTTGAAAGCCCATACCTGTGGGCTCATCCTGCCTGCATGCTTTAGGAGGTTGTTTGAGAGGTTGTGCGAGAAGTGTGATGCCTTATGTGACAAGCTCTCACAAGAACTACACATCCTAGAGGTGCCTGTACAAATATTCTCTCTCTGGGCTAGCATGGGCAGTGCTTTTCTGACCGACCTCCTCTTTGCTCAATTAAAAAGTGCGCACACCATGAGCATATGTGCATTCCATTCCTCCTCTCAGCACACTAGAGCCCCGTAGGCTAATGTCACAGAGGGTGTTTCTTCTAAGCTACTCCTCCATGCTTGATTTTAAAACTAGTACTTGAATTGTGCATGGAGGGGCAGTTCAGAGAAAAACTCCCAACAGTGCCCCAGAGCAATGGGACATTCTGTGGGAAAAGTAACATCTGAATTAGACTCCCTGTTCTAGAGAAGAGCCTACGCTGGACACGATCTCTTCAAAACATTGCTGGTTTTGTTCTAACCCTGCTTTGATTGGCAAGTTCAGGACATTCTATACAGTACAGATACACAGAATGAAGTCTGCATAAACATCCTCAAGCATGTTATTGGCATTTTACCCTCATTTTTTATTTCTGACTCTGGCACCATCTGAAACACTAGGCCTATGTGGTGTACAGCCTCTCCATCTATGGTTGGTCTTTGGATTTCAGTTGGCAGGGAGGTTTATAGCGGAATAGTTGAGTCTTCTGGTATCCTGAAGATGTCCAGATAAAGCTTTAAAGCTTAAAACCAACTGATGGTTTGTGTTGGTGCAGTTTATTTATCTATTTAACTAATTATGTATGTTGTGTGTATGTTGTAGCTCTTTTTTTCTTTTTGCTATGCCATTAAAGGTTGCTGAAATTGAATTGAGCTTAAAACCAGCATTTTGAATTATGCCCCAAAACAACTGCTGATGCTATATTATTGTTGGCATCCTTCAGTCTCAGAAGACTATGGTGTCACACTCTGAATGGTGGTTCTGGAACAGAGTGTCCTCTCCAGTGCGCGAAGCCTGGGTAAAGTAGGTATGGAGGATAGGCTGTTACCCAAGCAGCAAATCCCCCCTCTCCACATCGCTGAAATGGTCCAATGGAAAGGCAGAGGCCAATACGGTTGGTTCCAGCGGCGTCGCAGGAGTTGCCAGAACGTGACTGTGTTCAGCCATGAACTGCCTCAGGGACTCCGGCTCCGGATTTTGCCTCGAGGTTGACTCCTGAAGCCTTTTCCATAACTGGATGTAGCCACAAGGCAGTGGAGGTTTGGGATCAGAGTTTTCCTTCTCTCAGATGAGCTGCCTTCCCAGGCTGACGAGTCCCATCTACCCGGTGGCTGTTTAGTCGCCTCTTACGACAAGTACAGCCAAACTGAGGGCCTATTCTTATCCCCAGCCCCCAGGGGAATGCTATATTATATAACAACAGTAAACTGGAAGCTAATGATTAGAGCCCAGTCCTATCCAGCTTTCCAGCTCCAGTGTAGCCACAATGCAACCTATAGTAAGGGAACAAATGTTCCCATACCTTGAGAAGACCCCAGTGACTGTCCCTCCACCACAGGGTGCACTGCACACTCCACTGACACAACAGCACTGGCACTGGAAAATGGGATAGGATTGGGCCCTTAATATACTCATACTACTAAGCCCCCAGTTAGCATATGTGAAAATTAAGGGTGGCTGGCAAATGGACACAGCTCCTATTGGTTAGCAAGTGGCATCGCAATGTCTGTCCTCTATCATCTACGAGAACATCTACGAGGTTGCATATCGTATATGCAACCTTGAGAAAGCCTCTCATCCAGATGAATAAAGAACCTCAATATCTGGAGAATTTCCTTAGAGATAAAGCCAGTTCAGGCACCTCTCAGTTTACACAATCTTGATTTACATGTTTGTTTTTTGAAATAGCATGATTTGCAAATTAATACCAAAGGTCTAATTTATGTGTATAATTTTTAAAATAACGCAGTCAACCATTTGCTTGCAAAGCGACTCCTGAAGACACAAAAAGATGTTACATTTGCCAGCTTTGAAATGCTATTAATTAGCAACTAAATTAGCTCAATTAGCTGCTAATGAGCAACCCCATAAGATACTGGCAGCTTCCTGCAGGAGGGGAGTCCTCTAAAGCCAGAAAATAAAAATAGAGAATGAGAATGCATTCACAGAGTGGTCACTTACTCCTTTCTCAATTTCCCTACCAGCATCTTTGTTTCCATCATTTTTTAGCCATCATCACCTTATCCCAGTACACTCCTTCCTCAACCTTCCGCCTGTGCCACCTTGGGCAAGCAGAAGTACCTAGTTGTCAGTGTATTTGATTACTTTTCTCCTAACCTGTACCGTTTAGATATGTTCCTATTGCAAAAATATTTTATGAATTTTAAATATAGGAGCTGATATCCGAGAATGTAACCCCTGCGTCAATAG
This sequence comes from Tiliqua scincoides, assembly GCF_035046505.1. Taxonomy (NCBI): domain Eukaryota; kingdom Metazoa; phylum Chordata; class Lepidosauria; order Squamata; family Scincidae; genus Tiliqua; species Tiliqua scincoides. The sequence continues at coordinate 8,156,353 of NC_089826.1, forward strand.
AGACCAGTCTTTGAGAAGCACTGATATAGATATTTATTTAGAACTATTTTAACCCAACCTTTCCCTGCTTAAAAAAAGGTGATCATGATAGCTAACATAGGACTGCATACTCTCCATCATCAGGCCACTTCAACCTTTTCTGTTTGGATGTGTACGGTGGCCAGGTGAACATCTCCTGAGGCACATCAGAACTAGGGAGCTCTAGAGCAGGGCTGTCCAAACATTTTGGCAGGAGGGCCACATCATCTCTTTCTGACACTGTGTCGGGGGCCAGGGGGAAAATGAATTAATTTGCATTTCAAATTTGAATAAATTTACATAAATGAATTTTATTAGAGATGGAACTTATATGAATGAAAGTCTTGCAGTAGCTCAAGGCCTATGAAAGGCCTCGCACAAAGCGAGGCCAGCCTTTCCTTCACTGCCACTACAGTATCACAGATGTGAAACAGCAAGTAGTGGAGGGGGCCCTCGTCCCACAGCTCAGGTGAGAGGTTGAACAGTTGTCCTCATGCTGAGAGCAGTTGAGTTGGGCTACCACGGGCTCCAGCAAGTCTCCGGAGGGCCAGAGGCTCATTGGAGACTAGGGGCTCCCTGAGGGCCAGATTGGGAGCCCCTGAGGGCCGCATGTGGCCCCCGGGCTGGGGTTTGGGCACCCCTGCTCTAGAGTATTGGTGCCTCAGTTCAAGCAGTGCCACATTCCACTTTTTTTTCTTTTTCTTCTGGGCAGATTCTTTGTCCTGACAGCTCCTCCTTGAGGGAAAGCAACCTCCCAGCTTCAGGGTGTTCTTTGTCATGTAGGGGTTGCTATGGGTGTGTCGAAGCTCTGAGGATCTTTCCTGATGGAGAGTGGGAGGCAAGGGCAGGAATTTGGCTTTGTAGTTGCCTCCACTTGTACTGCCGGGAGGTACAAAATTTCTCTCATCTTCAGGAGGCTCTTAGAAGTGGTCTTGATGATGCAAGCTAAACACTCAGAGCAGCAGCCACCTCTCTCTTCCCCACATCTTCCCCTCAGTGTTAAAAGAAGACATGCATTTTTATTTGTTTTGATTTCAAAATGTAGATGCCACCTTTTTGCTTTCAAGGGCTGCTAACAGCTCCAGCCGCCACTGTGGGTCAACAAAGACCTGTGCAGTGATATTGGGATTGGAGTGCACCAGGCACAAGTCTACGTTGACCCATGTTGGAAGATCAGGCCCAGGAAGGAGGATAAGATAAGGCATGGGCTGGTACAGCCAATCCCACCTCCACCTGAGACCGAATCTGCCTGCCCCATCACTGGCCCTGCCCTCCCCTGTTATACCCCTCCTAGCCCGCCCTTGCCTCTATCCACCCTCTGTGCTGCACTCACCTGCTTTGGCAGACATTGCTTTACCTGCTGGCACCAGCAGGAAGGCTCTGGCCTTCCCACCAGCGCTCCTGAGGCATGCCATCACAAAGGGCTTTTGTGCACAGCGCACACTACACTGGCGCAGTGGTTTGGGCCATAACTCTATGACAGCAAGTATGCATTCCACCTAACATTCCACCTGAATCTGCTTTAAAAATGGAGACCTGAAGGCTATTTGAAGTTGTCCGGGTTGATGAGAACATGACATTCTGTACTCCAGCATCTGCAGTGGTTCCTGTTGGCTCTCCATGCTCAAATCAGGAGCAGCACCTAAACTTTGTTTTGCTTTTCAACAGAAGGCAAAGGTTGCTCGTGAGGATGCATGACAAAATGACTGGAAAAAAAGCTTATGGAAAGAGGATAAAGTTATTGGCACAATCCCACTATGGCAAAATAAATGAGTTGCAGTATTGGAAGACTTGCCTTCTTTGACCTCCAGCTTCTCACCTGCTTTTCACCAACCCTGTGGACTTCAGTCTCATTTCTGGATGGTCAGAGTTCATGGGATGGTTAGTGCGTAGAGAGTATAGTTACGTGCTTGGAACAGCTCTGTCCCAGGTTGACCATGTGAGCTGATGTAGTGCAGTGATTAGACCAGGATTAGGGAGAGAAACTCAATTTCCAGATCCCCGAGAGCTCTGTCACTCCCTCTCCAGCCTATATCACACTGTTGTTGGGAAAATAAAGGGGGGGAGAACCTTGTGAGCTTGCCCTGAGTTCCTTGAAGGAAGGGATGGTAAGAATTTCATTTAAAAATAAATACCATTTTATGGGAAGGGTTAGGATGTTGTTTGATTGCATCCATTCTGTACTTGGTAGGACAGTGTTCACAAACTTTTAGCACCAGGACCCACTTTTTAGAATGAGAATCTGTCAGGACCCACTGGAAGTGATGTCATGACCAGAAGTGACGTCATCAAGCAGGATAATTTTTAACAATCCTAGGCTGTCATCCTACCCACACTTACCCATTGACTGTCATTGTTAAAAACATATACATAGTAGCCTGTTAAAAGTACAGTCACATACCCGTCTAATGTATTAAAAATGAAATATTGAAATGAATGGGGACCTACCTGAAATTGGCTCAAGACACACCTAGTGGGTCCTGACCCACAGTTTGAGAAACACTGTGGTAAGGTAATAAACGCTTCTGAATGTTGTTTTTTGTCCATGAGCACATGAAATTGTGTAGCTGGTTTACTGCAACAAATTGGGAGAAAGGTAAAGTGTCTCCTGGTACTGTTGTTGGCAGAGATTGCCAGATAAAATCAGGAGTCACAATGATTCAGGGATTTTCTCACCCCTACCTTGAAAGGAGTCACCAGGTACCTGAGCACAAAGAAATTTCTCTTGCCTGGTTGCCATATGAAATTTGTTAATCATTACTGGGGAAACTGCTCTTCTAAGCTTACAGCTTAGCCAATCATTCTTTCTTCCAACTGTTCCGTCTGCACCAGCTTGTTTACATCCAGTTTTACATCCTGGTAAGAATGAGAAGTATGTGGCCTGCAATGACTTTTTTTCCCCCCAACATGCCAAGAATGTACTTGTGCACAAAGAGGCCCAGCATCTATAAGGGGAACAGAATTAGATGGATTAAGCATGCGAGGAATCTAGAAATGGTTTGAGCAGGGAGGCTAGGGGGCAAATTCCTCCCCTACACACTTAGTGCTCCCTTGTCATGAGCAAAGCTGATGATCCCACTTCAGGCAATGAATTTGAAAATTCGGCAGCCACTGGATCCCAAACTCACTGACACTGGACTCTTTGGTAGCTAGGAAGTGCTTCCAAGAGTCTACTGCCTGCAGGTTTTTGAAACCGTTCGTTTTAGAATGGACGAATCTTGTTCAACTGTTCAGAGAAGGCTGAACATGCATAGGTTGGAACAATACTATGTCAGCCATGGGGGCCAACAGTCATACAGAGCAAGACCACCCACAAGTCTATTATGAAGTAGCATGGAGCACCAGGTAGAAGTCCAGGGTCCCACATCAGTGAAGGATGTGTGCCAAATTGCCTTGTTCTCAACAGTGCAATGCAAGAAGCTCTGAAGACAAAACTAGGAATGTCAATGATTGGAGCCAAGACCTAGCCTTGAGTTCGTTGGATCTCAGAGTCCTATTCCGTCATGGATGAGAGCAGGTGTGAGACATCAGTCCCTGCCAGTGGCAGGCAGTATGAATTGGCTGGACTGGCCAGCCCTGGCAACCACCAAAATGAGAACCAGCCTTTGTCAGAATGATCATTCCATGTCTAGACTGTGTTATAGTCATCCACGGATTGAAGCTGGGTCTGACTTGTGCCTTAACAACAGCCTTAACAAAACGGCAGTCTCGGTGACACAAAGCAGGCCATCTGAAGTTCAATTGGACAATGGTTTTTCCTCTTTTGGCAGGAATGGCAGGTAGCCTCCAAGGCCTTCTTTCACCCTGTTGTAAGTAAAGAAAAAAAAGGGGGGGGGAGCAAATGAGAAGGGAATATTGATTTTCGTGTATAACTAAGTGGGAGGTACAGGAGATTATGTGCAAGCCATTGGGCAAAAAAACTGGCACACAGCAGAGGACCCACCATTGGTGTAATAAGCAAGAGTGAGTGATAAGGGGTGGTAGCTGTGACACACTTTTGCCTGACAGACTCTTATGACTCTTGCACAGACCCATAACATCAAAGTGCTTCAAATTGCTTCAACAGGCAAGACTTCAGAGACAGGGAGGTGGAATTGCACTGTTCTGTTATGATGCTCTCCCCCTATCCAGGTATGCCGTTCAGCAGTCACCAAGTGTCAAAGGTCTGTTTCTGAAGCTGGGTGACTGAGACAGGGTTGGGTGCACTGCCTAACAGTCTTCCTGCCTGAGCTACCTAGTGTGGTCTTGGAGGTGGCACTGGAGCACTCCAGAACTTTGGTGCTGAGGACTTTCAAGGTGCATGCTAGCCACATTTGGAAGACCTCCAGAGCTGTTTAAAATTAAAAACTCATCTCACATACATATATGTATGTATTGAGAAGAGTGTGTGTATTTGTATCTATACTATACTCACAATCTATACATACGAGACATTGTATCTATACATACTCACAAACATATGATCTCCCTCCTCTAAGAGAGGGAGACAGATGATTGGCTGTTTTTCCCCCCCTATTAAGTCTTGTAATAACTATAATTTAAACTGTATCATAAAGCTTTCCAATGTCATAAGATTTTAGAGGCAATGCAGAGATTGCATTGAGAAACACTGCATTTTAAACCACCATAGTTTCAAAAATATTATTCGGCTGATATCCTAAATTTCTCTTCCACAGCACTAATGTTCATGTCAGAAATGGGCAGCTTTTGTTGATCAGCTTGAATTCTACAACCCCCTGGGCCCCACTCAGTTCTGTTCCAGGGAGATCCCCCCGGAGTCAATTTTTGGTGGTCTTAGAGGACTGATGTGCCAAGAAAATGTGCTTCGGTGAGTTTCCTTCCATATGTGCTACTTGGGGGATACAATCCTAAAAATACAAAATTGACAGAAAGTATCTCATCAATTCAAGAATCATTAAAATATATGGGAAAACCTGCAGTGGATGAAAAGCACTTTTGTGCAAATCACTTAGGACAGGAGTGCCCGGCCCGGGGGCCATTTGCGGCCCTCGGAGGCCCCCAATCAGGCCCGCAGGGAGCCCCCAGTCTCCAATGAGCCTCTGGCCCTCCGGAGACTTGCTGGAGCCCATGCTGGCTTGACACAACTGCTTTCAGCATGAGGACAACTGTTCGACCTTTCACCTGAGCTGTGGGATGAGGGCTCCCTCCGCTACTTGCTGTTTCACATCTGTGATGCAGCAATGGCAGCAAAGGAAAGGCTGGCCTTGCTTTGTACCAGGCTTTTTATATGCCTTGAGCTACTGCAAGACCTTCATTCATTCATATAACTTCCATCTCTAATAAATTCATTTATGTAAATTTATTCAAATTTTAAATGTAAATTAATTCTTCCCCCCCCCCCGGCCCCCGACACAGTGTCAGAGAGATGATGTGGCCCTCCTGCCAAAATGTTTGGAGACCGCTGACTTAGGAAGTACTTAGTGGTGTGAAGAGAAGCTATAGAGTTAGGAAACATACAGCTCACTTTTACACAATTTGACTTGCATAGAAGGCAGAGACAATCACTAGAAAAGCACAAAAGCAGATTGTTCTGGCATCGGCATTGCTGTAATTCCACTGACAAGAACAAAAAATGACATGAATAGACATTTGCACCTCAGTCATTCAGAGCAGAATTGGACCTTTAGAATTTGTTCTGCTACAAATTGGGCAGGGGGGGGACAGGGGATGGGACAGATAACAGCCCAGTTGTTTGCATGTTTACTCAGAGAAATCAGCCTGACTGTGTTCAGTGGGCTTGCTCCTGGGGAATCATGCATGCATAGGACTAAGTAAGTATTACTCCAATATACTTTGCAAAGAACCATTTCTTTATTCACACTTAACAGCAAAATACAAACCAGAAAAATATGATAACCGGAAAGTCAAATCAAAGAGAACAAAGCGTACAGTCCAGCAGGGTATTTAAATTTATAGTTCTCAAACATGGGAAACAGTGACTCTTTTTCTAGAAAACAATTATCAGTTATTTGACTCTCCAGAGTGCAGGCATGCTAATTTAATTTAATCAGGCTTGCTATGTCTCATAAAAAAGCAGCTCTGTATCTCAGAAAGAGGGATATCTTTATTTTAACAAACATCAACTGTCAACTTAGCTGTAATTAAAAAATAAGCTACAAGCTTAATTTGTCATTCTGTAAATCTGCCCCCCATGCACAAACTGTTTTTTTAAGATAAGACATATAAAGAGCGGTTCAGCAGAAATTAGCCTGTCGCCTCTTCAACTCAGAATTGTTCCAGGTTATTGCATAACCAGGAGATAGGCAAGAAATCTGCATGACCTCTGCATCTCCAGAATTTGTCACGGTCAAGCTTATACATTTCTTTAAACCTCTTTGGGGTCAGGTATCCTTAATGTTGAGTTTTGAGGCAAATGTCCTTTAAATCGATAGCAATTAATTAGCAAGATGCATTATCCCAGATCTATGGGTACATCTTCAAGGAAACTGGTGAACCCAGATCTACATCATTTGAAAAGTAGAACCTGATTTATTGATTGAAGTATCCAATACATAGTCCTAAAAATTACTCTGGAATTGTTGTATATTGAAATTGTAATAGAATGATAGATATGTGATACTTTCCTCCAGTTGTAGATTTTGCAATCGACAACTGAAAGGAAAACTTTGTTCCTTTTGTATACCTGCAAAATTGCAACTTTACAGCCAACAGTGGACATGATGCGATGAAAATCCCTGGTTTTCTTCCATTCCCCACCTATGTTTAACCTCCTTAACACTCCAGAAGGAAGTTCCCCTCTCCAAGCTGACAAGGGAAAAGTACTGAGCCCTCTGGAAAGCAAAACTGAGCCACATGCATGTGTTTACACGTGAGTAGGAGACCATGTCTCAGCTCTTATTGACGGCCAGGCAAAGGAGAATGCAAAGTCACCAGAATGGTCCCGATCCAATGAACAACAGCTCAACAGATGCTCCAAAATGCTCCAAAAGCGCAACCCACTTCTGCACTTCCATAGCTGCCTCATTGTTCAAATAATGGGTGTGTGAGAGCAGGAGTAGTGACTAAGAGGCTGAGCTACTCAGGAAGTTCCTGGTTCAAATCTTGTCTCAGTCATGCACTCTTTAGGTTGCTGGGCAGCCCAAACCTATCTCTAGTGGGTCTGCCAGGATAGTGGTGCCAAAAAGATGACCGCTGTACCCTGTGGCCCTGCAGAGGCCGCTGGAGGTCTCCTCGGGAGAAGGGGACAGCCCCAGACCCCACAGTGGGACTTCTCACATCTGCACCAGCTATTTTGCTGGTGCAGATGAGAGAACCTCCATGTCAGGCTTTCCAGCCCAGCACAGAGGATAGGATCTGGCGAAGCAGGGCTCCAACGGTCCCACCCCTTCCCAGGCCAGTTCCTCCCCCTGTCCCAAAAGCCCACACCACTGTCCAGAGCTCTTACCTTGCTCTGGGCAGCATCTTTCCAGCGTTGGGCCCAGCAATAATAATAATAATAATAATAATAATAATAATAATAATAATAATAATAATAATAATAATAATAATAAACTTTATTTATATACTGCCCTTCTCCCTAAAAGGGACCCAGGGCGGCTTACAATGTTAAAAACAGATTAAAAACATAATTTAACCAACAGATAAAAAACATATTAAAAACACATTAACAGATACTATAAAAACAGTAGTCAAATAAAAAGGGCATAAAGCAGCAGATCATAGAGGAATCAGGCCTGTAAAAATACTAAAAGATGTTAAAAAGGCCATGAACTCAGAAGGCTTGTTTAAACAGAAGGGTCTTCAGGCCTCGCTGAAAAGTCTCAAGAGAGGGAGCCATTCTCAAGTCAAGGGGAAGGGAATTCCATAGCGTTGGTGCCACTACTGAGAAGGCCCTATTTCTTGCCACCGCCCCACGTACCTCCTTAGGCGGCAGCACATGTAAAAAGGCCTTCTCTGATGACCTAAGAGGACAAGCCAGATTGTGCAGAAGTAGGCTGTCTCTAAGATACCCTGGCCCAGAGCAGTATAGGGCTTTAAAGGTCAAAACCAGCACCTTGAATTGGGCCCGGAAACGAATGGGCAGCCAATGTAGCCCCCGGAGAAGCGGGCTGACAGAGTCAAACCGCCTACCTCCAGTGACCACACGGGCCGCCGCATTCTGCACTAATTGCAGTTTCCGGACTGTCTTCAGGGGCAGCCCCACATAAAGCATGTTACAATAATCTAACCTTGATGTCACCGTAGCATGGATCACTGTGGCCAGGTCTGCACGATCCAAGTACGGCCGCAGCTGGCACACCAGCTGAAGCTGAGCAAAGGCCCCCCTAGCCACAACCGCCACCTGGGAATCCAGGAGCAGCTGCGAGTCCAGGTGGACTCCCAAGCTGCAGACCTGCTCCTTCAGAGGGAGTGCAACCCCATTCAGAGCAAGCCAATAGTCCAGCACCTGCATCGAGGATTTCTGAACCAGGAGAGCCTCTGTCTTATCCGGATTTAATTTCAGCTTGTTAGCCCCCATCCAGATCCTCACTGCTTCCAGACAGCGCTCCAGGCCCTCAACCGCCACCCTGGAATCTGGAGGAAAGGAGAGATAGAGCTGGGTGTCATCAGCATATTGATGACACCCCACTCCAAACCCCCGGATGACCTCTCCCAACGGTTTCATGTAGATATTAAATAGGATGGGGGACAGAATTGAACCCTGTGGCACCCCGCACCTCAAAGGCCAGGTTGTTGAACAGGCATCCCCCAGCACCACCATCTTGGACCAACCCTCCAAGTAGGAGCGGAACCACCGCAAAACTGTGCCTCCAACTCCCAACTCGGCCAATCGGCCCAGAAGGATACCATGGTCGATGGTATCGAAAGCCGCTGAGAGGTCCAGCAGGACCAACAGGGACGCACTCCCCCTGTCCAGTCCCCGGAGTAGGTCATCCACCAAGGCGACCAAGGCAGTTTCCATCCCAAAGCCCGGCCTGAAACCAGATTGAAAAGGATCCAGATAATCCGCTTCATCCAAGACCCTCTGGAGTTGGGCCGCCACCACCCGCTCAATTACCTTGCCCAGAAACGGGATGTTTCTGGCCGTTTGGCACTGGCCTGGCGCCAGCATTCCGTCCTCCTGCAGTGCCATAAATGTGCTTTTTGGCACGTTTATGACACCTAGTGCCAGCGCTGGAGCCCAGTGCCAGTGCTCAAGGCCCATAGGTTTGGGTCAATAGTCAAGCCATTTCCTCTCAGCCTCAGACCCACCTCTACAACGTGGGGATAATAATACAGTACTTACGGTACAGGGTTGACATAAGGATTACAATTAGGTAATACAGGACAATTGCTCTGAATAAGTATATTCTTATTACAGTATATAAGAATATATTATATATGACCACTATGGGAAGACCAAGTCTTCTTCTTCACTTTACTTTTGTTCGCAGCCTTAAAGGCCACTTCCCTACACACCTTAGTGTGAACAGAGGAGGTTTTTCTTTTTCTATTTTCTTTTTACTAATCCCTTCTGTAGGTGCACTGCCCTGGCACGTGTAGCCCATAAACATGAGAGAGTCACTCAGCTTCAGGGCACTGTTCATGAGCTGTATGAGGAAGGAGGAATGCTAATCCTTTTCACCAGCTCCTCCCCTCTGCAAAAAGTACTGTGAGTTCCAGAACGAAAGATTGCAATCACAAAACCACTTTTGTCTAGTCTAGAAGATGAAACAGGTGAGGGCGCCAAACGGTACATTCCCTTGTAGGCAGACAGATCTTGCTGCAAGCAGCAGACACTGCGAGATTGGATATCAAACTACCTACTCACCATGGTTTATTGATGTAAATAACCGTGAGATAAGGTTGCCAGCTCTCCAGAAATTGGCATCAATCTCCAGGTGACTACAGAAAGCAAACCTGGATATTTTAACTGGGCCTCCAGCAATTTTATTACAAATTCTCAACCAGTAGCTTCTGCCAGAGCTGTAGGCAAACCAACAATGAGATACAATCAAAGTTCACCTAATAATACACATTAATGTAATAAATGCATCATTATGAATGTGAACATAAGAACATAAGAACAGCCCCACTGGATCAGGCCATCTAGTCCAGCTTCCTATATCTCACAGCGGCCCCACCAAATGCCCCAGGGAGCACACCAGGTAACAAGAGACCTGCATCCTGGTGCCCTCCCTTGCATCTGACATAGCCTATTTCTAAAATCAGGAGGTTGCACATACACATCATGGCTTGTAACCCGTAATGGATTTTTCCTCCAGAAACTTGTCCAATCCCCTTTTAAAGGCATCCAGGCAAGATGCCGTCACCACATCCTGTGGCAAGGAGTTCCACAGACCAACCACACGCTGAGTAAAGAAATCTTTTCTTTTGTCTGTCCTAACTCTCCCAACACTCAATTTTAGTGGATGTCCCCTGGTTCTGGTGTTATGTGAGAGTGTAAAGAGCATCTCTCTATCATACAGGCGTCTCTTTTCTAGGCTGAAGAGGCCCAAACGTCATTGCCTTTCCTCATAAGGAAGGTGCCCCAGCCCAGTAATCATCTTAGTTGCTCTCTTTTGCACCTTTTCCATTTCCACTATATCCTTTTTGAGATGTGGCAATCAGAACTGGACACAGTACTCCAGGTGTGGCCTTACCATAGATTTGTACAACGGCATTATAATATTAGCTGTTTTGTTCTCAATACCTTTTCTAATGATCCCCAGCATAGAATTGGCCTTCTTTACTGCCGACGCACATTGGGTCGACACTTTCATCTACTTGTCCACCACCACCCCAAGATCTCTCTCCTGATCTGTCACAGACAGCTCAGAACCTATTAGCCTATATGTGAAGTTTTGATTTTTTGCCCCAATGTGCATGACTTTACACTTACTGACATTGAAGCACATCTGCCATTTTGCTGCCCATTCTGCCAGTTTGGAGAGATCCTTCTGGAGCTCCTCACAATCACTTCTGGTTTTCACCGCTCGGAAAAGTTTGGTGTCGTCTGCAAACTTAGCCACCACACTGCTCAACCCTGTCTCCAGGTCATTTATGAAGAGGTTGAAGAGCACTGGTCCCAGGACAGATCCTTGGGGCATACCGCTTTTCACCTCTCTCCATTGTGAAAATTGCCCATTGACACCCACTCTCTGTTTCCTGGTCTTCAACCAGGTCTCAATCCAGGAGAGGACCTGCCCTCTAATTCCCTGACTGTGGAGTTTTTTCAGTAGCCTTTGGTGAGGGACCGTGTCAAACGCCTTCTGAAAGTCCAGATATATAATGTCCACGGGTTCTCCTGCATCCACATGCCTGTTGACCTTTTCAAATAATTCTAAAAGGTTTGTGAGGCAAGACTTACCCTTGCAGAAGCCATGCTGATTCTCCCTCAGCAAGGCCTGTTTGTCTATGTGTTTTGAGATTCTGTCTTTGATGAGGCATTCCACCATCTTACCCAGTATAGATGTTAGGTTGACTGGCCTATAGTTTCCCAGGTCCCCCTTTTCCCTTTTTTAAAGATCAGCGTGACATTTGCTATCCTCCAATCCTCTGGCACTGTGGCCATTTTAAGGGACAAGTTGCATATTTTAGTCAAGAGATCAGCAACTTCATTCTTCAATTCCTTATTAACTCTTGGTTGGATGCCATCAGGGCCCGGTGACTTATTGATCTTTAATTTATCAATGAGGTCTGAAACATCTTCTCTTTTAACCTTTATCTGACTTAACTCCTCGGTCAGAAGGGGCCGTTCGGGCAGCGGTATCTGCCTGAGATCTTCTGCCGTGAAGATAGATGCAAAGAACTCATTTAATTTCTCTGCCATCTCTAAGTCTCCTTTTATCTCCCCTTTCCCTCCCTCACCATCCAGAGGGCCAACCGCTTCTCTGGCGGGTTTCCTACTTCTAACATATTTGAAGAAGCTTTTATTATTCCCCTTAATGCTGCTGGCCATGTGTTCCTCATAGTCTCTCTTGGCCTCCTGTATCACCTTCTTACATTTCTTTTGCCACAGTTTATGTTCCTTTTTATTCTTCTCATTAGGGCAAGACTTGCTCCCAGTGTGGAAGGGATTGTCACTCCCAAATTGGCCTTTTCAGCCACACTAGACGCTGTTCCAGAACCACCTTTCAGAGTGCGATACCATAGTCTTTTGAGACTGAAGGTTGCCAACATGAATAGGGCAAGACTTCCATTTACGGAAGGAAGCTTCCTTGCCCTTTACAGCCTCTTTAACTTGGCTGGTTAGCCATGCGGGCACCTCCTGGACTTCTTCCTTTGCGGTATACACTTCTGCTGGGCCTCTATTACTGTTGATTTGAGCAACCTCCATGCTCCCGGCTACACTTGCCCACGTCGTTGATGCCGACATGCACCACAATCGCTACCTTCTCCCCAGCACTGTCTACCAGCCTATCTAGATGAGAAATGATGTCCGCAACCTTTGCACCAGGCAGGCAAGTCTCCATGCGGTCCTCACATCTGTCACAAACCCCCCTCTCTATGTTTCTAATAATCAAATCTCCACTACAAGAAGCCCCCGACCCCCCTCCCACCAAGGAGTATCCTGAGTGCATTCAGATACGGGCCCATCCCCTGGAGAAGGGGTCCCCCCTAGGGGATTGTTTCCCTCCTCTCCAGGATGATGTCCTCCAGCCCTGAGACTTCCCACCTGGGCAGCTGAGGAGCTGCACGCCTGAGGTTGGGACGAAGCCTGATCGTCCCTGGAAGTCTCCCCATGGTCCTTCTCTACCTCTGCTTCTCCAGGTCGGCCACCAAGGCTTCAAGGGAGCAGACACATTCCCTGAGTCCCTGGAGCTCCTTGCACTGAGGACACACCCATGACTTATGCCCCAGAGGCATATAGTCATACATGTGGCACTCAATGCAAAACACTGGATAGCCCCCACCCTGCTGCTGGCTGTCTGACAGCATAGCTTTTTTTGTTTGTTTTTGTTTAGGGGTACTTAAAAACCCTACACTGGTTTGCTGCCCTCTTCTCAAGGGAAGAGAAAGGGCGGTATCTGGGGTCCTGGCTTCCTTGCCCTGCTGCTGAACTCACACAGATGCTAAATTCACGGTACCTTACCTGGCACTTTGTTCCTGAGGCACTTGGTGTCCCAGAGGCCACACACGCTTCTGCAGAGAGGTGAATTGTGAATTGCCAGAGGTGTTTTTATGTAACATTGTGTGTATATCTAAGCTACAAACTTATACCTATTTACCTGTTGGAACTCACCCTGCTAAGAATTCTGGGAATGGTGGCTTGGCTGAAAGTGCTGGGAAGTCTCTGTTAGAGATTCATCTACCTGGAATGCTTTATGGCATATGTAACATGCACACATGGAGAAACTATGTGCACAGGAACTAAGTGCAGTGACTCATGGCACAGTTTAATAGTATGGCATGACAAGAGCAGGGAAGCAAGGACAAAGGTGCAACAGTGTCTAACTTTGTGAGAACATTACAATAACTAGGAAGGGGGAGGAGAAAGATAATGCAATGCAATATTCACACACACACACACACACACACAGAGCTAAGCCCTAAATGTCAGTGGTTTCTAGGCAGGAAAAGAAAGAGGAAATCCTCAAAAGATAGACCAACACACACACACACACACACACACACACACACACAAGCAGAGCATTGTCACTGTATGGCCCTCCCTTCTGCCCACCCCTGGGTCTGATTGCCTTGAAATTCCCCCTCCCCAGAAGCAGCTGGCACAAAAAAATGTTTTGCTTTGGACCCTACAACTCCTAAGGCCAGCCCTGGATGAAGGCGTTTGGGGGCCAGTGGCTAGGAGTGCCAAAAGCCAAAGTTATGTACCTGTATCTCCCAGGATGAGGGCTGTGTTGTTGCAAAGACAGTGGGAGTAAGTTGCCAAGGCACAGCGATATCTGTGTTCTAGGTGGGGAAAGGGGTAGAAAATGGTTTGAAATGCAACCACAGAAGGTTAGGGAAGAGTTGTAGCTAGTTCCAGGGAGGGAAGCAAGAAAAGAGAGCTGAGATGGCTTTCCCAGAAGAAAAGTTCCTTGGAAGGTGGCCCAGTTGTCACTTGAGTGGTGGTGCTCAAGAGAAGGGCATGGGGAAGAAGGGGAAAAGGGTGGAAAGAGAAGAGAGTACTCTGATATCTGCCCTGGATGCCAGTAGGTGCCTGAGCTATCCATGAGTCACTGCAACACAGAAGGCAACAGCATGAAGGAAAATGACCAACAGTTGACACAGAGGTCTGCGACGAAGCTTTTTCTAGATAAACTAACCCAAAGGACAACATATAGACTGTTGTGGGATGACTTCATCAAGGACCGTTTCTTTGTGGCATGATGGCCTTGATGGGTTCGAGAGAGATGCCGTCTGTTGTTTTACACCCTGTGGATGGCAATGCTAAGAACTTCTTAATTACTCTGGAATCCTGTACATTAATATGTAATTCCGGATAGTATTTACAGTGAAGTTATAAACTGAGGGAAGCCAAGACTGAAGCCATCTTTTTTCTTTACTTTGAAGTCAGGAAGTGCCCAAGACATGGTCTTGTTTACAAGTTTCAACTTGCTGACTAAGCAAGGTGTGACTACTTATGGAATTTTCTGAAAGCCAAGGCTTCTCTTAAGCTAACCAGCAAAAAGACGGGTGGGGTTGCTGTGATGAACCAATGCTTCATCTTTTCCCTTAAGACCTGAGACTTCCTTGCCATCAAGTCCCAGCAATGTGATAAGACCAGCATGGGTCATGCTCATCTGGCACGCATTCAGCACTATGTACATGTGACTATGAATGTATCAGGTGACACTTGGGCCTCCTGACATGAAACAACAGAGTTCTATAGAGAGAAGGTGTCAGGTTGAAAACTGACTGTGATAGGAAATACATGGTAAACATCAGTTAGAAATCCAAATATAGGTTTCCTTCAAAAATAATTTAAGTTAGGGAAAAAAGGAGTTTTGTTTCAATTTCCCTCCCAAATGGTTAACAGAAAGGGGGAAAAATTGGGCAGTCTTTCAGACGTACATTCTATGCATGTCTATTTAGAAGTCTTGCTGTGTTCAGTGGGGCTCACGTCCCGGAAAAAGCATATAGGATTGCAGCCTTAGAGTATGTATAATGGCAACAACCTGTCTATTCAAGTGGATTGTGATGGGAGAAATCTGAAATTGGACTTGTCTGGAGATACACTGAGAGGGAATCATGATGAAGCTGGATTGTTAAACTGAGTTACGATGCTGAAACTACAGAAGATGAAGACTGATCTAGAGAATACCCCTTGTAGATAAACTTTGTCCTGTTGAAAAGTGGTGTTGTCTCACTTAACCCTCCACCCTTCCTTCTACCTGAAGGCCAAGTTTCTGAAGCACCAACCAGGCCCTGGGTTTGTGAAACTGGAAGTGTCCTGAATCCCCCAAAGTTCAGCGAAGGACAGAGCAGTTGACAATCTAGGGACTGCTGTAAGGGAAAAAGTGACTAGGAAGGCCAGCAATAGGTTTCCTGGGGTCTCTTGGCAGGAAAGCTGAGAACACCACAGAGGGAATGACAATTAAACCAGTTTATGTCTGTAGTGTATACGTATCCTTGGTTTATACCATTGCAGTATATTTTTCATGTCAGTTTGACCTTGCTGTCCATCACCTTTCTTTCTAATTTGTTACATATGCACTATTGGGCTTTCACATCCATACACACACCATAATTTTAATGGGAGTTGCAGGAAAGGAAGGGTAACCACAACATCTTAATGTGGTAAAGTAACTTGTGCACGAGTGACAATCCCCTTTTCTTCCTCCTCTTCACAAACACATTAAAAGAAGAAACTATGAAGATGTTAGTATGCAAGTTTAAGGAAACATTTTAACAAGTTTAAAGAACGATTCATCAGGGGGTTTAACAGGTTGGTGCATGTGCAAATCAATGGTCCCAAATGTGATGGGACAGTGACCAAGAGCAGGTACATTTATCCAGATATAATCAAGAGATGCTGGGGGAGGAATCTCTTCACTGAAGTATTCAGAGGAGTACAGATCAGGAGCAATCAGGGACAGAAGACTGCCTTTCTCCAGGATTTCTCCCAGTGTTTTCATGACAAAACCGTACTGCCCACATCGATTTAAGCTGGAAACCGGGATTCATGCAACCCCATGTATGCAAATTCAAACAAATAAAAGTCAAACCAACATTACTAGTTGTGGAATCCCAACATTTTCTAGGGGTAGTAGATTGCATTGCGTGGTGTTGAGCAGAAAAAGTTGCATGCCCGCTGTCTGGTTCGCAGTGTGGCTGACTTAGCAGTGAGAAAAGGCCTGGTGGGGTTGAACACAACTGAAAAGCAACATACCTCTCTGAAGAGAAAACTTGCCATGGCCTGAAATATAGAGTGATGGAAGACAGGTTCTACCTCATTTTGTCTACTTCCTAGGGCAATATTGGCACATTTTCACCTGGGGCGTCCATGTCACAATCCTGTTGCGTATAGGAAAAAAAGGAAAGAAACCAAGGCTTCGTGTGCTGTATGACTTCACCAAAACATACAAAAGGTTTGAGTATGTGCTCAGCTGTGCTTCCTAGAAAATCATCCACTGATAATAGACAAAACACCAACATTTTTATCAGCTTGTTGTCTAGATGTACAGTTCTTTTACTCTGTTCCTGGTAGGCAGAACTCCTATTTAAAATAAGTAAACAGAGAATACCCACTAAAATTCATCTACATGACTTTTATGCCACGGATGTTCAGTTTTGGTTGTTTGCTTCCATTGCTCCAGAGATCATAGGATAAGATATAAACTTGGGAAATGAACTTCCCAACCCTACATCGGGAATGATGCTGGAAAAATGTCCTTAGAAAGTGATGTTTGATGTCCTGATGGTAATGTTCTCTTTGGATGTATTAGATTTTTCTCAGTCCTACCAGAAGATACAAGAGATTGAACATGAGACCTTTTGAATGCAAAGCATGTGCTTCACCACTAAGCCACAGCTACCCCCCTTCCCATGTGCCCCTTTTCTTTGAAGCAGCAGATAGTTCTAAGGACAGCTGTAGCATAAGGAGCACTTGCACCATACATTTATGGGCACACGTTTTATGATGTAGAAAAAGAGTCAAGCTGTTACACAATACGTGAAATTACATTATCTTGGGGGCCTTTGACTTTCCTACTGTATATTGAATCAGATATTCAGTACAAACAACTCTGAACAGAATTTCCTTTTAAATAATCTTACATTCATTTTTTTAATGGTGGGAGAGCAAGACCCCAGGTCTTATCATAGCTTACTTCTTAATTCAGCTAAAGATCATGTGTAGATATAATACCATTCCAGGTAGTGCTAGTGTTTTCATTTCCTACCTCCCTATATATACCTTGCCTACCTTGTAGCACAGTGGCTATGAGAATGAGTTGTGAATTCTAGATCTAAGTGAGGACAACAACACCTTGGTATTCATTTCCTTGTTAATTAAGATCCACAGAGTAGTCTTCTTTGGTTTCTGCATGTGGGAATAAATCGTTTGAAGTTATAGGCTCTAGTATAGGTAGCGCTTTAGCTTTATGAACATAAAAATAAATAAGTGGTGATGGCCAACTTCTTCTGCCTAGGCAGTTGGATTTTCCCCACTCAAGCTGGCTGGCAGCCAGACATCCCCTCCAGTTATGACATCAATATTCCATTTAATAAGGCTTTGACCTCTCTAGGCTGAAGAACCTGGTTAGCTGTTTCTCTCCTCTTTAAAAAGACATCAGGGGATGGGAAATTATCCAAGGCCTTGGAGTTATCGTCAAGACTTCTGGGACAATCTCTCATTTCTTAGAGGGAGGGGTGCCTGGCAGCTGAATGAGAAGTAGCACCTTACACACTGCTTTTGTACCAGATAGTGCCACTCATTTTGGCTTGGTGCTGGCTGGGTCCAAACAGCACATGAGACTTTGCTGCTTATCTGACAATGGGCACAATCCTAACCAACATTCCAGCACTGGCATAGTTATGCCAGTGGGGCCAGAGCTGGATCCTGCAGTTGGGGGGCAGTCACGGAGGCCTTCTCAAGGTAAAGGAGTGTTTGTTCCCTTACCTCAGAGTTGCATTGCGCTTACCTCAGTACTGGAAAGTTGGTAAGGATTGCGCTCAGTGTTTCTTTAACTTAAGCCATTTCTGACCAATCTCTTGTTAGCACAATGAACAGAAACTTGTTAGTTTCTGAACAATCTCTTATTGTTCTGACCCGGTCTCTTGTTATTTGGTGTGCTCCCTGGGGCATTTGGTGAGACTCTGTGAGATACAGGAAACTGGACTAGATGGGCCTATGGCCTGATCCAGTGGGGTTGTTCTTATGTTCTAATGTTGCATATACGCAACAAGGATCAAATTGTGTACACCTGGGGGCTGGGCAAAACTGAGTTAAACGGTCAATGAGAGGTTACTTGTAGGCTGCCTGTTGGCTATCCCTGATATCAGTAGATGCCTCAGCTCCATTTCATTTCCACTGCTAGTACTTAAGTCCTTTGGGGCATAAATATGTGGTTCCACATACCACAATGATTCTCTCCATTACAAAAAACTACTTTGATGCTTGGCCTTGCTGATGCTCCTGATGAAAAAAGTTGACACCCCACAGGTATGGGAAGGCTTAATTAATTAGCCCTGTAAGTGCCCTGAAACACGTGAACTGGTTTCCACTAGTATAGAAAAATCATGCTGTGCAACTAGTGTTGGTTTTGGTATAGTGTAAAAAAACCTGCTTGGTAACCATGAAGGTGATACTGCTGTGTGGGACATTGGTAATAATCCCTTTACTGGCCTGCCTGTACCTTGGCAGCTCAAAACATAGCAACAAAGGCAAGAATAAGGACAACCTATAACCGCAATATTGAAATGGCTTTGGTGCTGCTTTGTAAAAATGCATGTTGTTTATCCCTAAAACACATCACAATCCAGAAAAACCTGCCAAAGCTCATGTTACTAAACAGTTTCCATGAGTCATACTTTTTCCAAACATTTACCTTTAGAACGAAACTTTCCAGGCGGGCCCATTGCTCAAAAGTTATTATTACTTTGCACTCAGAAATTCTGACCAGCAAAACCGTCTAGTCCAAGCTCTACCAGTCATCCTCATTTTAACTGACAGCCACAAGCTAGCTAGGGGGGCTAGCTCAGTTATTTTCAACTACTGTACCTTGGCGGATTGGTGTGCGGTGAGTGGTCCACAGGTGTGCCACAGGAATTTGAGGGGAGGTCATTTATGGGTAGGTCCAATGGGCGATGTGAGCCCCTCGCTGGCAGCATGGTGTGCCTTGTCAATTGTCGAAAACTGATGGCATGCCTTGACAATTCTAGTGCCTAGCCTATTATTTCAGAAATGCTTTCCCTTTGGTGGGTCAGGCACAAAGCCAGTATATATTCTAGAACATGGGTTAGCAACCTATGTCTTGGGGCTGGATCCGGCCAACCACGAAAGCCATGTGGGCAGGGACTTCACAGATGCAGCATGCAAGCGGGGCAGCCTTTTGTCTTTGCAGAAGGCAACGCAGCCACAGGACGAAGGGATGCACCTTCTGAGTGTCTGCCTGCCACACAACCGTTGAAGGCACAGAGAGAAAAAGCCATCAAAGCAATTCCAAAACTGAGGAGGACAGTTTGGGCACTGTCTGGGCAGGCAGCACAACAGAAGGACGTCAAGAGGAGTCCTTTACTCTGAGCTCCCCAAGACCAAATCAGGGGAGAGGGCTGCTCCTCCAGCTTCTTTTTCCTAAGGCAGTGTTTCACAAATGGTGGGTTGGGACCCACTAGGTGGGCTGCGAGCCAATTTGAGGCAGGTCCCCATTCATTTCAGTGATGGTGTGTGACTGCATTGGGGTAAATATTAAATATGCACTTTTAAAAGGCTACTGTGTATATGCTTTTAACAATGATTGTCAATGGGGCTTACTCCCAAGTAAGCATGGATAGGATTGCAGCCTTTGGGATGTTTGGGGAGTTGTTTTTTTTAAACAGATCAGCAATGGCTTGAGAGGATTAAGAGCCCAATCCAATCCAACTTTCCAGCACCAGTGCAGCCGTAATGCAGCCCAGAGGTAAGGGAATAAATGTTCCCATAATTTGAGGATGCCTCTGTGACTGCCTCCCCACCACAGAATGCAGTACATGCCCCATTGGCACGGCTACACCGGCACTGGAAAATTGGATAGGATTGGGCCCTAAGAGGTTACTTCTTTATCTTAAATAAATGTTTAAATTTATTGTAAACTTTTAATTTACTTAATTGATTTGATGTTATTTTGTTTTAAAGAGGGGTGTTAAAAAATTTTCCTGCTTGATGATGTCCATGACTTTGTGTACCTTGGCTCAATGATCTCCGACACTCTTTCTCTCGATACCGAGCTAAACAAATGCATCGGTAAAGCAGCTACCACGTTTTCCAGACTCACAAAGAGAGTCTGGTCCAATAAGAAGCTGACGGAACATACCAAGATCCAGGTCTACAGAGCATGCGTCCTGAGTACACTTCTGTACTGCAGCGAGTCATGGACTCTTTGCTCACAACAGGAGAGGAAACTGAACGCTTTCCACATGAGCTGCCTCCGATGCATTCTCGGCATCACCTGGCAGGACAAAGTTCCAAACAACACAGTCCTGGAATGTGCTGGAATCCCTAGCATGTATTCACTGCTGAAACAGAGACGCCTGCGTTGGCTCGGTCATGTCCTGAGAATGGATGATGGCCGGATCCCAAAAGATCTCCTTTATGGAGAACTCGTGCAAGGAAAGTGCCCTACAGGTAGACCACAGCTGCGATACAAGGACATCTGCAAGAGGGATCTGAAGGCCTTAGGAGTGGACCTCAACAAGTGGGAAACCCTGGCCTCTGAGCGGCCCGCTTGGAGGCAGGCTGTGCAACATGGCCTTTCCCAGTTTGAAGAGACACTTGGCCAACAGTCTGAGGCTAAGAGGCAAAGAAGGATGGCCCATAGCCAGGGAGACAGACCAGGGACAGATTGCACTTGCTCCCGGTGTGGAAGGAATTGTCACTCCTGAATCGGCCTTTTCAGCCACGCTAGATGCTGTTCCAGAACCACCATTCAGAGCGCGATACCATAGTCTTTCGGGACTGAAGGTTGCCAACAACGTTTTAAGGAGGGGTGTTAAAAATTTTTCCTGCTTGATGATGTCACTTCTGGCCATGACATCACTTCCAGGTTAATGACATCACACCTGAGGAGTTAAACATTGTCCTGCTTGATGATGTCACTGCTGGCCGTGACATCACCTCCAGGTGAATGACATCACACCTGAGGTGTTAAAAATTTTTCCTGCTTGACATCACTTCTGGTCGTGACATCACATCCAGGTTAATGATATCACACCTGAGGTGTTAGAAATTTTGCTGCTTTATGATGTCACTCCTGGCTGTGGCATCACTTCCAGGTGAATGACATCACACCAGGTGGGTTCTGACTGTCATTCTAAAGGGTGGGTCCCAGTGCTGCAATGTTTGAGAAACACCGCCCTGAGGTAAAAGGCAGTTGAGACAGTTGGAAAATGACCGTTGGAAAATTGACAGTTAGTGACAGTTGGGCCCCTCCCCCCACCTGGCTGGAAGAAACCAGGCTAGAGGTGGAAAAGGCGGGGGAGGAGGGAGGGAAGAGCGTCTTCTCATTGGCCAGTGGCTGGGCAGTGGCTCCGCCTCCGTCAACAAACACAGTCCCTTCGAACCAAAAAACATCCGGGAACACAAAGGCCTGACCAGCGAGGACTGTCTGTCCAATCGACACTCGCCCTTCGATGGCCAATCAGCGCGCTAGCATTTGGGCGGACTTTTCAAAACAGAGTTTCTTCCCCCTCCCCTGTCCCTTTAAAGGAGTGATTTGACTGATGTATCCTTCCGCAGTCCCTTCCTCCCTGGGAACCAGAGGCGAAGCAACGGCTCGGCACTCGGCGCTCGCGGAAGGGCTTTTCCGCTGCTCCTCCCATCCAAAGAACTGCCAGTCAGAACTGAACGTAGCGGTGAAAGCAGCGGGGGGACTATTTTTCGGAGCGCTCCGCCCCTCCCCTCAGGAGCCACATCGCCCGCCTCGAGATGCCTCCGCGCACCGCCGTTGTGCGGCTGAGGGGAGAAACAAAAGCGAGCGGGGGCGGGTCATGTGATCGAAGGGGGCGTGGTCGAGCGGTGCTCGGGTCCAGGAGACTCCATTTTGAAGCGGCGGCCCCTCGGAGGAGTCCAGGGGAGTCGGAGGGCGGCGATGGCGACGCTGCGGCTGTGGCGCTGAGGCTGGGCGGGGAGGGCCGCGGCCTGGGTGCGGGGCTGCTGGGGCGGAAGGCAGCTGCTGTCGTCGTGGGCGCCGTGAGCGGGCTCGGCCGCCTCCCGTCGCCCCGGCCCCCGACCGTCATCCTCCTCGCCCTCTCCGTGGCCGGGGCGCTGCTCAGGAGAGGTGGGCGCTCGCTAGGGCACGTCCCCCGGGGCGGGGCGGGGCGGGGCGCAGCCGGGAGGCTCGTCCTCCCCCTCTGGCTGCTTCTCCCTTGGGGGGGGTCCTGCTTCCCTGGGGGGCTGTCTCCATGCCAGGCTGCCCCCAGCACTATAGGGGGAGGCAGCCATTTGGGGGCTCCCCTTGATGGGGTGATCGTGCCCCCCACCACAGGGGCTTTGGCGCCAGGCTTTTCTTGCAGTGGGTGGCTTTGGGGTGGGTGGGCATCAGGGGGTGCTTCTTGCATGAAGTGCTTTGCCCCCCTCATTCTGGAGTGGCAGAGGGATGGGGGTTAGTGGGGGCTGCTTTGGAGATGGCAGTGGGCCAGTGCTCTCCCTCTGCCTGAGGCCTTCCTGAATGTGCGGTGGGGAGTGTCTTGGGGCACAATCCTAACCAGGTCTACTCAGTGGGGATTACTCACTAACCAGGTCTACTCATTTTGATCAGTGGGGATTACTCTCAGGAAAGTATGGTTAGGATTGCAGCCTTAGAGGGGCAGGAGCACATAAGTGCCACAGAAAGAAGAGGGAATGACAGCTGTAGTCTGTGGGGAGCTTGGTAAAGTTGGGATATGTTGGCTGGGGGAACGAAGTTGTCTTGCTTGGGGCGGCAGCTCAAATGCACAACCTGATGGTTGACATGAAAGCTCTTGGTTTCCAACCTTTAGGAGCCTGCAGGCCACTGAGGCAAACATTGGAATTGTTCTGGACCACATGCAATCCCCTCCATCCCCCTACACACAAAAAAAATACTATTCAGTTTGGTAGCCCATGGGGGAGTGCTCGGCAACCCACTAGAAATGTCAGCTGGGGGGGCTCCATTCTCTGCCCTCTCTAATGGTCCATGGGGAAGCATCTTGCTAAGTGAGCGCTCCTCCATGGACTAACAGAAAGGGTGGAGAATGAACCCTCCTTCAGCTGGCACTTTAGCAACCACTGGACCATCAGAGAGGGTGGAGAACAGAATACCTATAGCCACAGCTGATGCTTCAGTGGTCCTTGGGGGAGTGCTCACTTGGTAAGACACCAAAGGTGATCATCCTTTTTTTTCCTAAGGCCTTGCAGACCAATTCTTAGGGTCTCGGGGACGACAGGTTGAGAACCACTGCTCTTGAGGATGGGATCGGAGGACAGCAGAGAAAATTGGGGCTGGTTTCAGATTCAGTATATTGGAGGTTTGTTGAGAAAAGAAACGGGGGGGGGGGAGAGCAAGTGTGAAGTGGTTTTAGGATTTGTTCAGATTGAAACTGCCTTGTAAACTGCTTCAGATTTGTAAGAGAAAATGGATTGGCTGTGGTTTTTTTTTAAAGTAAACAAATACGCAAGACACACCCTTATGTTTATCAGGGTGCCTCTCTGGTGCACCAGCATTGATAATGGATTGAGTATGATAATTGTGCAGTGTTCCGCCTTTGTAAAAAGAGCATGTACTTGGCCTCAAGCCTTGGCTAGAGTTGGAGTCCATTTATGTTCATTAAACATTCCTCAGGGCTTGACTCCAAGAATCAGAACAAATGCGAGACAGTCCTCGAGGACGAGCCTTGGTTGTAGTTTTCCCCTAGTTTTCTGTCTCTCCTCAACTTCTTTAAACTAAAAACCTAAACTGAAAATATTTAAAATGTATCACTTAATACAAATAATGGCAGATGAAAACTAGGCTGAAATTATGGTTTGGAGTAAGGACTTGTGTGTATGAGAGACAGTCCTTAAGCTGTATGAAGTCAAAAGGTTGCAGGCTGTTGTGAGGCTCCCACCTTACTGGGAGTACAATCAAAACTGGCTAAGTAGAATCTGAAATCTGGTAGGTTGGATCATATGCTGATTCTTAAATCCTTACGTTCCTTAAATGTGCATAAGTCATCAAAATGCCATCACTTGGGTAGTTGGATCCTAGAACTTACTCAGAAATAAGATAAGTAGTTATTTCACTGTCTTATTCTCAAGAAAGTGTGGATTGAAGTGCAGCCTATTGACCAAACCTTGGATGGTGATTGCTAGTGCGCGTTGTGTTTTGCTGCCCCTTTCAGTCAGATCTGGATGTTGCTGCCACAGCGTACGTGACAGTTGTCATCAGTGCTCTACTTCCCCCCTCTCCCTATCCACCACTGGGTGAAATAAGGGGCAGGGAGTCTTTGTTCTTTTACACTGGAGATGATTCATGACTGTTGTCCCTGCTTCTCCCTCCTCCCATTTTACAACCTATTGTAAACCGTACTTTGGAACTCTTTAGGAATGGCCAGGTTTTTAGTTAGCAGGCTTCTTAAATGCAGGCTGGAGGCAATTTGTCTGCTTAAACTGCTAACGTTTGTGATTGGATTGTGACTGTTGTAATGCACCTTCATCCTTTTAAATAACTATAAAATTGAATATAAAACTTGATAAAGTTTGTGGTCTCTCTCCACCCCCTCCCCCAGATGAAGGATATTGGAGCCGAAGAACAGATGAGCAGTTGGCTCTTCAAGCAACTGAAACTCCATTTGGAACAAGAATGGAAATACCAACCTCGTGAGAAAGGGCTGAGCCTGATTGAGTGCACTGCTGAGGTGAGGAGATGCATGTCCCTGGGGTTGGGAATTAACTGTTCATATAGCTTGAGCTGTGATGACACATCTGAGGAAATGGCCCAAAGCTTAGGCTTTCTGTTCCACATAGTTCCTGAGAGCTGTTAATATTATCGCTGACAATGTTGTAGAGCAGTGCTTCCCAAACATTTTAGCACTGGGGTGCATCTCTAAAAACAATGCTCTGTTGCAAACTGCTGTCAAAAAAAAGATCTATAAAGAAATATTTTTGTTTATAATAATAAATAATTAATGAATAATGATTGAGGTCTTGTGCTCCACCAAAAATTGGCTTGTGTCACACTGGTGGATCCCAATCCAGTTTGGGAAATATTGTTTGAGTATTAAAGCATACATACATTCTCTCCAAAGAAAGGTTCACTGTTGCAAGTCGCATCTTGGCATCTGTGGGGGTTCCATTTCCAGAACCCCCATGGATGCCAAAACCCATGGATAAACAAATCAACGGGTCAGAGTGTGCTAGATCTTCAAACATGACCAGAGCTGCAAGGCCTCTCCAGCCTTCAGAATAGACTATAAGGCCTTAGAAAGGCACCTCTGTTTTTTCCCCAAAAAACTGAAAGTGCCTTTCTTAGGCCTTTTGGAGTCCTCAGAACACCTTCTAGACATGACTAGAGCACAACTCTGCTCAAGTTTGGAGGGTACAGGACATGCCTCAGCATGGGTTGGGGAACCCATGTTGTGTTAAATCCATGGATGACAAGGTCTGACTGTACATACTTATGTGTCAGCTTATTGTATATATTGCCTTTGTTTTGTGAAAAGATCTTTACATGAAATGGCAGGCCTTTCAGCACTGCCCAGAGCCCATCCAAAATAAAGCACTGTTAGGATCGTGCTCTATTGAGATATTTAAGTAATCATTTCTGGTCAATAATACGTGAAATAGAGAGAATGGAGGCAGTAGCCATGCTCCATTTCTTGCTGTCTTAAGAGTGGCAACTATTGCCAGCTCCTGCTGTTGTCTTAAGAGTGCAGTTTAGTCTTTTGGGGACAGGACTACTATTATGTAGAAAAAAAATACTTGGGCTTTTTTGATAGGGAAGGGAAATGTGGGATGTAAATATTTTAAAATATTTTGAAAATTCTTCATTTGGGTGGTTATCACACATTGTCAATAGTCCCCAATTACAGAAACTTTTATTAATGTTGTAAAAAAAACATGGTTCTATAAATGTATAGGATTCCCATGTAACTTGTAGTAATTTGAACCCCATCTCCCTGTTGCAGTATCAAAAGTACAGTTAAGCCAGTATATAAGCAGCAGCATAATGCTGGAAGAGGCTTCCTGCTAGGGGCTGTTGCTTACACAGCTTGTCCCACTGCATTGCATTCTTTTGTACCAGAATGGTGCACACTCCTGTTGCCTTCTGGCCTTGAAGTATTGAAGAAGAGAGACTAGAAAAGTTATATTGTTCCAACCAGTGTTGATTTAGGTATCTGTAAATTCAAGGTTTCCTTGTATGCAGCTTGCAGCCAGGAAAGTGCTGATCCCCAAGTGACTTGGCACATCCTGTTATGTGGCACAAGTCACATGCTGCTCCATACCTGATGCATGCTCTTCCCACTCTGAGTGAAAAGCTGCTCCAGAGATGTACGAATACTTTCTTACTCTTCCATGGGAAGGGTGTCTGCCATACTGTTAGGAGCATGTTGCTGTTAGTCTGGCTAATGTGAATCTTTGCTGTGATGCAGTTTTCTGATAGAAGCAATGCTTTAATTTGGGGCTTGACTCTCCCTGGTCAAGCTTTTTTTTGGGGGGGATAGGTGATGTCATGCTGAGATGAAGTGGACTCTGGACAGCATAGTTAGGTGATGTCATATTAAGATGAATTACACTTCTGGACAACATAGTTAGGGAGAGTTTGCCTGCTATCTTCAGCTGTGTGATGTGGGAGATGTTGGCCATTGTTATATCAAAATGTTGTTCTTCCTGCAACAGAATGAAAACACCCTGTGTCCAAGCCTGAGGAATGCAAAAGTGGAAGATCTCTGGAGTCTGACCAACTTCTTTGGGTTTGCCACAGAAACATTTGTCCTGGCTGTCAACATATTGGACAGATTTTTGGCACTTATGAAGGTATTTGGAAATGGCAAGTTACTGTATAACATTTTGGCACATAGTGTATTGAAGTACTGTTTCCATAGCTTTTGACACTTGATTTGATTGTTAGTGTATTTCTGTTTATCTAGAATAGTCCATGAACAACTTTTTCAGAATTAGGGATTAAATTCAGGACAAACTGGCTTATTAAACTCTTGCTACCATTTACTCCTTAAATTGATTGTGGTGATGTTGCCATGGTTGTCAACTGAATCTTTAGGCGCCCCCCCCCCCGTTCCTGGTGAACCCTAATAATGTATTGCTCAAATTCTAATGAATGGCGATTGTTGCCAGTGTTAATGCCATAGAGATTTAAGGTTACAGTCTGGACTTGCTACATCTTGTTTTAGTGTTATATCAGAAATCTTGGTTCAGCTGCAAGACTCTTATTATTCTGGTGGTTGTTTCAAGTTCAGTTGTTTCTGTAATCACAGAATGCTGAACAGATTTGCCATACTTTAAAATGTGTTTGGTTTGTCAAGAATTGCATGTAATTACTAGGCAGTTTACTATTCATTGCCTGTTCATTTTCTTTTCCTTAGGTGAAACCTAAGCATTTGTCCTGTATTGGAGTCTGTTGTTTTCAGCTGGCTGCCCAGGTGGTTGAGGAAGAATGCAACATTCCATCTCTCCACGATGTCATCCGGATTAGCCAGTGCAAATGCACTGTGTCAGATTTGAGGCGAATGGAAAAAATAATCTCTGAAAAATTGCACTTTGACTTCAAAGCTACTACTGCCTTAACCTTTTTGCACTTGTACCATACTATTGTACTCTGTCATACCTCAGAAAGGTAAGTATTGAATCAGTCAAATTCCCTGTTACATAGAAGAAAGAATTTGAAACCTGTTAGGTTTAGCTTAGGCCCTACCTGTTGGGAGAGGGAATATGCAAAACATTGCCTATGTTTCTTCAGCTGCTTGCTATGTCTTCAGGTGCTTCAGACCTAGGTGACTTGTTCCCCTATGATCCAGTATATGTTCATGCACAGTAACTTCTATAGAGTACATGGGCCAGGTGAGCTACTTCCAGGGTTGTAGATTAAGGAATGAACTTGCCCATGGTCAGTCCACCACCCCCAGTTGAGTAATACTGACATTTCTTTTGTTGACTGTTGCTTTCCTTATTAACCTACTTAAACTTGTTCCGCTTCTTCCATTATAGGAAAGAGTTGTTGAATCTTGACAAACTGGAAGCACAGCTGAAAGCTTGTAACTGCCGACTAGTCTTTTCAAAAGCAAAAGTAAGTCTGTCAGATGGACTGCTCAGCAGGCCGAAGTTAGTCTAGTAATAAATAACTGAGCAGGATTTTATTTTCTTAATGTTTTTGTACTTTCAGGCATCCATCTTGGCTTTGTGCCTTCTCTCTCTGGAAGTGCAGACTTTGAAATCGATTGAATTGTTTGAGATTGTTTTGTGTGTTCAGAAGCATTCAAAGGTAAGAAAGCCAGTATCATTTAATTTCTCTTGCTCTCAGAAATCATAATGCCATGTGATGAAATACCAGCTTTGAAAACTGAGACTTCTCAAGGAAATCTTCCCCATTCATTATGGGGAAGATGTCTGAGGCCAAGTGACTGAAAAACTTTAAAAGCCATTTTGCAGAGGCACATTTCAGAAACAAAGTACGCAGTAAGTGCTTTTTGTAATGAGAAAGCACCTTTCACTTTATATCTATCATGTGATAATTGTGAACAGGAGGTGTAAGTTGTCTTGTGGGGCTGCAAAGCATATGTCTGCTCCACAAGCAGCCTGTCCACTTGGGCTGTTGCGTGAATGCAGTTCACACATTACGTGGTGCAGGAGCTGGCATTACTACAGTCACTAGTGGTGCCTCCCCACCCCAGATTTAACATTACTAAGGTGATGGCAGTACATGAGTTTGAGCTCTGTATTTGCAAGAGGTACTCACTGGCATTATTCAGTACTCTTGAAGCAAGTGTCTTCTATAACTATTTTTGGAGGATTTATACTCAACTACAGTAAAAGTATGACTGAGTTGATTTTATCCACCTCACAGGGGCAACCCAATCCTGTCTAACTCCCCATGAGCTGATGTACCTGCTCCAACAGAGCGAGCTGGATCCTTTGGGGGAGTTTTGAACCACAAAGGGCTCCTTTAGGTAAGGGAACATTTGTTCCCCTGCCCCAGGGTAAGCCCTTACTACCATGCTAGGTCTACCTGAACCTGTGCTAGTTAAATAGTTGGCACAGGTCTGAGTAGTCCTGATATCAGCAGCACCGTTGCCAATATTACCTGCCTTTCCTGTTCCACTCACCTCCCATCCACCCCATGCACTGACTTACCTGTGTCAGGTCTTGTAGGGCAACTGCTAGCCTGCAGACCCAGGCACTCATTGCTTGTGATGATGGCCATGCCAAGCTGTGTGGTATGTTGCCTTTTGCAACAGCCTTAAAGGACTTTATGTTGCCAGAACATTAATTCCAGCATTGTAAAGGCCTTGTGAGGATTGGGCTATGAGTCTGATACTTGACTAAGAGAGCCAGCAGATAAGCAGTAGTAGGCAGAGAATCGAGCACAAGAGACATGTTTCAACTTAGTGTGCATTCTAAATCTTTCCTGTGTGCTTAAGGTTGCATTGGACTACATCGATAGTTAACTCTTTAGCATGTCGTCCAGACTGCAGTTCTAGTTCTTATTTAAGATTAAGAATTTCTCCCTTGAAATTGGTGTACTTGCTTCAGATGTGACTAAGAAACATACTGAATCAGTGTGAGGCTGTGCATGTTTACTTGAAAGTAATGTCCAGTGTGTTCAGTGGAGTGTACTCTCAAGTGTGCCATAGTGAATTTGTTGAAGTTTTTTTTAAAGATACTAACATAAATGTGTGGGATGTCTCTCTCTCTTCCCCTCCTCCAATTTAAAGATAAGTGACAGTGACTTGCTGTATTGGAGAGAATTGGTCTCAAAATGTTTAGCAGATTACTCTTCTCCTACATGCTGCAAACCAGACCACAAAAAGCTAGTTTGGATTGTTTCAAGACGTACCGCCCAAAACCTTCAAAACAGCTATTACAGTGTACCTGAGTTGCCCACAATCCCCGAGGCTGGCTGCTTTGATGAAAGTGAGAAGTAAGTATTGTCTGAAGGATCTTGAGTAACTGCCATAACTTTTAACAGTTACTTAAAGATGGCATGTGAATTCAATAATGGCAGTTCATGTGGCCCCAATTCACTTTTGTTTTAGGAGTGCAATTTAAGGACTAGTTGTTGATGATCACTAAGCTCTTCTACCTTTTAACATTTTGAAAGATAAAACACATTTGTCAAAATGAGGTGGCATATATCACAGTCTAGAATGTGCATGTATCCCATAGGTTGTGAAGGATGCATGTATATATTTTCCAGATTGGCGGACTTGAGTCTTGTGTGGTCAGTTTTGTTATAAGAACCCTTATGGCCTGTTCTTTCCATTTCTAAAACTAGAATGCATACTCATGTCCCAACCCGCTTTAGGCACGAGTACTGGAATTGTTGGAACAACTTAAGACAATGTTATGTTCCAGCAACATGTGTTACTGTTGGGCTATATGGTCCCAATAGAATACTAACATGTTTTAAGTGGACATTGGGATATATATGCAACTTAAATAGTCCCAGCTTTTCTCACCCCTTCTTTAAGTTGCATGGGAGTAGTGGCATAGAGACTCTTCCCTTAGCTTTCTTTTATTTTTACATAGGCAGGTGACAAGAGTACATGTGTGTTTACTTCAAAATTTGACATGTATAGAATCATGTAATATAGCCAAGGCTGGCAGATGCTCTGCAATAAATGTTGGTAGGATTTTGAGGTCATGTACAGGCAGGGCTGGATATTTGGCACAACTGTAATCCCTGGATTAAATGGCTTTGAGCCATTGCCCAAATGTCCAAAACTGGATTTAAATATGCTGCCTTAGTATTTAGTTTTGAAAACAGAAATATAAATACAAAAGGCCTTTCTCAAGAACAGTCGATTTTGTTAATCATAAGCAAGCGTGAATGGTCATGAAACCTTAGAGCTGTGTCTAACAATACATTTTGAGGAAACTACAAGCATGTGCCATTTACATGTTTGAAGCAACCTTCTGAAGGTCCCCCCCCCCCCCCCGCATAAAAGATAAAAACAGGTTTGCATGGCTGGTAAAGTGAAACACCTTTTTGAAAGGTTAGGTGGATCCTGACAGTGTCATTTTGAAAAGTGGGTCCTGCTGATAAAAAGTTTGGGATCCACTGCTGTATAGTACCTTAGTGTTTTTTTCTGCCTGTTGCTTGAACGGATTGTCCCAGTCAGGTTCTTTATCCATTTGTGCCAGAAATTCTGAAGATTAATGAAATTCCTACGCTTTGAAAAGCAGAATATATACTTAAAATTCTATATATAATGCATTTGGCTGCAAATGGTACCTTGCCTTTGCTAGGAAAGGTGTTCTATTAATAGAAATGGGTTTTTCAGTGATAACAAAATAAAAACACATAACACTGGCTTTCTGCATTTCTCATTTTTGTCAAAAAAAAATCTGTGGAAAAAATAAAATCAAAAAGCACACCTCTATTATAATTTTTTAGGGAATTTTAAAATGGCGACTGAAATGCTGATGAAGTGTATGCTATAAATCAGAGATGTCAAACTCGTTTCATACAGAGGGCCGAAGTTAGCATTCAGGGCTCTAGCTGAGGGCCGGAAGTGATGTCATTAAGCAGAAAGTGACATCATTAAGTGGCTAATGGCCAGAAATCAGGACCTGTTCTTATATAGAAACTCATTAACTGTAAATGACAGAAGAGAGTATGCAAATCTTGATCATATTTCAAGATTTGGGAAAGTCCAATTTTCATGTGGACTGCCATTTCAGCTGTAGCAGCTGAGAGCCTGTGGGCTGGATAAAAAGCTTTCGGAGGCTGCATCCGGCCCCCGGGCCTTATGTTTGACACCCCTGCTGTAAATAATGCTGTCACAAGTGGATATTTGAAGTGTCAGGTCAGGTAGTGACTGATTTGTATGACTGGTTTAAATTCTTTTTTGTATCTGCCTTTTCAAGAGCTATTGATATTTATTGATGGATGGTTTTTTCTCCCACACCAAAGGAGACTCAAGGCGGCTAACAAACATGCATAAAATCAATACAATATTAAACTATTAAAAAACCCAGGATCACAGCAAATAATCATTAAAAAGCACCAGCAGACGGTGTCAGTTAAAAACCTTCATAAATAAGGACTTCAGGCCCTGCCAAAAGGTCTCCAGAGAGGAAGCGGTTCTTAATTCCAGTTTTTTAAGGCTGATATCATATTTACTATTTATGTTTTCTAGTGAGGACTCCTGTGAAGATATGAGCTCTGGAGAAGAAAGTCTTAGCAGTTCTCCACCAAGTGACCTGGAAAGCACCTTCTTCTTTGGCCTCAAAATGAAAGTGGCAGGTTCTCTCCTATGATTCTGTGTGCTAGACTGAACTGTTAATGCATGTACAGTACTTTTAGGCAATAAGTAGCAATGCGCTCTCTGTACCTTGGCAGTTAGCTTGGTGCCCCAAATGTGTATTCTGCTTTCCCTTCATTTGGTCATGATCAAATGTAGCAAGGTTGCTCCAGTCAACTATTTAGGTCCTTATTCAGTGAGAAATATCAACACAGGCACATTGCCTGATAGTGAGCTACAGGATAGCGGTAAAACTGAATAGGTACTTGAAAATCCTGGTAATTTGGATCTTGGAGTATCAAAGGTTAAATCTTAACAGAGAAGTATTTTGGGGATAGGCTGAATTGCAAAGAGGTGTATGCTTATTTTGGAGGGGTCTGAAGTACTTTAATCAACATTTTAGCTGTACATTCTTTTAAAGAGTTTTTTTTAGTTATTTTAAGCTGTGTTCAGTGTTGGGAAGCTTATTTAATTAGGCATATGCTTGGATTATTTAGGGAGGAATAAGCTTCCGTTTTAAGTGCAGATCAGAGGACAGACCGGTTAAACATGCCAGGCATATATTAGTGTTAAAACATATGAAGGCCAGCTTTCAGATCTTCATATTGGGAACCACAGTGTGTTCAGAAAATCTTGATGTTTTGTATTCAGTTAGAAATCCTGGCATTCAATGTAAAGTCTACATTCCCTTGAACTATGAACTCTTGTAATTTTATTCCAGTATTACCTTGTCACAAGTAAATCCGTAATCATAATGCACTTGCATGCTTAAGTGAAAGCAGAAAATACAAAGGATTCTGCAGAAATATTGGTAAATGTGAAGTTGATAAAGTGGTTGTAATGACACTTAATTGCTTGTCTTTTTTTTCCTCAAGCACAGACTTTATGGTTGCATTACTTAATATTTTAGAATATGCCAAGTGAGCAAAAGAAGAAACTTACTCTGTAGCAGAATAATGTAATAGCAATGCCATGGTAGAAATGAAGGGGCAACAGAAGTTAGGGTTGTAGCATTGTGTGGCCATCAGTCTAGGCTGAAGTGCAGACGTGAGAATGGTGATGTGTGGTGTGCTCTGATTTTTATGAAAAAGACGTTTACAAAAATGTGTAAAAATGTAAATTAAAAACCTGTATAAAAATGAAAAAAAAAAGAATAAGCTCAAATCGTATTTTTACAGTGTGTATGTAACTTTCTATATGTATTTTGCATGTAGATATTAATTTATTGTATACTGTATATGATATAAATACTGTATATTGAAGGCTGGCTCTTTTGAGACTATAAGCCTGAGTGTCAAAGTTTTTTTGAAAGCTATTTTCTCTCAAAGATAACTCAGATGATCTCTGCTTTGATTCAATAAAACCAAACGCGTTTCTTATCTGAGTCTGTTTTGACTTTTCAGGAAAGCTAGTGTGGCTTGGTGGAACAAATAGAATGACATCTTGGGACTAGAATGTCCTTAATGGAGAAAACTCACCCAAGAATTAGGCAGGGTTGGGGAGATGTAAGCTGCTAGGTAACATAGGCAATTTGGCTTCCATCAATGTAAAATAGACAGGTATCCTGTGGGATTCCAAAGGCAGAAAAACTTGGGTATTCTTGCTGTTGGATTGGGCCATAAATACCTGGTGAAAGTTGTGTTGGTGTGGTTTACTTCTGAGAAAACACAATCGATTCACTCCATCCATATCCTGTGTCACAGCCTCAGTTTCTAATGAAAGCCCTTGGTATGGTTCCGATGCTATACAAGCATTGGGAATATTTCTGCTTAGATGATCCAGTATGACTTTTGGCCTGAGTTGACCTGGCCTTTGGCAGAGCTCTATAATTGTCATTATTTCTCCCTGGTCCATTAAGAGGTGAGAGAGAAATGGAGGTGAGAGTCCACAATGGAGAGAGGTGAAAAGCGGTGTGCCCCAAGGATCTGTCCTGGGACCGGTGCTTTTCAACCTCTTCATAAATGACCTGGAGACAGGGTTGAGCAGTGAAGTGGCTAAGTTTGCAGATGACACCAAACTTTTCCGAGTGGTAAAGACCAGAAGTGATTGTGAGGAGCTCCAGAAGGATCTCTCCAGACTGGCAGAATGGGCAGCAAAATGGCAGATGCGCTTCAATGTCAGTAAGTGTAAAGTCATGCACATTGGGGCAAAAAAATCAAAACTTCACATATAGGCTAATGGGTTCTGAGCTGTCTGACAGATCAGGAGAGAGATCTTGGGGTGGTGGTGGACAGGTCGTTGAAAGTGTCGACCCAATGTGCGGCGGCAGTGAAGAAGGCCAATTCTATGCTTGGGATCATTAGGAAGGGTATTGAGAACAAAACGGCCAGTATTATAATGCCGTACAAATCGATGGTAAGGCCACACCTGGAGTATTGTGTCCAGTTCTGGTCGCCGCATCTCAAAAAAGACATAGTGGAAATGGAAAAGGTGCAAAAGAGAGCGACTAAGATGATTTCGGGGCTGGGGCACCTTCCTTATGAGGAAAAGCTACAGCGTTTGGGCCTCTTCAGCCTAGAAAAGAGATGCCTGAGGGGGGACATGATTGAGACATACAAAATTATGCAGGGGATGGACAGAGTGGATAGGGAGATGCTCTTTACACTCACATAATACCAGGACCAGGGGACATCCACTAAAATTGAGTGTTGGGTGGGTTAGGACAGACAAAAGAAAATATTTCTTTACTCAGCGTGTGGTCGGTCTGTAGAACTCCTTGCCACAGGATGTGGTGCTGGCGTCTAGCCTAGACGCCTTTAAAAGAGGATTGGACAAGTTTCTGGAGGGAAAATCCATGATGCGTATGCGCAACCTCCTGATTTTAGAGATGGGTTATGTCAGAATGCCAGATGCGAGGGAGGGCACCAGGATGAGGTCTCTTGTTATCTGGTGTGCTCCATAGATGGACCTATGGCCTGATCCAGTGGGGCTGTTCTTATGTTCTAAGACTTGTGCATTAGACCTCATGTTTTTATGAATTTATCTTGCCAAACTCCATAGTG
This sequence comes from Tiliqua scincoides, assembly GCF_035046505.1. Lineage (NCBI taxonomy): Eukaryota > Metazoa > Chordata > Lepidosauria > Squamata > Scincidae > Tiliqua > Tiliqua scincoides. Next base: position 8,191,896 of record NC_089826.1, read on the forward strand.
AGGGGTGTGCACAGAGATTTTACCCTTAATTGATAGTCAGATATTCTATAGTGCAGCAATTTTCAGCCAGTGTGCCATGAATGATCTGAAGGAGTGCTAAGAACAGCCCTGCTGCATCAGGCCATAGGCCCACCTGGTCCAGCTTCCTGTATCTCACAGTGGCCCACCAAATGCCCCAGGGAGCACACCAGATAACAAGAGACCTGCAAGGCTTCCTGGGAATTGTAGTTAAGAACATAAGAACAGCCCCACTGGATCAGGCCATAGGCCCACCTAGTCCAGCTTCCTGTATCTCACAGTGGCCCACCAAATGCCCTAGGGAGCACACAAGACAGCAAGAGAGATGCATCCTGGTGCCCTCCCTGCTGCGGGAGTTAGGAGGAGGGTCATTTTTTAGTAAGGTCATTGGGGGATGTGAGCCCCTCATCTGCCTTGCAGTGTGCCTTGTCAATTGCCAAGCAACTGATGGTTTTCTTTACAATTTTAGCACCTTTTAGGGTGCCATTGAAAATCTCTGCCATAATGAAAAATATTCTATCTAAAGAACAGTGAAGGGCCAGCGCAATCTTGGGAACCGCGGCGGCTGTTCTGGCAACAGAGCGCTAAGTGAAAAGGAGGCCTCCAACATTGTATTGTATGCAACTTTTTTTAAAGCCAACCAATCCATGATTACTCCTTTGCAGATGAGAAGGGCCCACTATATGCCTTGGGGGGGACTTGCATGATCTAGACTAGGCCTTCTTCTCTCTTACGTGAGAATTGCTGTCTCTTTGACTTAGCATTCCCACTAATATGTGAGCTCCACCTCCTGATTCTTCCTGCCATTTGATCTGCAATTAAGTGTCCTTGGAGTGAATTTTGCTTATGGTTTTGGACCAGTTCAAGTTCATCTGTTGGAAAATGAGTTCTCTTTGCATCAAGTCTGCCACTTGTTCTATGGTTTTTGCTTCTGCCACTTTGATCCATATGTGCCGAACTTTCTATATGCACACAGCCTACAACATATGGTTCTCTTGGCAACTGTGCTAATGACCCATGGGCTGTGGGTATGAATCTCCTACTTGCCTTCTCTACTGATGGAAATCAAAGTTCCTTTTTCATGATGGCTTTAACTACTAGTTATACCATATGATGCGTATTGGAGATCTGACATAAAGTCTCTGAAACTGTATTGCACAACAGTAATAAAGGACATGGTGACCCTTTTTGGAGAACATCTTACCGTTCAGTCTTGAACACAACACAGATGCACACAAGCAGTTCCCATCAAATTTTTGCCGCGGGTTGCATATTTGCAATCTGCTGACATTGACAGAGTTCAATCTGCTGTTTGGGCTGGTCAAGTTTGTTTGCTGCTTTTGTTTTCTCTGTAACCTCTGCCAGGAAAATGTCGAGTTGTGGGTCAACTTCGGGAGTAGCCCTAGAGACACTTGCTTATGCTACACAATCACTGGAGGACCAAGCCAACCCTTGTCTCTTGTTGCAAATGAGTCGTTGATCCCCACATCAACCCTGATCCCACAACAAACGTAGCATTAAGCAATGGGCGTAAGGGGTACGCCAGGGCCAAGAAGAGGGGGTGCAGCAGGAAATACAACCAAATGTTGCAGTGAAAGTGATCTTGGGTGGCATCTTGTGTAGGCAGCCTCTGGCAATCTCAAATGAAGCAAGAAATGAGCTCCAGGACCAATTTCAGCACACTGCACATTTCCTGCTTTCAGTATGGAGGAAGGGGGAGATAAGAATGCTGGTTCTGTCCATGGTGGATTAGCGGGAAGCTGCAGATGTCTGTTTGCTGCCCTCCATCTGCCACCAATGTGAACAGCATGTTCATACACACCATGTGCCACCATGTTTGCTTCATGGACAGTCTGTCCCAAACCTCCATGTACCTTACACATGGAATTCTGAAAGTCCTCTAAAAGTAACTGGGGCTTTGCAAAACAAGTGCAATTTTCAGTTTCATTCCTGGCTAATTTGATGGTATGACATCAGCTCTAGAGTCGCGCTGACTTTTTGTTCTGGTTACATAAATTAGGTTGGTTACGGAGTGCAGATATGAAAGTTGGCATGTTGTAGAGGCTCAACATGTGAGTGTAGGTGTGTCCCTGTGTTTTATGGCCTGTAATAACCCATCAGGTGACAAAGGTACCTTACAAGGGAAATTGTTGCTGGAAAAAAAAACCACTCAGGGCAAATTTTCATAAATTTGAAAATGTAAATTTCAAGTGATATTGCTTAGCAGCATGTTGGGTGTTTGTTCAAGCACAGAGATGGCACTGTACACTATTGGGACTGGGCCATAAGCCTGTATAAGAATGTTGCTAAAGTTAGGAAGTTCAGGGGCAGTATCAAAGTTTATGGGGGGGAAGGTGGTTTATAAGCTTTAAAAGCAGCAGATCCAAATGCTATGAATTGGAGCTGCTTCAGCTGGTGATATTTTCTTTCTGCTAAATAAAGTAAATGCTGGTGGAAACTCAGCATTTCAAAGGTGACGAATTCCTCATGAGGGTCAAAATGTCATGCCTGTTAGTATCCTGGCTTGCCAAGGAAAAGGCCAGCCTGCTATTTTTGTGTGTGTGCCTATCCTCTGCGTTCCTCCGGAGCCGTGTTTCTCAAACTGTGAGTCGGAACCCACTAGGTGGGTCGCGAGCCAATATCAGGTGGGTTCCCATTCATTAAGTGTTTTATTTTTAACATATTAGACTTGATGCTACCATGGTATGTGACTGCATTTGGGGAAATGTTACAGGCCTGCACTTTTAACAACCTACTATGGATATTCTTTTAACAATGATAGTAAATGGTACTTACTCCTAGGTAAGTGTGGGTAGGATTGCAGCCTAGGATGGTTAAAAAATTTCCTGCTTGATGATGTCACTTCCGGTCCTGACAAAACTTCCAGTGGGTCCTGACAGATTCTCATTCTAAAAGTGGGTCTCAGTGCTAAATGTGTGAGAACCACTGCTCCAGAGGATTAATATAATGTAATGAACTTCCATGGAGGCTGCATTTTTTGTGTGTGTGTGTGTATGCGTCTCAGGTGTGGGAAGGCCATAACTCTGCAAGTTAGTTGCCCAAATGGCCTCTACAACATACACACTTACATGGTTCCTGGCAAGACATACACAGTTCTTTGCAGGAACTGCATTTGAGCATGTGCCTTGTGGCAGTGTTTCGGTTTCAGTAGCACTGCCTGCCATGCACAATCCAAGTGGCCTCATGAGCTGAAGAACTGTTTGGGTGGAAGGGTCAAAGGAGCGTGTTCTCTGGAAAGCTCTCACGAACCCGGGTCAGGGAGTTTCCAAACCACCTCGCTGAGGCTTCTTCATCTTCTGGAGGAATTTTGCCTGGGAACTGTGTGGCTGCTTTCCTCTGAAAGCTGCTGAGTTTCCCCATCTTGCATAGGCTGTTTCTGCTGCAAACTCAGGATTTCTATGAAAACATTACTCTTGTATGCAGCTCAAAAGTCTGTAAATACGACAATTGGAGGCCTGAGTGGTTGGCTACTTCTGTACGTTCTGGGATAGGGAAGGAAGAGACTAACAACGGACCCCCTTCATTGCAGTGGTCTGACTTAGGGCCCGATCCTGAACAGTGCGTGCCGGATCACTGCAAGGCACATTTGCAAGCCCTTACTATGGCCCAGTGCTGGAGCTGACCCAGCATGAATCTGCCTGGTGGCGGAGAGATGAATGGGGATGTGAGCGAAAACAGGGAGGAGGCATTTCAGGGTGGGGGGAGGCGGACAGGAAGGAGGTGAGGAGGGAGGGGGTGGGACCAGTGGAGCCCAGTTCCACTGGATCCAGAGCCCCATTTCTGACAGCATGGTCTGACACGGCACTCTCCAATTCTAGCTGTCACTGGTTGGGGGAAAATAATGGGTGTTAAGGACCTAGTAGGGCCACTGGATTTGCAGGCTGGCAGCTCTGGGATTGTACAGTTACAAAGACCAAATTGAAGCAATCTGCAGAACCTGTAGTGGGGATAGGACAAGGAACGTAAAACTGGAATACAGGAAAAGCATAAGAGCAAGGTCAAAAGAAACTCTCTAGGCGTTCCAAATGGACCAAATGCCGGCATCCCCTCCTGGGTCTACCTTGCCAATCCAAGAAGGCATAACCTGCCAATCTTGTCCCCCAACACCTAGACCTGATCTGCCCCTTGCACACCCAGAAGTGCCTCCTCCCTGCCTCCCACTGTCCCTTCACCGGCTGCCAATCTTCAGGATGCAGCACCGGTGGGGTGTTGCAGACCTCCCTCTCAGCGCTGCCTACTGGCATGGTGCCACTTTATGGCACGCTTGCGACACCTAGTGCCGGCGCTTCTGCAAAATAGGACGGTACTGTGCACTAAATAATTTTTGCCATCTTGAGAGACACGTGTACTGCCTGCAAGAAAAGGGTCAGTTTGGGAAGCGCACACTTCCTAATTGCAACAATCTGCCCTAACCAGGGAGGGACTATTGGCAGGTGCAGCTTTGTCTTTTTGGCCTGCTCTGCTTCGCATAAAGCAGACGCTGCCTGGCAAGGCACGCTGATGTGGATGGCGTAGCAGACGCCAGAGCTGTAAAGCACAGGTTTTCTCCCTGGGGCATTTGGTGGGCTGCTGTGAGATACAGGAAGCTGGACTAGATGGGCCTATGGCCTGAGCCAGCGGGGCTGTTCTTATGTTCTGCCTGACTCAGATTTCTTCTCCATCTTTCAGGAAGATGCTGCTTTCCTAGCTGTTGGTGTGATGCGTTTCCCGTCAGTGTGAGATTGTTTGCCCTGCCCCTCCCCTTTGTGACCCTTGACTAGCCCACGGGCCCTGCATCATGGCCTCCTTTGTATGTGCCCCCCACCCCAGGAGAATGGCTCCTGTTGTGATTATAACTCTCTTAGGCCCTCTCACTGACGAAGGCAACCCTTGGCCCTCCACCATGCCAGGTCATTTTTCAGCTGCGTGGTTATGTGAAACAGTGCATGCCTTTTGATGTGGGGGGAGAGGAGCCCTTTGTGTGCCACAAATAATTTAAAGGTGAAATTCCACCACGCCCATGTGCTGTCCTACCATGTACCTAGCCTATGTGCTGCCCGGGATCACAGGAGAATTTGCTACCCCCTCATACGGTGAAATGAAATTTGATTAATTAATAACGCACGTATCACGTCATGTCCTGGCAGGACAAAGTTCCAAACAACACAGTCCTGGAACGTGCTGGAATCCCTAGCATGTATGCACTGCTGAAACAGAGACGCCTGCGTTGGCTCGGTCGTGTTGTGAGAATGGATGATGGCCGGATCCCAAAGGATCTCCTCTATGGAGAACTCGTGCAAGGAAAGCGCCCTACAGGTAGACCACAGCTGCAATACAAGGACATCTGCAAGAGGGATCTGAAGGCCTTAGGAGTGGACCTCAACAGGTGGGAAACCCTGGCCTCTGAGCGGCCCGCGTGGAGGCAGGCTGTGCAGCATGGCCTTTCCCAGTTTGAAGAGACACTTGGCCAACAGACTGAGGCAAAGAGGCAAAGAAGGAAGGCCCATAGCCAGGGAGACAGACCAGGGACAGACTGCACTTGCTCCCAGTGTGGAAGGGATTGTCACTCCCAAATTGGCCTTTTCAGCCACACTAGACGCTGTTCCAGAACCACCTTTCAGAGCGCGATACCAGAGTCTTTCGAGACTGAAGGTTGCCAACTGCCATCACGTCAATTGAACAAATTAAGCACAGATTATAAAACGTTATTAGGTACCTTAGGGTTCATTTTGACTGAAAGGGGAAAAGTAACAAATCTTAAAACCAAATAAATGACAGCAAGCAGCACCTTAGAAGAGGCATACCTTGCCGTACAAAGAGGGATGGAAAGGGAATGCCTCTTGAGATTTCAGGGGCTATCCCTGAATTTTTGAAAGCATTGATATGAAAATTGGATATCACCTTGAAAGTAAACAAATGTCTCCATGTGGCAGGGAAGTGCTTTCTCAGGAAGCACCTCTTCGTTCCCGCTACACATCACGTCCTGAATGCGCTATACTCTTTGTTGTCAATGCTGCGAGTGAGACTCTCTGTGCTGTCGTTCACTCTTCCCCACCCAGAAGGTTAACCTTGGAACCCCCCAGGCTTGCGGATTCAACACTTGTCAGGTGGGGCAGGGAGGACTGGGATGGGAACTTGGGGAAAGAAAGAATGAACATAACATAAGAACAGCCCCACTGGATCAGGCCATAGGCCCATCTAGTCCAGCTTCCTGTATCTCACAGCGGCCCACCAAATACCCCAGGGAGCACACCAGATAACAAGAGACCTGCAAGGCTTCCTGGGAATTGTAGTTAAGAACATAAGAACAGCCCCACTGGATCAGGCCATAGGCCCATCTAGTCCAGCTTCCTGTATCCCACAGCGGCCCACCAAATACCCCAGGGAGCACACCAGATAACAAGAGACCTGCAAGGCTTCCTGGGAATTGTAGTTAAGAACATAAGAACAGCCCCACTGGATCAGGCCATAGGCCCATCTAGTCCAGCTTCCTGTATCTCACAGCGGCCCACCAAATGCTCCAGGGAGCACACCAGATAACAAGAGACCTGCATCCTGGTGCCCTCCCTTGCATCTGGCATTCTGACGTAGCCCATTTCTAAAATCAGGAGGTTGCACATGCACATCATGGCTTGTAACCCATAATGGATTTTTCCTCCAGAAACTTGTCCAATCCCCTTTTAAAGGTGTCCAGGCCAGACGCCATCAACACATCCTGTGGCAAGGGGTTCCATAGACCAACCACACGCTGAGTAAAGAAATATTTTCTTTTGTCTGTCCTAACCCTCCCAACACTCAATTTGAGTGGATGTCCCCTGGTTCTGGTTTTATATGAAAGAGCATCTCTCTATCCACTCTGTCCATCCCCTGCATAATCCCCTGCAAAAAGGAAACAAATAAAAGCCATGCACCACCACCCGAATCTGCGGCTTTCCTTGCAATAGCCGGTTAGTCAGAGCAAGCCTCCCTGCGCTTTCACCAGAGCTGAGACTTTCTGGAGTTAGGCAGAGATTAAGAGAGGAACATCAGATTACAGCTTCTTGGCCTCTCTCGCAGACGTGCCATCTCTCACTCTCTGGTGCACAATTTCTGTCACACCAGCTGTACCCCCTGCCATGAAGAGCAAGGGAGGCTTCCAGTGGTCACCTGCTGGTCTAGATTTGATTGCACAGCTTAGTGGGTCAAGACTCAGTAGTTTAGTCTGCTGCACCATCCCAAGAGATCCGGTTCCCAGAAAATTTCCCTGGGCCAAAACCCCTCCCCAAGAATAGTATTCAGGGTTGTTGTTGCCCTCACTCGGCAGAGCGGGGAGGCTGACAACTTCATCAATCCCAGAACATGGCAGATGGGTTCATAAGCAACAAGGTTTTATTCACAGATGGAAAGGCAATCTGAAGCAGCTGTTCATATCATCGTCCACGAGATGGTGCTGGTGCCACAGAAAAGCCTCACACGCGCAGGCCTTGCTGAACTCAGTCTAGGCTGAGAACTTGAATTAACACTTGGTCTAACCTGAGCTGAGAGATACAAGAGCTTTCAGCATTTGGACAAACCAAAATAACGTAACCGAACGGTCTCCGGCTATTGCGTAGTCTCTGTACGTACTGGGTCAGGGGCTCTCCCCAGCAGCTTTCCACTCTGAACTCCAGAGACTTGGCTCTCCCCGTCTTGCTTGTTCAGAAGAAGACAGGAAAAGAGCCTCCGCTGGTCTGGTTGCCCATTCAATTCCAAACCCAATTCAAGGAGTTGGAGATTACCTCTAAAGCTCTACATGTCAAGGAACCAGCATATCAAGGACTGTCTTCTTGCACATAATTCTGCCCATCTCATACATTCATCAGCAAGGGCCCAGCTATCACCAGCCGAAGCCAAGGGTATGGTGACAAGACACAGGGACTTTTCCGTTGTGGCACTCCCATTTATGGAATGAACTTCCAGAAGACCTGAGGACACCCTCCTCTCTGTATGGTTGCTGGTGGGGTTCAAAAACATTTATTTCTCTTGGCTTTAGAGAAGAGATGATGACCCTTTCTTTAATCATGTCTTATAGCTTCTTGCCATTTTGTGTGCTGATTTTATGATTTCATTTGGCTGAATAGATGGTTTTATGCATTCCTATGTATCATTGTTAATTGGTTTAATCTTATTGTTTACTCTTTATTGGGGCAGGAGGTCTGGTCTAGAGCATGGGTGACCAAAGTTTTTGGTAGGAGGGCCACACTGTTTCTCTGATACTGTGACAGGGGCCGGGGAGGGGGAGAATTAATTTACATTTAAAATTTGAATAAATTTACGTAAGTTTACATAAATGAATATATTAAAGATGAACTTAAATGAATGAATGAAGGTCTTGCAATAGCTCATGGCCTGTAAAAGGCCTTGCACAAAGCAAGGCTGGCCTTTCCTTTGCTGCCACTACTGCATCACAGACGTGAAACAGCAAGCAGTGGAGGGAGGCCTCAGCCCATAGCTAACGCGAGAGCTCAAACAGTCACCCTCATGCTGAGAGCAGTTGCGTTGGGCCAGTGTGGGCTCCAACAAATCTCCAGACGGCCAGAGGCTCATTGGAGACTGGGGGCTCCCTGAGGGCCGCATTGAGAGGCCTTGAGGGCCGCAAGTGTCCCCAGGGCTGCAAGTGTCCCCTGGTCCAGAGGATAGAGCTTCCGTTAGCTGAAAGATAACATCAGAAGGTCGCCAGTTCGAGGACACCGGCAGCTCCCTGAACAGCTGAGAATGGCGAGACCTTGAAGCAGCTGACAAGCCCAGCTGAGTGATTCCACCTGCTCTTGGTGTGAGCAAGAAGCGGCTGCTCTCCATGTGAGAGATGGAGCTGCTTGCCAGCCTGCATGGGAGAACTGGGGGCCAGAAGCGAGACCAAACCAGGAAGATCCGTTCTGAAATGTTGTTGGTTCTTGAAAGAGAGAACCTCTACGACTGTAAAAATCCCCTTGAGGGATTTAGAAACGCCTGCCTATGTAAAGTCCTTGAATAAAGTCAGAGGAGTAATCCGATGACCAGAAAGGTATATAAATACCTAGTTGTTGTTGTTGTTATGTTAGTTGGCAACCTTCAGTTTTGAAAGACTATGGTATCGCACTCTGAAAGGTGGTTCTGGAACAGTGTCTAGTGTGGCTGAAAAGGCCGATTCGGGAGTGACAATCCCTTCCACACCGGGAGCAAGTGCAGTCTGTCCCTGGCCTGTCTCCCTGGCTATGGGCCTTCCTTCTTTGCCTCTTAGCCTCAGTCTGTTGGCCAAGTGTCTCTTCAAACTGGGAAAGGCCATGTTGCACAGCCTGCCTCCAAGCGGGCCGCTCAGAGGCCAGGGTTTCCCACTTGTTGAGGTCCACTCCTAAGGCCTTCAGATCCCTCTTGCAGATGTCCTTGTATCGCAGCTGTGGTCTACCCGTAGGGCGCTTTCCTTGCACGAGTTCTCCATAGAGGAGATCCTTTGGGATCCGGCCATCATCCATTCTCACGACATGACCGAGCCAACGCAGGCGTCTCTGTTTCAGTAGTGCATACATGCTAGGGATTCCAGCACGTTCCAGGACTGTGTTGTTTGGAACTTTGTCCTGCCAGGTGATGCCGAGAATACGGAGGCAGCGCATGTGGAAAGCATTCAGTTTCCTCTCCTGTTGTGAGTGAAGAGTCCATGACTCGCTGCAGTACAGAAGTGTACTCAGGATGCAAGCTCTGTAGACCTGGATCTTGGTATGTTCCGTCAGCTTCTTGTTGGACCAGACTCTCTTTGTCAGAGTCTGTTGTTGTTATGATTGTATATCTATCTATATGTTATTTTAATTATGCTGTATACCACTTTGAGCCTAAGGAAAATCAAGTTACAAATCTTTTAAATATCATTTAAATCTATAAATAATGGACAAAATGGTCAATCTCGAAATTGAGGTAACAATAGGCAATTGAGTGATTGATCCATACATTCATAAAAGTCGTTGATCTATGTGTATATGATTGCAAAAACCACACACACACACCCCATCCCCTTTGGCAGCAACTCCATCTGCAAGTCAGCCCTGGGGAAAGTCCCCCCCCCCCCAACTAGGCTCAAGGGTTCTAAGTTCCTAAGACCAGGAACTAATGCTGATAGCATGATTTTCAGGTAATCCCCAGAGCATTAGGTGATCATTATGGCTGCTGGAGTTAGCATAAGGATTTTCAGGGATCTGTTCCAAAAGACTTAAAGGGGGGACTGAGTTGGGGCTGTTGGAATTCATATGTGCAGAGCAGACATGAGAGAGCACATTTTGTGAGATGTTCAGTTGACCCTGACTATCTTGCATTGATTATAATGCTTGCACTTTGGGCATTGTCCTTACTGGCAATGTGGTTTTCCAGGCTGCTGTCATCTTCCCCAAAAACCAACCATAGAAGACAGGGGTTTATGAGTTGCTGGTAGGAATCCCCAACACAAATTTAGGAGCACTAGCTCAGATTCTTTATTTACAAAGCTGCTCTGGCATCTTCCTGTTTTCAGAAATGGTCTTTCTATATTTACTTGCAAGTTATTTGGCTCTCCTTCAGTCTTGTTTTAAAGTCAAACCATTTGAGAAGAGCTGCCATGCCAGTGAGCAGAGATTAGCATCTTGGTTGCTTTGCACAGGGGGTGCTTTAAAGAACTGCACCAGGAAAACTGTTGGGAGACAAAAGCTCGAAGTGGAGGACTTTCTTCTCCCTCCACCCGCTCTGCCCTCTGCAGAGGCTGGGCTTTTAGCCTTCAGTAGTCTCTGAAAGTAGCCCACTGGGTAGATCAATGGAGGTGATCATCTCTGTTTGCTTAGTGGCTGCTCTCAAAATCTACCCTTGGGGGAAAATGTCAGGGAGGAGCAAAAACCCACAGAAATTGTTGAGGGAACAGGTGTAGGAGCAATACCTGGTGCCATAAGAAAGCAATAAACTGCATAAGTTCTTCAGTGCTTTTAGGTATCTTGTCCTGACCTTTTATGTAAGAAACATGAACTATAATGTGCACTTAGAACTGCTTTTAGTACATCCAAAATATGAACGAGAGAGAGAGAGAGAGAGAGAGAGAGAGAGAGAGAGAGAGAGTCCTTCATTATCATCCATGGCTAGGAAGTCCACAGTGTGTCACCTTGTATTCCAAAAACAGAGTCTATGAGAAGTTGCATTCAAGCACCATTGTTAAAATGCCCTGGTTTGTGCTCCTGGTCCTAGGATAAGAACATGAGACCTGCTGGATCAGCCCATAGGCCCATCTAATCCAGCTTCCTGTATCTCTCAGTGGCTCACCAATTGACTCAGGGAGCATATAAGACAGCAAGATACAACCTGCGTCCTGGTGCCCTCCCTTGCTTCTGGCATTCTGAGGTAGTCCACCTCTAAAATCAGGAGGTTGCACATACCCGTTGTGGCTTGTAACTCATGATGGACTTTTCCTCCAGAAATTTGCCCCACCCCCTCTTAAAGGCATCTAGGCAAGATGCCATCACCATATCTTGCGTCAAGGACTTCCACAGACTAACTGCACGCTGAGTAAAGAAATATTTTATCTGTCTTAACTCTCCCAACCCTCAATTTTAATGGATATCCCCTGGTTCTGGTGTTATGTGAGAGGGAAAAGAGGATCAATGAAATGGGTGCATTATCTCAGTTATAATATAGCACCTCTATTTATTCAGATTCTGGCAAGTCATAAGCATTAGCTTGGATTTTTTATATTTTCAGAATGTGATCCAAACAGTAACTTTGACTTTTTATATAAGCCAGACTATGGCTGTTGCCATTGAACTTGACTCTTCTACATCCTGTTTGTACAGCTGTATCATTTTTTGCTGATTTCTTCTTCTATGGGTGCTGTAAATCCCCTCCCACAAAATGTATTCACATTCTTTAACAACAGCAATCTGTGAAGGTAGGGGCATTCCCAAGTCAGCCATATCAGAGGAAGCAGATGGCCTTTCTGTTCCATTGAAGATTGCGAGCAGTTGACAAAGTGTGGGGTTTGTATAAATAAATATGGTAAAAGGGAAATGGAAAAGTTGCTGGGTCAGTTTACCAATCAGAACTCTAAATATACCGATAAGTGGTTTAGGGACTTTTCCAATTGCACCCATCATTAAAACCATTAAAGGGGGGGCAGAACACCCTTCATGTCATCTGAGGAATAAGAGGAATGGGTGAAATCAAAGACCACAGCCTTCCTCCAAACCTATTCATGTATGTTCTCTTATATACTAATCATGGTACAAAAGTTTAAAAAACTTTACATACGAACATAAGAAGAGCCCAGCTGGATCAGGCCAAAGGCCCACCTAGTCCAGCTTCCTGTATCTCACAGTGGCCCACCAAATGCCCCAGGGAGCACACCAGATAACAAGAGACCTGCAAGGCCTCCTGGGAATTGTAGTTAAGAACATAAGAACAGCCCCACTGGATCAGGCCATAGGCCCATCTAGTCCAGCTTCCTGTATCTCACAGCGGCCCACCAAATGCCCCAGGGAGCACACCAGATAACAAGAGACCTGCAAGGCCTCCTGGGAATTGTAGTTAAGAACATAAGAACAGCCCCACTGGATCAGGCCATAGGCCCATCTAGTCCAGCTTCCTGTATCTCACAGTGGCCCACCAAATGCCCCAGGGAGCACACAAGACAACAGGCACAACCTGCGTCTTGGTGCCCTCCCCTGCGTCTGGCAATCAGAGGCAGCTTGCCTCTAAAACCAAGAGCTTGCACATACCTACTATGACTTGTAACCTGTAATGAACTTCTCCTCCAGAAATTTGTCCAATCCCCTCTTAAACGCATCCAGGCAAGATGCCATAACTACTTCTTGTGGCAAAGAGTTCCACAACCTAATTACATGCTGGGTAAAGAACTTTATTAGTTTTATTAATATAAAACTTTTATTGATAAAAAATAACCCTTGATAAAACTAAACCTGGGAAGTTTATTAGACGTTTACAACTATGTTGAGCTTACCATGGGATGTGGAGCAGGTTGCATATTTTTATCTGTCCATTCTTTTGAGTCGCTTTGCTCTCAAGAGGTGAGCTTTTTGTGACCTAAAGAGATCAGAACTGTTAGTCTAGTGGTGGGGGTAGATTTGGTTTTTTATTTTCCCAGATGATGATGATTAAAAACTTTTATATGCCACTGAAGAGAATATCAAGAGGGTTAATAATCGATTTAAAACAGTATTGCAGAAACCATAAAAACCATTAAAACATGGAAAGTTAATAATTGAAACACAATTCAAGGAGGTTAATCAAGCATAAGTCAAAAATTCAAGAGCCCAGAGCTGGGAACATGAGCTGCAGGATAAAATCAGTCTGAAGGACAGTTTCCATATCACCCATGAGGATTTTCAGGGCAATGCAGAAGCATGGGGAAAATAAAGCAAGCAAGCAGACACACACATTAAAGAGTCAGGACTTGAGTCAAGTTTGAGTGATGAGTCTTTTCGGGTAAAACCCCGAGTTGCAAGTCAGTAGCTGAGTCAGTGGTGCTCATGACTCGAGTCCCCACGAGTCATGAAAAACATGTGTTTTCATGACTCAAGTTGAGTCTGTGAGTCTCAGGTGCCCATTCCTGTCTGAAAGTAAGTGAAAATTGGACTGTGTATCCCTTAGGGCAGCAAATCTCACACATTTTGCTTTCTGGAGTCCTAGCCCCAAAAGGATTTTGTTTATGTGGTTTCTACCTGTTGATGTTTACCACATTAGAATTTAAAGCTTTGAGACATTTTGTAAATACATATTAATTCATTTAATTTTCATCATAAATAACTCGATAAATAAATAATAAAAATTAAGCCAATACTTGTTAAGCATAACATTTTTACTTTTTCCAAAACAAAAAAAGCAAGCATTATGGAGAAGAGTGGCCTTGTTTTACATTTTTGCAAAGCTCTTTAATGTCTGGCGTAATAGAAAACACCTGGATTCACATGTCTGCTTCTGCATTCAGTCAGTTGTGATATTTGTTTTGGTTTGCACATATAAAGAAAATCCGGCCTCACAAAGATATGTAGATGGAAAAGGGAGTGTTTTAACAACTGTTTCTGATCACTGTGGATATTCGTCTTTGATCTGCTCCAAAACTCTGGAACTCCAAGGTTTGTTGCAATGTGGAATCTGAAACCATATCAATGAACTTTTCACGTGTTGTTACATTAAAGTGATTGGTCTATCCCGCGCTTTAAATGGATTTTTTTTTTTTTTTACCCATGAATGATTTTGTAGCATTGTGGCTTGGTCTTTGAGAAATATTGCTTCACTGAGTTATGTTGACAAATTTCATTTCTTCCAAATGTGATGTTTTCATCACTGGTATTTGTCAGCATTTGTTGAGTAAGGGTATCTTCTCGTTTTCCTTTTTTAAGCCAACAATCCATCTTTAAAATAAATATAATATCTCCTACTTCCGTACAATCCGGCTCGTCCTCTTAGGTCATCAGAGAAGGCCTTTTTACAAGTGCCACCGCCTAAGGAGGTACGTGGGGCAGCGGCAAGAAATAGGGCCTTCTCAGTAGTGGCACCAACATTATGGAACTCCCTTCCCCTTGATTTGAGAATGGCTCCCTCTCTTGAGACTTTTTGGTGAGGCCTGAAGACCTTTTCGTTTAAAGAAGCCTTCTGAGTTCATGGCCTTTTTAAACATCTTTTCTATATCTTTTAGTATTTTTACAGGCCTGATTCCTCTATGATTTGCTGCGTTTTGCTCTTTTTATCTGACTTTTTATATGACGACGGTTTTTATGGGTATTTGTTAATGTGTTTTTAATATGTTTTTATTTGTGGTTAAATTATGTTTTTAATCTGTTTTTAATATGTTGTAAGCCACCCTGGGTCCCTTCAGGGAGAAGGGCGGGATATAAATAAAGTTGTTTATTTATTTATTTATTTATTTATTATTATTATTATTATTATTATTATTATTATTATTATTATTATTATTATTATTATTATTATTATTGAATCCCAACTCCTCCCCTGAAATCTATTGAAAAACATGGCATATTTCAATTGGATCAGCTAATGGACGGATGCATGCGCTTTCAGACATGTGAAAAGGATGTGAGGTCCTTCTCACACATCCTAGATGCCTATCGGTGTGCATGGGCCAGGTTGTGACAGCTTATATGAAAAGGAATCAAATGTTATTTTGATTTTTGAAAAAAATGTGTTCAATCAGTGTGTCTCATGGAATCCGTGAAGGGGTCTCGGGGAACCTCAGGAGTGCACATTGAGGAGCACTGCCTTGGGGTATTGAGAGTCCAGGGAAGTGGGAACATGCCAGCATTGAGAAAAGAAACCTACTCAAGAAGTGGTTAGAAGGGCAACCCTGGTACCTAATAGTTATTCTCTCTAAGCTTTCACACAGTAGAACTGAGTCTCTAGGGCAGGGGTGCTCACACTTTTTTGGCTCGAGAGCTACTTTGAAACCCAGCAAGGCCCGGAGATCTACCAGAGTTTTTTTTACAATGTTCGCGCCATCATAACATATAACATTTATGTGTACAATGTATGTTGGTGTGCCTTGAGCCCCACTGAGTATAACAGGACTTACTCCTGAGTAGACATGCCTAGGATTAGGCTGTGAGGCTGCAATCCTAGCCACACTTACCTGGGAGTAAGCCCCATTGAGTACAATGGGCCTTACTCCCGGCGTTTCCTCCCAGAGGCACCTGAAGGGGGGGGGTTCGGCACTCTGCAATCTGCCTCATGATCTACTCATTTTGCCTCGCGATCTACCGGTAGATCGCGATCCACCTATTGAGCACCCCTGGTTTAGAGTTTCTCTAATTCCTTTGCTGCTCAATTTTTGGGCTGTAAAAGGACTGCTACAGTGGCTGTTTGGTTATTAAATATTTTTAAACCTGGAGGTTGCCCATGTTCAAAAAACTATATTTGCAGTAGAATTATCTCTGTATTTATGCCATTTTAAAATAATGACCTAATTGGAGAGAGATGTCTGAGAGACTGTGAGCCCAATCCTATGCATGCCTACTCAGAAGTAAGTCCCATTATAGTCAATAGGGCTTACTTCCAGGAAAGTTTGGATAGAATTATCTCTCCTTTCCTTTATCTCTCCTTTCCTCCAGACTCCAGGGTGGCGGTTGAGGGCCTGGAGCGCTGTCTGGAAGCAGTGAGGATCTGGATGGGGGCTAACAAGCTGAAATTAAATCCGGATAAGACAGAGGCTCTCCTGGTTCGGAAATCCTCGATGCAGGTGCTGGATTATCAGCTTGCTCTGAATGGGGTTGCACTCCCTCTGAAGGAGCAGGTCTGCAGCTTGGGAGTCCACCTGGACTCGCAGCTGCTCCTGGATTCCCAGGTGGCAGTTGTGGCTAGGGGGGCCTTTCTCAGCTTCGGCTGGTGCGCCAGCTGCGGCCGTACTTGGATCGTGCAGACCTGGCCACAGTGATCCATGCCACGGTGACATCGAGGTTAGATTATTCTAACATGCTTTATGTGGGGCTGCCCCTGAAGACGGTCCGGAAACTGCAATTAGTGCAGAATGCGGCGGCCCGTGTGGTCACTGGAGGTAGGCGGTTTGACTCTGTCAGCCCGCTTCTCCGGGGGCTACATTGGCTGCCCATTCGTTTCCGGGCCCAATTCAAGGTGCTGGTTTTGACCTTTAAAGCCCTATACTGCTCTGGGCCAGGTTATCTTAGAGATCGCCTACTCCCGTACAATCCGGCTCGTCCTCTCAGGTCATCAGAGAAGGCCTTTTTACAAGTGCCGCCGCCTAAGGAGGTACGTGGGGCGGCGGCAAGAAATAGGGCCTTCTCAGTAGTGGCACCAACGTTGTGGAACTCCCTTCCCCTTGACTTGAGAATGGCTCCCTCTCTTGAGTCCTTTCGGCGAGGCCTGAAGACCTTGTTGTTTAACCAAGCCTTCTGACGTTCTGGCCTTTTTAACATCTTTTATATATCTTTTAGTTGCTTTTTTACAGGCCTGATTCCTCTAAGAACTGCTGTTTTATGCTCTTTTATTCTGACTCTTCTGACTACTGTTTTTATGGGTTCTGCTAATGTGTTTTTTTAATATGTTTTTATCTGTGAAATTATGTTTTAATTTGTTTTATATGTTGTTAGCCGCCCTGGGTCCCTTTTTGGGAGAAGGGCAGGATAAAAATAAAGTTTTATTATTATTATTATTTATTATTAATTGCAGCCTGTTTCTCTAGAGCTGTAGTTATTGATGGCGTGTACATCATTCAAGGTGTATACAGATGTACAGTACAGGATTTCAGTAGTGGACCTGCTGTGAACGTGTATTCACGATGATTTGCTTCTCTGCAGGATTCAGCTCTGGGGAAACCGGTTTTGTGTGCATTTCAGCAAAAGCTTGCTATGCGGCTGCAATCCTGCGGCTGCAATCCTAACCACACTTTCCTGAGAGTAAGCCCCATCGAACAAAATGGGACTTACTTCTGAGTAGACCTGGTAAGGATTGTGTCCTGAGTGGCTAGAAATGGGAAATGGGAAGTCACTAACTCTTGATGCAAGTTTTTAAAAACAGATTCTGCACCCTGTCTGTAAATCATGCACATGGATAAAAATCATAGTTTTTTTCTTATTTGCATAGCTTATTTTGGTTTGCTGGGAAGCACTGCAAATGCCCTGACTGCACCCCTTCCTCCAACCCTGGAGACCTTGTCCAGTCATCTATATAGGTCATTCTGCTATATTCATTCAGTGGTTAAAAAAAAAATTAACCAGTGTTGGTCTTCCCTGGAGTATCAGTTCCTCAAAAGAACATGCAGCCTTCACTGTGAGGATGGCCTCCCCGGCTCCTTTTAGTTGCCTGTAACGCTTGCTTTCATTGCAGACTTTGTTGCATCTCTCCCTATTACTTTCTATTACCATCCTTGCTGCAGTCTGCTGGCCTCAGCCCAGGTGTGCCTGAGCTGGTGGGACTTCCCAGCTTTAATGGGCTGTTGAAGAAGCATCTTCCAGGCTTTGAGGTCCACTAAAGAAGGATCAGCGAGTATCAAAGTGTGCTCACGATGCGACAGCCTTTCGCAATGCCTAATTTACTCACAGGCTGGTTGTGATGATCATATGAAGTGGGGAGAGAAACCCGTTTGGGAGACCCTTTTGCAGAAAGGCAGGAATCGGTATGAAAAAATAGAACAAAAAAATAACACATAGGTTTGTGGCTCTTGGCAAACGTGGGAGAATTAGGCATGCTGTGAAGCCATCTGTAGGGTTGCCTATTTTTGCAAATGTTGAATTAGACCAGAGATGGCCTGCCTGCAGCGTGCGTGCCACGTGGCCACTTCCTAAGTGGCACGTGCAAAGTTGCCCGTCACAGCCATGCTGGCCAACACAGGGCTCCATGACTGTGAGTGCATGGCATTTCTCCTGGCACAAAGCCCGGAAAGGGAACGACAAAGCCCCGGGGTGAGTGAAGATGGCCAAGCAGAGACTTGGCAGCTCACATGGGCCAGCAAAACCAGCCGAGAATGTCTGTCTGAAATAAGTTGGGAGTGGCACATTCAAGATTCTGTATATAAAAAGTGGCAACACACCTTAGCTTGTTGCTTGTTGTCGTCCCTTCAGTGACTCTGCAGAGAGCTGCTGTCTTGCAGGCTGCCCATCTCCAGGCCAGATTCCCAACACAGTTTAAATGGCACAAAGTCAGCAGGGTGTTTAGGTATCTGCTATTTATTGGTGGTAGTGGGGGAATTGCATGTTAAAAGAAATACATTGGAAGCTAAGCAGGGTCAGGCCTGGTTAGTACTTGGATGGGAGACCGCCTGGGAATACCGTGTGCTGTAGGCTTATACCATAGTCTTTCGAGACCGAAGGTCGCCAACCATTCTCACGTGGACAGACACCTGCACATGCATTATGAGGAAAGGCTACGGCGTTTGGGCCTCTTCAGCCTAGAAAAGAGACGCCTGAGGGGGGACATGATTGAGACATACAAAATTATGCAGGGAATGGACAGAGTGGATAGGGAGATGCTCTTTACACTCTCACATAATACCAGAACCAGGGGACATCCACTAAAATTGAGTGTTGGGCGGGTTAGGACAGACAGAAGAAAATATTTCTTTACTCAGCGTGTGGTCGGTCTGTGGAACTCCTTGCCACAGGATGTGGTGCTAGCATCTAGCCTAGACGCCTTTAAAAAGGGATTGGACAAGTTTCTGGAGGAAAAATCCATTACGGGGTACAAGCCATGATGTGTATGCGCAACCTCCTGATTTTAGAAATGGGTTATGTCAGAATGCCAGATGCAGGGGAAGGCACCAGGATGAGGTCTCTTGCTATCTGGTGTGCTCCCTGGGGCATTTGGTGGGCCGCTGTGAGATACAGGAAGCTGGACTAGATGCGCCTGTGGCCTGATCCAGTGGGGCTGTTCTTATGTTCTTATATTCTTATGTTCATACGCTACAGCCTGAAGCAGTGTTTCTCAAACTGTGGGTTGGGACCCACTAGGTGGGTCGCGAGCCAATTTCAGGCGGGTCCCCATTCATTTCTATATTTTATTTTTAATATATTAGACTTGATGCTACCATGATATGTGACTCCATTTGGGGACATGTTACAGATCTGTATGTTTAACAGGCTACTCTGTATATGCTTTTACAATTATAGTAAATGGGACTTACTCCTGGGTAAGTGAGGGTAGGATTGCAGCCTAGGATTGTTAAAAATTGTTCTGCTTGATGATGTCACTTCCAGTCATGACATCACTTCTGGTGGGTCCCGACAGATTCTCATTGGAAAAAGTGGGTCCCAGTGCTAAACGTGGGAGAACCACTGGTCTGGAGTATGTAGGCCATAAAGTACAAAAGGATGTTATGAAGAACGTGTAAAATGCAAATAAAAAATTATGCAGGGAAAAATGCACTGATTTGCTAAGCAGTTGCAACCCTTTAATAATGTGTCCAATTCACTTGTTTCAAGTGTCCTGTGGCAATGGTATATATGGAATTGCCCACTCAGCATTGTCGATTCCCAGGGAAATGTATGGGGGGGGCGAAGATGATGCAACTTTGCATATTTGCCACCTAAATATAGTTCCTTGCTGGTGACGTAGCGGGCGGCTTCATCAAATAAATAGATGCCTCTTGGCCACCAGAAGTGCAGGCAGGCAAGCGTGTGAGGCTGAACTTCCCCTTGACAAGTGCTGCTGCTGCTGCTGACTCTGGCCAGAATGGGCTCCCGCTGGGTTGTCCTTCTCCTTGCTCTGCTTGTGGCCTGCCACATCAGTGTTGCCAGTAAGTAATGCGATGGGACTCTCTTTCATGATCCTCCCCCCCTCCACTTGTATTCTGTCCAAGGGTTTTCAGTCTTTTTATGCAGGCAGCAGTTTTGCCAGCACTGCCACAAGAAAGGGCTGTTGTGTAGAGGCTTCTCTGCTTGCTGGGCTGTCTGCCTCTTCTTGCCCAACCGGTGCCTCTTCTGAAGGCTAGGCTGCCCAATCTTGCTACCTGTGCACTACTTCCAGCCAGGTCAGGTCAGGCAGAGCAGTGGCAGGCAGTTCCTGTGGCAGAGCCCAAATGCTGCCTGCCATATTGTGAAGCACCACCAACAGTATCTGCAGCACTGGTGGAAGAGCATGGCTTTCATAAGCATGGAGCAAAGTCATAACCTTGCCACAGTCCTGCTGTCCTAATTGGGCAAAGGTTTGCTTGTGAATTTCTTCTCTGTTTTCTTTGCAGCCTTGAATAGGATTCATGCAACCTTTTCCAGCTTTACATCTCGCTAAATGGGTTGTGCTAACAGGTGCTTTCAGCGGTAGCCTCACCTCTTCGGTAAGGTCTCGTTCCAACCACATGCGTCTTTTGACCTCCCTTTTCTTTTTACCTTGCCCCATAGCAATCTTTGTAGAGACGGAGAGCCGATTACGCTGCAGGTGTGAAAGAACCATCTCTGTCTACTTCCGTCCTGAAAAATTGGACAGCATTATGATTTACCCACCTGGAATTTCCTGCCGACATCCTGAAATCATGTAAGTGACCTTAAATGTGCTTCCTGGAGCAAGGAGCCAAGAACAGGTTCCAAAATTCCTGGGCTGAGGGTGTCTTTAATTTATTTTTGTTTGTGTTTTCCAGCATGTAAATACAGGTTTGCACCACTTAATAATTGGGGGATGCATTCTCTGATCCTTGTTAAATGATTAGGTCATTAAGTGAACATTCAGCCCAATCTATTGCTGTTGTTGACGCTCCCTGCGAGACGGTAGCTGGCTGCACCGGCTACTGGAGATAGATTGCCTCTTCTTTGCATTAAGAGCCTCTCTGTTGTGTAAACAGACACTCTGCTACAGGCTGTGGGAGACACAATTGCCTCATTAAGAGCATCTTTATTGTGCTTTGACCGTCATTATATATGCGGTCCGTTGTTAAGCAAACAGTTGTTAAGCAGCGCACACCTGTAATACGTTTTATGTGTTCAGCGTAGTTCCTGTGGGCCCCCATCCAGCTCCAGTGATTTGTAACTAAACCCATTGATGTTGGTTGCATAAATCCCATTGATTTCAGTGAATCACGGCTGCATTGGAATCCTGGTGCAAATCACTCTGTTTCTCACTCATTTCCTCTCTGCAGGCTACTGTTTTTATTTCTCCAGTCCAAGACAGTTTCGTTTCAGTCCTGAGGAGATGCAATAAGCAAGTGTCCCATTCAGTGGTGTTCCCCTACTTGCCAGTCTCCAATGTTTTGTTTTGTCTGCTGTTTTTTCCAGTGCTTTCTATCTGTTTTCTGTGGGACCCTTCTCAGGAAATGTAAGATCTATGATGACCTTGTTTTGTCATTAAAAAATTCAGCCGAATGGGCTCTCTCCACCCTTCAGCTGTTTGACCGAATCCCTCCTTCTTTCAATCAAGTTGCCAATATCTGAAAAGATCCAGCTCTTTTAATGAGGGTGTGAGATCTTCCTCATTCTTGAGTTCATCTGGGGGGGGGGGGTAAAAGTACTCAAGATAAATAACACTTTATACTAGAGTTTCTCAAACTGTGGGTCATGACCCACTGGTGGGTTGCGACCCAATGTGTGGTGGGTTGTGAACCCATGTGCTGGGCCACAATGCGATGTTCCTTCTTGCACTGCAAAGCCTCCTTGGGACGCCCCGGGGCCTCTTCTAGGTTGCACCAGACTGGCAACCCACTCTGTTAGCCTCCACGGACCTCAGAACAGCCCACAGCAGTGACCAGAGGTGACTTTCGGTTTGCAAACTCCTGGTTTGCAGGCCATTCTGAGGCCCGCACTTCTGAGGCCCACAGAGGTCAACAGAGTGGGTCGCAGCCCAGCACAACCCAGAAGTCGCTTCTAGGCTTCCCAAGAAGGGACTTTGTGGTGCAAGAAGGAGCACTGTGTTTCAACCCATCGCGCAGGAGAAGGTGGGTCGCGGCACTGAAATGTTTGGGAACCAAGAAGTACTGGGAGCCTGTCAAGGGAGAGCTGAAGAAATTGTAACTAGGTTAACAAATTAACACTCTTCTGATGTATTCTTGAGCTTCCCAGCTCAGCTTCTGTGTTTCACTCAAACCATTGGTTGTAAATAGTGACGTCTTCACATCTGCTTATTTTCTAGAGTCACATTAAAAAAATGGAAACAGAACCCCATCTGCGTTAACCCCAAGATGAGATGGGTGGAACGTCTAATGAAGACAATGCAGATCAGGTAAGTTCAATATTGAGCTCTCATCCCTCCTGTTTTGGTCAGCCATTCTGACCAGCATAGCCTCCTATTATGTATAGTAGCTCTCCCAGAGTCTCGGGCAGAGATTTTTCCAGCCCTGCTACCTGAGATCTTTCTAACTGAAGGTGCCTAAAGTTTAACACTTGGGCCTCCTGAGTGCACATTATGTGCTCAGTCATGCATGGTTCCCCCCAGCAGTGGCCAGCAAAGCGGCTCCTGATGTAGAACTACCAGCTGTCCCTGAAGGGCAGTGGAGGTGGAGTCCATGGGGAGTGCTGGTTCCTACTCAGCCTCGCTAACTATATAAAGCATTTTGTAAACTTAAGGGAAATGAGTAGGAAGTGATTAAGAAGTGTCAAAGTATTACATCTTACCATGAATTCCACTGCCCTCGTTCCTTCCCGGTTATGCATAGAAGTGACCCAATGTCACAGTATTCTATTTCTCCACATTACTGGCTGCTGGTGGCAAGATCAAGGAAAAGCAGAAGTTCTTGATGTTAGGAGAAGGGTAAACTCTGCTGAGTCCTGAAAGAGAGAGTTACAGCACAATACTATGCCTGTCTACTCAGTAGCAAGTTCCATTGTGTTCAATTGGGCTTACTTCCAGGAAAGCATGTAAAGGATTGTAGCCTTAGACTCAGAGATGTGGTTAGTATAACTCTACTTGGACCTTGAGATGTGGTGTTTCCTGCTGTAGAAGAAAGCAAGGCAACTTTTAATGCACTGGCAATGTAATGTGGCCAGCCAGATGCTTGACAATGCAGATGGTCAAAACAGGAAGTTCATCTCACCCCAATGGGTTCCAGTCAGCTTAGTGGGTCACAAGTTCTGCAGGAGCTCAAAACAGCTCCAGTATAAAATTGGGCAAGCAAATTGTTGGAGATGTGATTAACAGAATGTAGATTTTAAACATCTCTGGTGGGCATGTGTGAAGGTTCAAAGCATCTTTTGAAAACATATTATCTGATCGGTTATCAGATCAACGGGGGCTGAGTTGCCACTGTTGGTTATTTGGGAAAACCAAGACTCTGAATTTAGATATATGAGTGCAAAATGACTGATAATATCAGCAATATTGATATTCCTAGCTACTAATTGGAAGAACTTAGGATGGTGTGTTTGGTCCAGGAATTAGACCTGGAAGATCCAGGTTCAGACCCCTGTTCAGCCACAAAGCATCCTGGGTGACCTTGGGCCAGTCACTCTCCTTCTCAGACTTGCCTACCTCACAGGGTTGTTGTGAAGACAAAAGAAAGAGAGAAACTGTATATACCATCCTGAGCTCAGATGAGAAATGGCTAAGGAAAATATGGGAGAGTCCTTATGGGAGGGTCCTTATGTATAAATGACTCTGCAAATGAACTGAAAAATTAAATTATATGGATCAGTTGAATGTAGCTGACGTGTAAAGAGATGTCTGCTATATTAATCCTTTTGAAATAATAATTATTAATGGTGGAGCTCCTGGTGCATCATTTCTTCACTCTTACTCTATGTTTTGTTTGCAACAGAAATGAAACAAGCTCTTGAAACGACTGGAAGCTTGAAAGGGTCTTGGAAGACAAAGGATGGATGACTCAGAAGTCCAGAATGTGAAATGCAACTTGCTACTTTCTGTTTTTAATTCTAATAAGTTGGGGGGGGGGAGATAACCCTCATTGTGTGTGTTCAGCCTCACTTTCTCTGTGGGCAAATTGTGGCATCCGTGCTTCTGCTTCTGGAACCTATGAAGAGATATGCTTGAATGGCGTTATGACATGGTTCAAACCTTAGGGGAACAATTTGTCACTTTCAGATTCTTTGTAGACACATTGAATACTATACAGTTGAAGCCAGTATGAAACCAGTTTCACAGCTGCGACTTCACTGCACAGAATCCTCTAAAAGTTTCATCAGTTCAGGGGTGGGTTTTGGGAAGTCTTTTGGAACTCTCAAGGGCTGGCTTACAAATGCGGTGGCAGGATGCCCCCACGTGAATAAAGTCCAAGAAATGCAGAATTGATGTGGTAATCAAACAAATGGTGCTAAATCATTCTGCTGCTGACATACTTCTCCCTGAAAGTTTTCTCCTAACTTTCTTTGGGTCTCAAAGCCCGATTGGAAGACAAGCAGCTCTGGTGAGGCAGGGAGAAATGGGTTTAGTATCTTCTTCACCCCTGGCCAGTACCCAGTTGTTAGCCCAACCTCACCTTATATTTGTCCGGCAACCTGTGCTCTAGAACGGCTCTGGTCAAGTCTCCTTCCAGCACTACAGTTCTAAGAATTCCAGGGCTACAACAGTTCAGTCTGTTTGATTTTACTTTAGTAGACCAATCAGATGCTTTCTAGAAAAATCCTTCAAAATCTGTGTTATGTTATTGCAATGGCAGGTACTGTGAGGGTGAATGAAACTGAAGAATACTGTTCATTTGTTAGCTTTAGGGGACACTCAGCCCAATCCTATCCACGCTTTCCTGGAAGTAAGCCCCATCGACTCAAATGGGACTGACTTCTGAGTAGACATGCATAGGATTGGGCTGACTGTCCCTTATATTGGCCCATTAAAAAACTCCCAAACATCCAAACTATTAACCTCTAGCTGGTTCTAGCATTTCTGACTAATCTAGTTGAAGAAGGTTCTTCTGCTGGAATGTGAAGAGAGAGAAATCGCTTCATCCTATGTTACTGTGCATTTGTGTGTGTAAAAGTCGAGCAATGAAATAAAATATCTTTTTCACTTTATAATATGCCTTTTTAGTCTGATTTTGAGGACTGCTAGGGTTTGATCCTTGTAACTGGCTGTGCTTTTCAGAACACGTGTAACATGTGCTCGGGAGGGAAATCTGTTATGAGTGCCGGGACTGAGTGTGGTGGCCAACGGCTCAACTCAGTGGATTGGTATAGAAGGAGGAGGGAGGTGAGGGTCAAGATGAAGCAAAACTTTTATTGTAGTTATAATAATACAGTAGTAGGGAGGCACAATCAAAAAGCAATGCAATGTATTAATAGGACTAGGTTGGCAACCTTCAGGCTCGAAAGACTATGGTATAAGCCTACAGCACGCGGTATTCCCAGGCGGTCTCCCATCCAAGTACTAACCAGGCCTGACCCTGCTTAGCTTCCGAGATCATGGTATAAGCCTACAGCACCCGGTATTCCCAGGCGGTCTCCCATCCAAGTACTAACCAGGCCTGACCCTGCTTAGCTTCCGAGATCATGGTATAAGCCTACAGCACCCGGTATTCCCAGGCGGTCTCCCATCCAAGTACTAACCAGGCCTGACCCTGCTTAGCTTCCAAGATCATGGTATAAGCCTACAGCACGCGGTATTCCCAGGCGGTCTCCCATCCAAGTACTAACCAGGCCTGACCCTGCTTAGCTTCCGAGATCATGGTATAAGCCTACAGCACCTGCTATTCCCAGGTGGTCTCCCATCCAAGTACTAACCAGACCTGACCCTGCTTAGCTTTCAAGTTCAAATGAGATCAAGCAGGTGCAGGGTAAACATAAACAACAGACTATAGTGCAATCTTATGCATGTCTATTCAGAAATCAGTCCAATGGATTTCACTGGTGTTTACTTCCAGATAAGTGTGCATAGGATTGCAATCTCAGAGTCCTGGGCTCCCACATGCCCATACAAAGCTCTCACACCAAGGAAGAAAATGACAGAGGCACAATAGCATTGCTAGGGGGGGTGCGGGAGATGCTGACCGCACCAGATGCATGGGGGGGGAGGTGACACCACTATTGGCCAAAATTTTTAAAATCTTGGTACTTTCAAATAATACCATCATGCTATATATCATTTGATGTGTAATTTCATGCACAATGCAGCGAAACAAACTGTGCTGAAATATCTCTATTCTATCAACAGTTATAGCCAAAAAACCAGCAGGGGCAGGGCAATGATATATGCCCAGGCCCACTGCCCAGGGCATTGCCCTGCTCACTGCATGGAAGGGGGTCCATCATAGGGTTGAAGCACTGGCCTCCCTTACCGGGTGACGCAAATCCTAGTGACGCCACTGTAAAGGCATGCAATGTGTTGTCAGTTTGACTGCACCCACGAGAGAAAAACAGAGGGGGCTTTGTGGGTTAATGGTTAGGCTTTGCAAAAGGACCTAAGTTACAAATCTGTCTGTGCTGAGCTAGGTGCAAAGCACCGCAGAAGACCTGACGCTCAGTGGCCAAGACTCCTAAATCGACCAGTCTCCTAAATTGCTGTCGCTAGTTCTAAGGAGAGGTGCAGGAAAGGGAGCCAAGGCTGCTTTCCCCGAGGAAGGGGGTACAATACAAGGCAGCTCACCAAAGAAAAGCTGGGCAGAAGCAGTTGGCGTAGCAGCTCTGCATTCAAGGGTCCCTGCTCAGTGGATGCTGGAGATGCAGTTTGTAGGTTATGCTCAGGGAAGGAAGGTGGGAAGAAGAAAGAAAAAGACTGGAAGGGAGGGGGTCAGGTACCAACCATGGGTGCTGGTGGTTGGCAACCTTCAGTCTGGAAAGACTATGGTATAAGCCTACAGCACCCGGTATTCCCAGGCGGTCTCCCATCCAAGTACTAACCAGGCCTGACCCTGCTTAGCTTCCAAGATCAGACAAGATCGGGAGATAGTGTTCAGTATAGGGAGATGGTTGGCAACCTTCAGTCTGGAAAGACTATGGTATAAGCCTACAGCACCCAGTATTCCCAGGCGGTCTCCCATCCAAGTACTAACCAGGCCTGACCCTGCTTAGCTTCCAAGATCAGACAAGATCGGGAGATAGTGTTCAGTATAGGGAGATGGTTGGCAACCTTCAGTCTGGAAAGACTATGGTATAAGCCTACAGCACCCAGTATTCCCAGGCGGTCTCCCATCCAAGTACTAACCAGGCCTGACCCTGCTTAGCTTCCAAGATCAGACAAGGTCGGGAGATAGTGTTCAGTATAGGGAGATGGTTGGCAACCTTCAGTCTGGAAAGACTATGGTATAAGCCTACAGCACCCAGTATTCCCAGGCGGTCTCCCATCCAAGTACTAACCAGGCCTGACCCTGCTTAGCTTCCAAGATCAGACAAGATTGGGCATGTGCAGGGTAACAGTGCTTTAGTATAGCGGAGTCGTGGGGGGAATGGGGTGCCACACACAACAGCGGTGGGTCCCAAAAAGACCCCAAGAGCAATGCAGCCAGATGGGGAACAAACAAGGACTCAATGCGTCCAATGGAACATATGCCATCGTTTGTGGGGTGAGCTCATCAAGGAATTTTCTCTTGAATGTTCAACCCTGTTCCTAAATGGTTCCCGCTACAAGACCAGTTCTTTCACTACCATGGATTTCTTGATTGAATTTAGCCATTGAGTTGGTGAGGGCGGTCAGGGCTAAGGAACCTTCTTTGCTGTTGCGAACAACTTTGTTTAGTCCAAGTCGAAAAGCTCCCAGGATATTTGATACAGCATTCATTGCATGCTAGCCACGGAGGCAGTAGACAGTGAGAGTGGTACACTTTCCTAGCTAGCAAAGATTACAGCTTTGAGCACAAGTAAAAGAGGATTCGCCAGCAAAGAAGCATCTTGAAGTGTGGAAGCTGGGGAGATGCCACCTATAGACTCAGAGCCCAATCCTATGCATGTCTACTCAGAAGTAAGTCCCTTTATATTCAACGGGGCTTACTCCCAGGAAAGTGGGTATAGGATTGTAGCCTCAGCACTTCGGTCCATCAAGCTGGTGCTGGCGTCTGGCCTGGACGCCTTTAAAAGGGGATTGGACAAGTTTCTGGAGGAAAAATCCATTACGGGGTACAAGCCATGATGTGTATGCGCAACCTCCTGATTTTAGAAATGGGTTATGTCAGAATGCCAGATGCAAGGGAGGGCACCAGGATGAGGTCTCTTGTTATCTGGTGTGCTCCCTGGGGCATTTGGTGGGCTGCTGTGAGATACAGGAAGCTGGACTAGATGGGCCTATGGCCTGATCCAGTGGGGCTGTTCTTATGTTCTTAACTACAATTCCCAGGAAGCCTTGCAGGTCTCTTGTTATCTAGTGTGCTCCCTGGGGCATTTGGTGGGCCGCTGTGAGATACAGGAAGCTGGACTAGATGGGCCTTTGGCCTGATCCAGTGGGGCTGTTCTTATGTTCTTAAGCTCTGTATCTTGGACACTGACTAATAGTGGCTCTTCAGGGTTTCTAATTGGAATTTTTCTCTGCCTTCCCTAGAGATGCTGGAGTTAAAACCAGGTTCAACCACTGAGCAATGGCTCCTTCCTGAGTCATGGAAAGGCAGGATAGAAATATTAATAAATATAATAAATATAAATGTAAAACAAGCAGCACCTTGGGGGACATACGCTAGTGTTGCAGTGTCTGTCTTAGGCCATGTCTATCAGAGTCTGTTTTTAACCATCTTTTGCATTGTCTTGTCCTTGGGATCTGTAGTTATGTAGCGAGTCTGGAGTTCTTGAATTCTCCCTCTCTGACCAAATATAAAATATAGAAAATTAAAGTGAGACTGAGCATGTGCAGACTGCATTTTTTCTCCCTTTATTGAGGAATACTCCTGGGAAGTAGGGCTTTGAGGGCAGTGTGCGAGTCCTGATGTTTTTAAAAGATCTTCGCAGGAAGTATATCTAGCAATTAAGAACATAAGTGCCCTGCTGGATCAGGCTATAGGTCCATTTAGTCCAGCTTCCTATATCTCACAGTAGCCCACCAGATGCCCCAGGGAGCCCACAAGACAACTCGATACTTGCATCCTGGTGCCATCCCTTGCACCTGGCATGTCAGAGATAGGCTCCCTCTCAAACAGAGGTTGCCTGCCGTCATCATGGCTTGTAACTGTATACTGACTTTTCCTCCATAAATCTGTCAAATTCCCTTTTAAAGTCATCTAGGCCAAGTGCTATCATAGCATCCTGTGGCAAGGCATTCCACATAGATTAATTCCACACTGGGCAATTAATTCAAGGAGGGGAGATACTTGAGTAGCAGTGAGGAGATTTAGGGAAGTAAAAGTATTTTAACTGCCTTCTCCTGTTACATGAAAATCCCCCTTTTTGCCTTTTAGCTGTGATTTTCACTTTCTATACCTGGATATGCTATTATGGACTATAATATCATGCAAACTGTTCTCCCAGCATACAGGCCACATTCCCAGGACTTTGGACAAGCCACAAGCTCACTGTTAGTTTACACACACACACACACACACACACACACACACACACACACACACACAATGGGAGGAATTCTTGTGTCTTAACCCAATCACCCTTTAAGCCTTTCCTGCATTACTGTATGCAAACTTGAACTGCCTTCCATAATTTTGGTGTGGCAAAATTATGTTTCTGATTCACTGTATTGTACCTACATCCTGCATTTTCCCACACAGTCTTTGTTAAATTCCTCTTTCTAAGAAGCCAGCCATCTACTCCCTGATAGACGTTTGCTTACACAGGCCAACACAAATTTTGCTTCCTTATACGTTACACCAATTCTTGGGTATATTTCGGGTGCCGATTCCAAAAACGACATCTATTTTGCCCTATCATGTCTATTTTTGGAGATATAGTATAGCCTCTTTAGTGAATGGTTCAAAGAGCTTCCTCATGGGGAAGCCGACACCATGGCTTCCTCATGAGGAAGCTGCTTGAACCATTCACTAAAGAGGCTATGCTATATCTCCAAAAATAGACGTGATAGGGCAAAACGGATGACATTTTTGGAATCGGCACCCCAAATTCATATCAAACCACCGTAAAGTTTGGGGGAAACTTTTCTGACCCTCAATTTTGTGGGCCTGTGTGATAACTGACATCTACATCCAGATCCCCATTCAGACTTCAGGGATAAAATCCTTCCCTACAACCCCTTTCTCTTCTGATTTCTCGGATGCACCACCAAGAAAGCTAGGTTACATTCAACCACCACGAAAGCTGTACACTGTATTCAGTTATTAGGACCAGGAAACGTATCTTTATCATTTCTCCATGTGCATTATTTTTACCTTTGTTCTTCTGTAATAAAACCATAATCTTTTATTGAAAGTTATCTTACTCTTGGTCTTCTCTTTAAGCAAAAGGGAATTTCTCTGCATTGCACCATCTTGTTATCCAGCCTAAGGTCCTGATGTTCCATTAAGGGCAGTGTAATAATTCCCCTAAACAAAACAGCCCTTTTGGTAACACTCCTTTTGTAGACAGTTCCTGTCAAACCTTTTGACTTATACAAGGAAGCACTGCCCTCTAGTGGGCACTTGCAATTCAGCAAGTCTGCTTGCAAGAAATACTGTTGCTTATGTGGGAGGAAACCCCATTAATTTCAGTGGGACTTCCTCTTGAGTGGATGAAATAAGGATTGAGTCCTTAAAAGCCATTTCTGCCCAATGTTGCATATATGCAACAGGGACCAAATGTGTACATCTGTGGGCTTGGCAGAAATGGGTTAATTAAGTGGATGTTTGTGTTGAGCTAGATCCTCTAAGATCCCTTACCTGGTTAATCAGTGCCTGTTTGGAGACTTCAGACAGGATTTTTGCCCCATTTGCATCACTTACATTGAACCTTACTTTATTCCCTCAAGCCACACCTCCATCACATTAGAAGACAAACCTTGGTGTCACTTTTCTTCTTGGGCTGGGGCACCTTCCTTATGAGGAAAGACTATGGCGTTTGGGCCTCTTCAGCCTAGAAAAGAGGCGCCCGAGGGGGGACATGATTGAGACATACAAAATTATGCAGGGGATGGACAGAGTGGATAGAGAGATGCTCTTTACACTCTCACATAACACCAGAACCAGGGGCCATCCACTCAAATTGAGTGTTGGGAGGGTTAGGACAGACAAAAGAAAATATTTCTTTACTCAGCGTGTGGTTGGTCTGTGGAACTCCTTGCCACAGGATGTGGTGATGGCCTGGTTGCCTTTAAAAGGGGATCGGAAAAGTTTCTGGAGGAAAAATCCAGTACGGGTTACAAGCCATGATGTGTATGTGTAACCTCCTGATTGTAGACATGGACTATGTCAGAATGCCAATGCAAGGCAGGGCACCAGGATGCAGGTCTCTTGTTTTCAGGCGTGCTCCCTGGGGCATTTGGTGGGCCGCTGTGAAATACAGGAAACTGGACTAGGTGGGCCTATGACCTGATCCAGCGGGGCTGTTCTTATGTTCTTTGAAAACTCAAAGGATGGGGCTAGGTGATCCTTTACCTATATTTTTTAATTCTGCTAGAAAAGGTTCTAGTAGTTACTGGGTGATTGATTTACAGTACTTATTCAGTGGGGATGGAGGGGGGAACCAACAACATTATATTGGCATCCTCAGATATCTGAGAAGCAGTCTCAGGAATGGTGGAAACAAAGAAGTGGGGGAAATGCAAAAGGCATCAAATTAGGGATGAAATCTGGTGCATATTTAGCTCAAAGTAAATCCCACAGAACTTGGTAGGACTTCTCAGTAATGGCTGGATCGCAGGCATTGTGACGAGAAAAGAGATATCAGACAGAGATGGGAAATATGGAATTATGAGGGAGAAAAAGAGGAAAGAAAGAAGGAATAGATGGAAGTAAAAGCTATGAGGAAGAATTAAGAAGAGACAGGATTTTTAAAAAGAAGGCAACTTTAAGGCTGCAACCCAGTGGCATAGCCAGAGGGGGTGCAAAGCACTAGGTTTTGCAGGGAGCCTCACTGCAGCATGCAAGCGGCCTCTTCCCCCTCCCCTTTGGAACCATTCCAGGTAGTGGGAGCAAAACTGAGGGGAGGGGCTGCTTGCGCACTGTGGTGAGGCTCCCTGCAAAACGTAGCACATTGCACCCCCTCTAGCTACACCACTGCCACAATTTATTCTGGAACCCGCCCACAACAGTGAGATTTACTTCCCCGTAAACATGTAGCTGCACAAGAAAGGGAAGGAAGGAAAAACCAGCAAGCTAAAGGGGGGGATGAGAAATGAAGGTGTTTATTGACCATTTGTTCCTCAGGCAGAGAGCCAACTGTGTTGGGAGGACTGGCCTGCACCCCTGCTCTAGTCTGATCTCAGAAGCTAAGCAGGGTCAGGCCTGGTTAGTACTTGGATGGGAGACTGCCTGGGAATAGCAGGTGCTGTAGGCTTATACCAGAGTCTTTCAAGACTGAAGGTTGCCAACCATCTCCCTATACTGAACACTATCTCCCAATCTTGTCTGATCTCGGAAGCTAAGCAGGGTCAGGCCTGGTTAGTACTTGGATGGGAGACCGCCTGGGAATACCAGGTGCTATAGGCTTATACCATAGTCCTTCGAGACTGAAGGTTGCCAACCAACCCACCAACCTTCTCTAACTTGAGTCTGCCCCCTACACCCAATTCCTTTCTCTCTTTCTGTTTTCATGGCAGTTTTCTCTGTCATGTGCGCATGCTCTGCTATCTCCCTAACCCACCTTGCCTTGTGGAGCTCTGCCTTCAGCCTCTCTCTCTCACGCCTCTTCTAAAGATCACCCAGAGCTTGCTAGCCACCTGCAGTTGATCAAAAGAGCCTGTACTGGGAGGGTAACTGTGCTGTGCTGGGCGGCCGCCCCTCTTGCCACATCCATTGCCATGAGCACAAGCTGTGCAGCCCCCGGACCAGGCGCCTGAGGTCAAGCCACATTGGGTTTTAGCAAACTCAGCAGCAGGCGTTGGCTGGGCAGTTGAGCAAGGTCTGTCAGCGTGCTTGCTGCCACCAGAGGCTGTGGCTGTTGGCACCCATGCAAGGGGCTGCTGCAGGCCATGCGTGCTGGGTGAGGAGTGGAATCCGAGAGCAAGCGGCTAGGAGCCCTTGCCTTTGTCGATACTGTTTGAAAACAAGAATAGTTCTGCAAATTAGTTCTGTGGAACTGAGTGGCCTCACTAGGGTTCACGTCACCTGGTGCAGGAGGCCAGCGCATCACCCCCATGGTGGACCTCCTCCCAGGCAGCGGGTGGGGCAACGCCCCAGGTGGTGGGTGTGGTGATGTTCCATTGCCCAGCCCCTGCTGGTTTGGGGACTATAACTTTTGATAGAATAGAGATATTTCAACGTGGTTGGTTGCATTGCATTCTGCATAAAATTACACATTGATTGATATATAACATGATGGTATTATTTGAAAATACCAAGTTTTAAAAATTTTTGGCCAGTAGTAACCCCTGCTAATTGGGTAAGAGGCACTTTCTCAAGTGGGTGCTCCTTTTTTTAGCAGGGGGAGAGTAACCAGCCCATCTCACCCCAGCAGTGTCTGTTCTGGTGGCTGTCTGCTGGTATTCATTCACATCTTTTTAGATTGTGAGCCCTTTTGGGACAGGGAGCCATTTAGTTATTTGATTTTTTCTCTGTAAACCGCTTTGTGAACTTTTAGTTGAAAAGCGGTATATAAATACTGTTAATAATAATAATAATAATAATAATAATAATAATAATAATAATAATAATAATAATAATAATAATAGTGGTGTCACTTCCCTGTGTGTGTCACCCGGTGCAGCCCCCAACCCCCTAGCGACACCACCGGCGGAACTAACCAGCATTTAAGAGACCCAATTTTCATGACCCACACACAGTATTGAACTTATTTCTAATTTGATTTGCCTCTAGAGCAGTTGTGGGGATTGAAAGGTCACATTTTCTTATCGCTGTGCTCCCCATGCAAGCTTTCTTATTCCACGGCATGGTTGCCCCAGGCCAGCGGGAGCACTGCTTAGGGACTCTGGGAAAAAGCCTGAGTGCTTGACCACCAGATCGAGCTCCCTGCACCACCACAGAGGCACGAGGAGTGTGAACCACTTGCTGTGGTAATTATGGGCTCTCTGTGTGTCTTATGTGAGTTTGAGGTTGTGTACCATGTCCTGCGGCTCAGCACTTGGCGAAGAGTTCTCTGTTCTGTGCTTAAGGAACAGGAGCTGACTTCTTCCTCCAGACCTGGCAACCCTGGGTCTGTGAAGGAGCTCCCTTTGTCTTGTCCCCCCCAACCAATAACATCCAGTTAATGATTGTCGAGCGCACACTCTCAGCTAGGGTGTCTGTACTGCAAGGTAGGCAGTACACCAACATATTCTCAATCCTGTCTCACCACTCAGCATTACACACTTAAACCTGGTGGACTAGACTCCCAGCATGGGGGATTATATCACAGTGGACTACTGTGACCGCCACCCCTGGAGCTGTGGTGGCTGGAACACCTTCCTGCCTCATCCAAACAGGTATCCATCATATTCATTGATTTTTCGGATTTTTATACCACACTTCCTCCAAGGAGCTCAGGGTAGTGCACATGGTTCCTTCCCTCCTTTTGTCCTCACAATGACCCTGTGATGTAGGTGAGGCTGAAAAATAATGACTGGCCCAAGATCACCCAAGAAGCTTTGCGGCTGAGCAGGGATTTGAACCTGGGATCTTGCAGGTCTAAGTCCAACTCCAGATCCACTACACACCAGGTCAGTGCCTTCCTCCAGGCCCAAGTCCTGGATCAGGTCATTTACTGACCTGTCATCTAACAACAGCGGCTTCTGGTTGGAGGAGTTGCTACCAGAGTCACTGGTGGGTTGAGGACGATTGGAAGGGCTAGAGATAGGGAAAGCCCCCCAAGACTAATCCTGTTTCTCCTGGAACAGGCAGCCAACCTCCACTGCCTTATCTCCCCTGGGCCTTCACCCTCCCCATGGTGTGGCTGTGAACTTTGCACATGCTTTTAACACACAAGCACCAACTATAATAGAAACCCAGTTGAGTCTGTATGTGGGACACACCCTAACCCCGTGCAAGGCAATACATTTTAAAGCAGGTATGTTTTGTCTAGTGTTAGTGGGATGTGGCTATGGGGGAGGGCGGCAAAGGGTGGCTGTGGGGCATCATGAACAGCTCGTGCACATCAAAATGTGCATCACTGGCCTCTAGCCACTAAAAAATTGACAACCAGAGGAGAATCTCAAAACAGAATTCTATGTGTATATAATATGTTCCGTATGTGTGTAATATGTTTGGCTGAAAACCGAAATGCAGCAGCTCAGGTGAAAAGACTGAGGGTTTTAAAGCTTATTATGGGATCTCGGAGCTTGGACTGTCCCGACTTCAAAAGATGAACAATTACTTCCTTTGTGGCTCAGTTTGGGCCTTGGCAGGGAGCCCATCTCTCTTCTTCCTGGTTTCTGTTTGATTGCAGAACTTAAAAGGGAGAAATGCTGTGGACATAGTTGACTTCAGTTGCGATTCGTTCTTCTCTTCCTATGTGTTGGAAAACAGAAAGTCCATGGGCAGCCTGGGCTTTTCCCCCCACCTTCTGGGGCACCCCAACCAAGTTCTCCCCACAAGGGAAGCAAAGCAAGTCTGAAAACCATGGCGCCATGTTGGGGAGGAGCTGTTGCTCGGAAAGGAAGCACCTGCTTTGCACGCAGAAATTCCTGGGTTAAGTCTGGTATTTCCAGCTAGCAGGGCTGGGAAAGACACACCTCTCCATCTAAAACCTAGGAAGAGCTGCGGCCATCGCAGGTGTAGATGATAGACCAGTGATTTTCAACTTGTGTGCTGCTATGGTGTGCTGTGAGTGGCCCACAGGTGTGCCGCAGGATTCTGCAGGACGGTCAGTGGGGCATTGGGCGATGTGAGCCTCTTGCCAGCAGCATGGTGTGCCTTGTCAATTGTCAAAAAAACCGATGGCGCGCCCAGAAAATTTTAGCACCTTATCAGTGTGCCATGAGATGAGAAAGATTGAAAATCACTGCAATAGGCCTATAGTCTGAGACAGTCAAAGTAGCTTTGTGTGTTCATTTAAGTTCCCATGACTAGGTGAAGGATACCCCAGGGTGCTGGCGGAACTAGTGGATGTGATGTCATTGCTGCTCTCTATAATCTTGGAGAACTTCTGGAGTACGGATGAGGTGCTTGAGGACTGGAGAGAAGCAAATGTCCTTATTTTTTAAGTAGGGGAAAGATAAGATCCAAGAAACTATGGATCAGTCAGCTTGATGTAAATACTCAGAATGATCCTAGAACAGATTATTGAATGAAATGACTGTGAGCAGGTAGAAAACATTGGGGTGATTTCCAGCATAGGTTTGTCATGGACCAGTTATGTCCTTGAGACAAAGCTCTTCTTCTTTGGTACAGTGTCTGGTCTGGTTGACCATGGGAATAGTGTACCTAGATTTCAGCAAAGCATTTGATAATGTCTCTCATGAAATGAAAGCTTCCTCATTAGAATCATAGAATGCTAGAGTTGGAAGTGGACTTGGCGGTCATCTTGTCTAACCCCTACTCAGTGTAGCCAGCTACAGCACCCCTGACAAGTGGCCTCTGCTTGAAGACCTCCAATGAGAGAGAGCCCACAACTGTGCAAGGTAGATTGTACCGATGCCAGATAGCTCTTACCATGATGAAATTCTTCCTATTGTCTAGGCTAACTGTAGTTTCCTATCGTTTCCACCCACTGGTTCTAGCCCTTCCAGGGATGTGTGGTACTAAAGGCAGGTGAGGCAGTGCTTCACCTGACCCACCGCCACTCACGACCCAGGCCACCCAACTCTGTTTGAGTCCAGAGTTGTTCTGAAGGCCAGCGAAGCCCTCAGAACAACTCTGGAAGGCCTCAGAAAGATAGTTCTGAGGAGACCGGCCTCTCCGGCCCTCAAAATACCTCCAGACATGAGTGGAGTGGTTGCATCTGGAGGTGACCCAAAAGTGATGTCACTTGGTGGTGCTTGGACCTCATCGGCAAAAACATCACCGCATATCCCTGAGCCCTTCCCTCAGGAACTGCAGAAGGCTGTGGACTTGGTACTTTCTCACTTCTCCTTCTCTATTCCCATCTTTCTTGTCTCCCCCTCTCTTCCTGCCAGTTTCTTTGGCCCCTATTCCCCTGAGTAGTACCTTTGCGCTTTCCCTCTCTTCAGCTCCCCTATTTTCTCTCTTCCTCTGTTTGTGCCTTTATGCGTCCTCTCCTCTTTGTAAGGATTATCTCTTTCTCGTTCCTTCTGCCTAAAAACCAATGATGCAGTGGCATTGCTAGGGGGGTGCGGGCAGTTGTGGAGTTATCCTCAAGTTGAGCATTGGGAGAGTTAGGAAGGACAGAAGAAAATATTTCTTTACCCAGTGTGTCATTAGTCTGTGGAACTCTTTGCCACAGGAAGTAGTGATGGCATCTGGCCTAGATGCCTTTAAGAAGGGATTGGACAAATTTCTGGAGGAGAAGTTTATTACAGGTTACAAGTCATAGTAGGTATGTGCAGGCTCTTGGTTTTAGAGGCAGGCTGCCTCTGATTTCCAGATGGAAGGGAGGGCACCAGGATGAAGGTTGTGTCTGTTGTCTTGTGTGCTCCCGGGGGCATTTGGTGGGTCACTGTGAGATACAGGAAGCTGGACTAGGTGGGCCTTTGGCCTGATCCAGCAGGGCTCTTCTTATGTTCTTATGTTCTTATGAGGTGTCTGGGGCAAAGGTCTGCGATGGCGCCCCCCCCATGAGTTGCCCCCCCACTCACCTGCAGCGCAATGGAGCCTCGCACAACTCCAGGACCAATCAGGAAAGCCCTCTGAGGCTTCCCCGCTGTCTTAAACTATATGGGAGCCTCAGAAGGTTTCCTGCGTGGTCCTAGAGACACGCGCCTGGGGCATTTGCCCCATTCACTTAATGGTAGGTCCTCTGCTGGATGCGGGCTGCACCAGGTGATGCGCACGGGGGTGTGTGTGTGTGACACCACTACTCTGAGTTGTCTTAGAGCAGCGATTTTCAACCTTTTTCATCTCACAGCACATTGACAAGGGGCTAAAATTGTCAAGGCACACCATCAGTTTTTTGACAATTGACAAGGCACACCCATTGACAGCAGGGGCCCACATCCCCCAGTGGCCCGATTAGCAAATAACCCTTCCCCCAAACTTTTGCGGCACACCTGCAGACCATCCGTGGCACAGTGGTTGAAAATGGCTGTCTTAGAGCATGCCCAATAACACAGAAGTGGCACAGGCAACTGAGATGAGGCACAGAGTGTGTGGCCCCAGAAGCAAGTGCAGAGCAGATCTTGGGGTTTTCCTATCAAGCCCCACTTTGTTTTTCCCCTGCTTTTGTTTTCCTTATCACCCAGCCTGCTTTGTGATATGTAAATTCAGTTATTATGGCGAGGGGAAGAGGAAGTCCGTGATCTGCCTCTCAGCAGAACTGAACTACAGTTCCAAAAAGCAGCTACACACAGCAGAAAATGTCTGATTCTGGACTTCCAGCAGCATCAGAAGAAGGTGGGAAGACACCAAGATGT
This sequence comes from Tiliqua scincoides, assembly GCF_035046505.1. Taxonomy (NCBI): domain Eukaryota; kingdom Metazoa; phylum Chordata; class Lepidosauria; order Squamata; family Scincidae; genus Tiliqua; species Tiliqua scincoides. The sequence goes on from NC_089826.1 coordinate 8,230,743, forward strand.
TTAGCAGTTGTATACAGACAGTGGACAAGCTCCCCAAAGACCTTTTTGGTTAACATATCATTGAACAACTGAAGTTTCTCTACCATCTGCTTAGTGAATATGAAGGATTACACTGGTCCACAAAAGCAAAAACATTTTTTTTAATTGCCAAGGATGTTTGTACCAATTTAGGTTATTTTTCTGGGCACTGAATCTAAAAATGGCATTGGTTTTGCCCATGGCTTCCTCATGAGCAGCTGCTTGAATCCGTATATAAGGTGGCTATGCTGTAAACGCCAAAACTAGAGCCAATCGGGCAAAACCAATGCCATTTTTTGATTCGGCACCCCAAACATACCCAAGAACACATCTCGGTTTTATGACAACAAAATGTGCGTTGGCTTGTGTTATCATGATCACTCGTTGTCTCCTTCCAGCATGCATGTCAAGGCTCCCTGATTTGGGAAACACCCCACAGGTGTCATGGGGATTGCTGACTGAGCAAATGAAGTGTTTCCCAGAGCAGGGTGCATTTGGGAGCACCCCTAGATGTGGGAACTTTGCCAGCTTTACATTGTGCTAATGCAGGGGTGCCCAAACCCCGGCCCTGGGGCCACTTGCGGCCCTCGAGGACTCCCAATGCGGCCCTCAGGGAGCCCCCGGTTTCCAATGAGCCTCTGGCCCTCCAAAGACTTGCTGGAGCCCGCACTGGCCTGACGCAACTGATCTCAGCGTGAGGGCGACTGCTTGACCTCCTGCGTGAGCTGTGGGATGAGTGCTCCCTCCACTGCTTGTTGCTTCACATCTGTGATGCAGTAGCGGCAGCAAAGGAAAGGCCAGCCTTGCTTTGTGCAAGGCCTTTTATAGGCCTTGAGCTATTGCAAGACCTTCATTCATTCATATAAGTTCATCTTTAATATATTAGTTTATGTAAACTTATATAAATGCATTCAAATTTTAAATGTAAATTAATTATTTTTTCCCCAGCCCCCGACACAGTGTCAGAGAGATGATGTGGCCCTCCTGCCAAAAACTTTGGACACCCCTGGTCTTGGGGAACAGGTGAATCTAAACCCTATACCTTCTCTTCCTCTTCTGACAGAGGAGAGAGAAGAGACCAATATAGGAATTTAAGAGTCTCTCTTAATTTCAGCACGACTGGAGTAAGCATCAAATGAATGTAGAAAAATACTTTGGTAGAGAGATTCCAGATAGTCTCCGGGATGCCTCTGTTAATGGTCTGAGATGGCTGGTTGATGCCATAATGGGAGTTCATTGTTAGGAGACTTACAAGGGTCTTTCTGGGGTGCTCTGACTGGAGAAGCAATCACGCCTTGCAAGGTGACATAGATGACCCCCTCCTGTCTGGCTAAGGGAGGGGGAGAAGCTAAGGGGCGAGAGAGAGAGAGAGAGACTACAATATTGCAGTTTCTGGATGACACAGAGACTGAAGGAATGAGATATTAGACCGAGAGCTAACAGGAAGCACTGTAGGGGTGCCCAAAGCCCGGCCCTGGGGCCACTTGCGGCCCTCGGGGACTCTCAATGCGGCCCTCAGGGAGTTTCCAGTCTCCAATGAGCCTCTGGCCCTCTGGAGATTCATTGGAGCCCACACCGGCCTGACGCAATTGCTCTTAGCGTGACGGCAACTGTTTGACCTCTTACATGAACTGTGGGATGAGGGCTCCCTCCACTGCTTGCTGTTTCTCGTCTGTGATGCAGCAGAGGCAGCAAAGGAAAGGCCACCCTTGCTTTGTACAAGGCCTTTTATAGGCCTTGAGCTCTTGCAAGCCCTTCATTCATTCATATAAGTTCATCTTTAATATATTCATTTATGTAAACTTATGTAAATTTATTCAAATTTTAAATGTAAATTAATTCTTCTTCTCCCCCTGGCCCCCGACACAGTGTCAGAGAGATGATGTGGCCCTCCTGCCAAAAACTTGGGACACCCCCGGGTTAGGCCTTCTGTTGGTGGATTCCTTGCACATCCCACTTGCCTTGATTAACTACTTATTATTAATATTATTATTATTAAGGATTTCTTTGCCACCTTTCTCACTGACTCACAATGAGTGAGAGTCTTACAGACCCAAGCCAGTTCACAAAGGCAGGCTATCACTAAACTCTAAACTGTATTGCAAATAGACCACGTTTTCCAGTGGCACCATATGCCTTAAGGGGGGAAGCCCAAACTCGGTTTGTTCTGCCCCTGGAACTTCTCACATGCTATGCCAAAAATAGGAAAGTGTTTTGAATTGGTGATTGTATCCAAACATAATAAATTCCTGTAAATTGCTATGTGTACAAAAGAAGGGAATTACCCCTGCAACAAAGCAAAGAGGCTAGCCTGTTCCAGAAACCCGCTCCCTACAATCTTTGAATCCGAAGTTACTCTTGCAACCTATTTTGGGCTGCCTGATCACCTTAGAGCAGTGATGTTCAACCAGTGTGCCGTGTGCCACAAAAGGTCCACAGGTGTGTCATGGGATTTTTGGTTGAAAATCACTGAAAAAACTCTTCTGGGGTTCTCCATCTCTGTTTAAGAACATAAGAACAGCCCCACTGGATCAGGCCATAGGCCCATCTAGTCCAGCTTCCTGTATCTTACAGTGGCCCACCAAATGCCCAGGAAGCACACCAGATAACAAGAGACCTCATCCTGGTGCCCTCCCTTGCATCTGGCATTCTGACATAGCCCATTTCTAAAATCACTGTCTGTAATAATGAATTGTCTGTCCTTCTTCCTCCACCAGTAGTTCCAGCAGAGGAAGAAGGACAGACAATTCATTCACTGTCAATTTGTTACTACTGACAGTTGCTCTCAAAACAGAGCCACAAAACCCGAAACAGTCTCGCAGAAGCCAGAAGTGACATCACAAGAAGCTAAGACCATAGAGAAGACCACAGAAGTCAGTGTGCCATGAAAAAATAAATGTAAATCGCTGATCTAGATTTTGAGATGAGCAGGAGGGAAGGGGGAGCAAGGCCAGGTAAATGGGAACATAAGAACAGCCCCACTGGCTCAGGCCATAGGCCCATCTAGTCCAGCTTCCTGTATCTCACAGCAGCCCACCAAATGCCCCAGGGAGCACACCAGATAACAAGAGATCTGCAAGGCTTCCTGGGAATTGTAGTTAAGAACATAAGAACAGCCCCACTGGTTCAGGCCATAGGCCCATCTAGTCCAGCTTCCTGTATCTCACAGCGGCCCACCAAATGCCCCAGGGAGCACACCAGATAACAAGAGACCTCATCCTGGTGCCCTCCCTTGCATCTGGCATTCTGACATAACCCATTTCTAAAATCAGGAGGTTGCTCATACACATCATGGCTTGTACCCCATAATGGATTTTTCCTCCAGAAACTTGTCCAATCCCCTTTTAAAGGCGTCCAGGCCAGATGCCATCACCACATCGTGTGGCAAGGAGTTCCACAGACCAACCACACGCTGAGTAAAGAAATATTTTCTTTTGTCTGTCCTAACTCTCCCAACACTCAATTTTAGTGGATGTCCCCTGGGAAACGTGTACCAGGGTTTCCATTTCATCTACTTGCGCTTAGTGACCATGGGGCGTGTGGACAAAGGCATGGAGTTGAAAGCTTTGTGGCAAAAATGAGTTTCAAGGAAGGATGTGAAGGAAGTGAGTGAGGTGACATTCCGATACAACAAAAAAAGGATACACAAACTTTGCAGAATGCACTGTGAAAAATAACACAAACCTTGCCCTCAGGTTTTTAGTTGAAGGCAATGACATGTCAAGTTAGGAAGGAAAAGGGAGGAGAACCCATGGAAGAAAGGCAGGGTGAACAGCTGTCAACCCAGGCCAGTGGAAATGAATGGGCTTTGGAGGATTTTCATCATTTGTATGTGGCTTGTGCAGGAAAGTGTCCCAGCCATTCATGCAAAATGGGTGGAACAGCCCCATTACTTCTGCTTTACAGTCGACTGGCTTGCCCTGATGATGGTCTGGCTTGACCTTCTGTCCTGCTGTGTACTTTCTCTGGCTCTGAGGAAGAAGAAATATTTGGGGAAGTTTAAAAGAAAGAAAAAAAACACACACTAAACATTCAGCTTACAAAGGTTTTCCTGTTCTGCAGCGGGACTTTTCTGCGATAGATTCGGGCAATAATTGTGGCCTGTTCCCTTTTTTGGATGGTTATAAAGAGGTGCTTAACCGAAACTTTCGGAATATCACGCCGCAGGTGCGATGAAGGGGCTCTTTGTGGTACTGATCCTAGCGCTGGTTACAAGTGACATCACCCCACTCTATGGTGAGTAACCGCCATGCTGTTTCAGGTTTGCACATTTTGACTTTAACGTGAGCCAGAGGTTCCAGAATCCACCTTACATGGTAGAACAGACCCTCTAGGACAGCCATTTTCAACCACTGTGCCATGGCACACTGGTGGGCAATTTTAGAGCCTTGTCAGTATGCAATGAGACAAAAAAAGTTAAAAACAACCGCTCTAGGATCTCTGAAATAATAATAAAATGAGTGCTTCTGAGAACTTGCAGAATGCCTCCCCAACATGCATGTGTTCAGAGTTATATAGAAGTGCTTCTGAGAATCTTTTCCCACAGTAATGTATTGTTTCTTGTGGCTATAATGCTCTTACTCCAGGGTTTCCAAATACAGCATTGGTAAGTCTAAGTTCTTCCAGGAGGTCCCCCCCCCCCACCCATGATGTCATGTCATTTAGCCAAGGGGTCCTGTTAAAATCTCCAGGTTTGCTTTCAGTAGTCTTTGGAGATTGATGCTGATTCCTGGAAAGTCCATGCCTATTCCAGACATAGGGGACCTGTATTTTCTCTTGATTTGTGTATGTGGTTAGGGCATAGTACAGTAGATGTGCCATTGGGTGTTACAGCCAGCCAGATTCTCTCGCATGTGTCTATGAGAGTCCATGTCTGTCTGTTCCGTACATTTAGCCTTGTGTTGCAGCTGGGTACCAGATTGCCTGAGGTTATCTAGGGAGTTCACAGCACAGGCAAGTTTCAAACCAGAGCCCCATTTCTTTGCCGCTATGTGACACCAGCTTCCTTGAGCAGGCTTGGTTACAGGCTGTGACTTTGAAAGGGTTTGCGACCCAGCACTGAAAACCTATTCACAGTGCTATGAGCTCTCCGCCAAGTACAGCCACCCCTTTTTTAACATTGATTTTTATTCATTTTGTTTAGGGTTGTTAACTGCTTTGTCTGTGTGGTTGGTTGGTTGGTTGATATTGCATTAATTTATTGGGGTGTTATTGCCTTTTTACTTTGTGAAATGCTTTTGGAAATGATGTGAAGAAACAGATTGTACGTTTTCTTGAATAAAGACTTAAATACTTAAAAAGTAGTCTTATTAACTTTTATAAGCTTGTAATTTTCATGGATTTTAAGTTTCAACTGTTGGGAAATTATTTGGTTACATTTCCTGCTTTTTATTGAAGTGATGCAAAAACATGTTTTTATCACAACTAAGTTTGCATTTTTTTCACCACTGGCCCTTCAGATGCTTTCAGTAAGTGTGTGTGTGGGGGGGGGGACGACGACACAAATTGGGATTGCCCCCACTGTCCCTGCTTGCAACCTCCACGCTTTCAACAGAAGGCATGAATGTTGTTAGTGTTATGAATATTAATATCTCTATACCACCTTTCAACAAAAAGTAGTGCATAGAGAGTAGATATGTACAAACTATGTAGGTTGTTGAGTGTGACTGGAAACTTTGTACATCCAGAGTTGCATGCACACATATCTCTATACCACTTTTGAACAAAAAGTAGTGCATAGAGACTAGATATGTACAAACTGTGTAAGTTGTTGAGTGTGATGGGAAACCTTGTACATCCATAATTGCAGGTGCACACATGCTCTACTCAGACCTTTGGCTAAAGGTGCAGAGGCTGGGTGTAGGATCAGCCTGTACAAGCCTGATTCTCCCCCTCCATACATTCAGTGTGTACCTAACTGTTGTGTGGTCACAGCTGGGCTTGGCTATTGTCTGTCTTTCGAAGTACCTATACTTCCAGCTCCTGCTGAAAGAGTTGGGCTTGAGACTACTTTGAGTCATGAGTGGTGAAATCAGCAGGGCAGAGTTCAAGGGGCAAACGTGACCATTTGGTCTAGTATTGGGACCCAACTTGGTTTTCTCTGTTTGGGAAGAATAATTTCTGGTTGCCCCTTATACAAATGAGTGAATTTTGGCAGACTTGCACAATGAATTCAGTTTGCAGACAGTGATTATTCTGAATTGAAAATTGTGAGTTGTTTTAGTGTGGAACATACAGAATGCTGCATATAGTTCAGAGGATTGGTTGTTGAACTGAACAGCATTGCTTATTTGCTATTGAAGGTCTCTATTGCAACACAATCTTTCACGATTTGTTAGAATTGAACCTGCTCAAGTATGAACCTCACCAGAAAACTGAACCAGTAGCTTTATCTTAACCTAAATTGGTTGGCAATCTTCAGTCTTGAAAGACTCTGGTATAAGCCTACAGCACCCGGTATTCCCAGGCAGTCTCCCATCCAGGTACTAACCAGGCCTGACCCTGCTTAGCTTCTGAGATCAGATGAGATCGGGCATACCCTAAATTATCACAAAGGGTTGTAGTGAGGATTGGGGGGGTAGGGTGGGATGGTGGAATTCAGCCGAATCAAACATGCCACCCTAAGCTACTTGCAAAAAGGAAGAGGGATAAAGCCATAAATGAAATATGGTGCTAGAATCTTAACATTCTTCTCTGTTTGCATGCAGGTCTTCCCATAGAAACACTTTTCGCTCATATTGGAAGATGTAAATGTCTGAAGCACTCCTTGTCAGCCTTTGGGCCAAGGCAACTTAAATCCATTCAAGTAATTCCTCAGGGAATGCATTGCAGAAGAACTGAAATTATGTAAGTAGTGCTTCCTCCCAATTAAAGAAATCTTAATCAGTTCATTGTATGGGTTCTTTTGTCAATTATTATGTTCTGCAAGTAAGAAGTATCCTATTTTATGTGTCAGTGACGATCATCTCAGAAGAAGCATCTCCTCTGGTTGACAGAAGAGGGACGCTTCTTCTAAGACAGCCGTTTGTCACTTGCAATCGTAATAAGCCCTCGTATTAAAAATAATCTATTGCTGTCTGAATAATTGGGGGCATCTTTTAATTGTCTGAATGTTTTTAATTGATAGATCTGGTGATTAACAGATTAAACACTGCTGCGCTGGCCCACATGCTGATGCTTAGTTTTGTAATGGGGCAAAAGGCTAATATTTTTATGTTCCAGACTAACTCTGAAAAACAGCTGGAGAGTCTGTGTCAATCCCAGTGCTGCGTGGGTTGAACGATTACTTAAAGAACTGACAAAGAGGTAATGCATTACACATCCATTTGCTTGAACTACAGTAGTGCTGTTCAGCTAGGGGCACGTCACACTAAGGCATGTGGTGCTTGGCCACGGAGAGTGTTCTACTTGGGTGTGAAGAGCCAGCTGTCATGGAGACTGAGCAGCCTGGCTTAACCTCACTGGAAAGAAGGCAGCAGGGGGAGAAGTAAGGTCCCCCTTACTGTCTGACATGCCCTGGCCCCTGGCCTTCTAAAAAGTGCTGGCTGGACACAAGGCCAGCCCAAGACTTTCAAGCACCTGATGTGGCATGTCAAGTGCTGGCCCTCCTTACCTGATGATGCGTGTAACTCTTCTCACTTCCTGGACTGGAAAAAAGGGGGTGGACCAGAAAGAGGAAGTGTGAAGGCTAGGACAGTAATGTGCTAAAGAGGCAGTCTTGCTCTCCACACTTCCTCTGCTGTTTGACTCTCTCGTTCTTTTCCAATCCAGGGAGCGGGAGGGGGACGACCAGTGGAGGAATAATGGAGGATGGATAGAAGTGGGCATATCCACAATCTGTTTTCAGAGGCAATTACCAGCATGGGCCTCATGGATAGTCCAGTTGAGCAAGGAGAGTACTGAGTGGAGGAGAGACCAGGAGAACAATAATTTGCTATTGGAGAACACTAATCCCTAATTAACAAAAATTGTGATCCCAATGTAGGGCCACACTCTAGTGCTAATGGCCCAGGTACTTAGTGCACTTTCTGTGCAGGCAGCACAGAGTTTGACCATCTGTGGCCCCCTTGGCTTACTGTAGCCATTTAATCACAGCTGTGTGTTAGAGGAAGACTACTAGACATGGCTTGTAGCATCCAGTGGCGTAGCTAGAGGGGGTGAAAAGCACTACGTTTTGCAGGGAGCCTCACCATTGTGCAAGGGTGACGAACAGGCCTTGCTGAGGGAGAGTCAGCATGGCTTCTGTAAGGGTAAGTCTTGCCTCACAAACCTTATAGAATTCTTTGAAAAGGTCAACAGGCATGTGGATGCGGGAGAACCCGTGGACATTATATATCTGGACTTTCAGAAGGTGTTTGACACGGTCCCTCACCAAAGGTTACTGAAAAAACTCCACAGTCAGGGAATTAGAGGACAGGTCCTCTCCTGGATTGAGAACTGGTTGGAGGCCAGGAAGCAGAGAGTGGGTGTCAATGGGCAATTTTCACAATGGAGGGAGGTGAAAAGCGGTGTGCCCCAAGGATCTGTCCTGGGACCGGTGCTTTTCAACCTCTTCATAAATGACCTGGAGACAGGGTTGAGCAGTGAAGTGGCTAAGTTTGCAGACGACACCAAACTTTTCCGAGTGGTAAAGACCAGAAGTGATTGTGAGGAGCTCCAGAAGGATCTCTCCAGACTGGCAGAATGGGCAGCAAAATGGCAGATGCGCTTCAATGTCAGTAAGTGTAAAGTCATGCACATTGGGGCAAAAAATCAAAACTTTAGATATAGGCTGATGGGTTCTGAGCTGTCTGAGACAGATCAGGAGAGAGATCTTGGGGTGGTGGTGGACAGGTCGATGAAAGTGTCGACCCAATGTGCGGCAGCAGTGAAGAAGGCCAATTCTATGCTTGGGATCATTAGGAAGGGTATTGAGAACAAAACGGTTAGTATTATAATGCCGTTGTACAAATCTATGGTAAGGCCACACCTGGAGTATTGTGTCCAGTTCTGGTCGCCGCATCTCAAAAAAGACATAGTGGAAATGGAAAAGGTGCAAAAGAGAGCGACTAAGATGATTACGGGGCTGGGGCACCTTCCTTATGAGGAAAGGCTACGGCGTTTGGGCCTCTTCAGCCTAGAAAAGAGACGCTTGAGGGGGGACATGATTGAGACATACAAAATTATGCAGGGGATGGACAGAGTGGATAGGGAGATGCTCTTTACACTCTCACATAATACCAGAACCAGGGGACATCCACTAAAATTGAGTGTTGGGCGGGTTAGGACAGACAAAAGAAAATATTTCTTTACTCAGCGCGTGGTCGGTCTGTGGAACTCCTTGCCACAGGATGTGGTGCTGGCGTCTAGCCTAGACGCCTTTAAAAGGGGATTGGACGAGTTTCTGGAGGAAAAATCCATTATGGGATACAAGCCATGATGTGTATGCGCAACCTCCTGATTTTAGGAATGGGTTAAGTCAGAATGCCAGATGTAGGGGAGAGCACCAGGATGAGGTCTCTTGTTATCTGGTGTGCTCCCTGGGGCATTTGGTGGGCCGCTGTGAGATACAGGAAGCTGGACTAGATGGGCCTATGGCCTGATCCAGTGGGGCTGTTCTTATGTTCTTATGTTCTTAAGGGGCCCTTCAGAGCCTGTCCTGGCAGTGGGAACAAAACTGAGGCTTATGCCTGGCTCTCACCTTGCACACCATGGTAAGTTTCCCTGCAAAGCTTAGTGCTTTGTATGCCCTCTAGCTATGTCATCCCATGGGGAGAAAAACCCTAGACTGAATTGGACCTGTAGCGGGTGGCAAGGAACAAGGGCAGCTTCTTTCCCCTGGCAAACGGCAAGTGGGGGGGGGGGGAAGCTGGATTCTGAACAGAGGGTTCAAATCTTGTTAGGGCTTTGAGGACGGTCTCTTGGATCCCTCCACAACTCAGAAGCATACACTCATTTCCCTATGAGCAGTATAGGGTGTTCTATAGTGAGTGTCTTGTGAATGTGCTATTTTTACTTCAAAGACCTTTAAGAGACATTCAGTCTTACCTTTTGCTAATGTCGTCTAACAACTTTCTCTTTTTCCGCTTGCAGAAAATAGCAAATGATCCCAGATTGACTTTTCTCATGCCAGAAAAGCACAGAAGCAAGAAAGACATCATTCCATCTTGCCATCATCAGCTTTGCCTTGATTTGTCTGTGTCAGTGACACCTACTCAAAACTGCAGTTTAAACAGCATCTGTTCCCTTTGGAAATGAAGGGTGGACATCAGTAACTCACCTGAGCTTTCGGAATAAAGTAAAAGGAATGTAAATGTGCATTTAGAATGCTTACAATCTCTAGCAAAACCAGCTGTTACATAAGGCTGCTAAAACTAGATGGATGTTACTTCAAAGGTACATAATGCAGCTTGAATCCAGATGGCATTTATGCATTACAAAGCAATGAAATCTCCACTTCCAGGTTTTGTTTTTAAAAAAAATCAAGGTTCTAGTACTCATGACTGCAAATTAGCATACTACATATCAATCTGAGTCCCAAGTCCTGCTCCCATCCTAGAAATAGTATCCTACAAACCGTTGTGTACTCTTCACAGTTCTCTATATTCTACCCTGATCGCAAACCCTTGTCCTTGCGCATGCATTGGTGTCTTGTGAGAATCTCATAAGGCTTTTGCTGCATCAGGCCTGGAGGTCAGCCAATTCAGCACTGGGCTTCAAACAGGGACTAAACAGGTGCTGCTGGGATCCCCTCATGGGAATGGTGCAAAGGAGGGCTAACAGACATTGTTGGCCCTTTGCTCCAGGACCTGATTTAGTTCTAAACGCTGATCGTTGCTACACCTTTGTGCTAACGAATGCTGGAAGTTCATTCTGCTTGTGTCACTCCAGGACCAGAGTGCACAACACAGAGCCTTGCATTGGGGATAGCCCTAGTTGGCAACTCATTTTCAATGGAACCATATTTTCAATTAAGGAAGGGTTGGCCAGCAACAAGCTCCAGTCACTTGTTATTGGCAACCTTCAGTCTCGAAAGACTCTGGTATCGCACTCTGAAAGGTGGTTCTGGCACAGCGTCTAGTGTGGCTGAAAAGGCTAATCCAGGAGTGACAATCCCTTCCACACCAGGAGCAAGTGCAGTCTGTCCCTGCTCTGTCTCCCTGGCTATGGGCTTTCCTTCTTTGCCTCAGTCTGTTGGCCAAGTGTCTCTTCAAACTGGGAGAGGCCATGCTGCACAGCCTGCCTCCAAGCGGGCCGCTCAGAGGCCAGGGTTTCCCACCTGCTGAGGTCCACTCCTAAGGCCTTCAGATCCCTCTTGCAGATGCCCTTGTATCGCAGCTGTGGTCTGCCTGTAGGGCGCTTTCCTGGCACGAGTTCTCCATGGAGGAGATCCTTTGGGATCTGGTCATCATCAATTCTCACGACATGACCGAGCCAACGCAGGCGTCCAGTCACTTATTTGCAGTCAAAACAGAAAGACAAAGAGCTCTTTCAGCCCCTCCCTCTCAGGTGAACAGCAAGGGAAGCTTTGGAAAGCTTGTACACTGGAGGAAGCCACAGAGTAAGGAGATGGCTTACCTAGAACCTCCTTTGCTAGAAATCTAAAGAGGTGAAAGGACCCTCTGGTTGCAGCTCAGCTTTTGGGGAAAGTAGCAAGTGATAGCCTATGTCTTCATTTGGGGCTCCTGCCATCAATCTTGGGGTGGAATACACATTTGATGCAAAATAGCACTCTCCACTGCTTGTTCAGCACCAAGGGGCCAAACAGTCAGCCCCCCAAAGGATATCATAGTTGATTGTTCCTGGTTTTGAGGAAGCTAGAGGTTAGCTAGCATCTGGTTTTCTACTAGTAGGAACTTCCTGGTATCTTGGATGGCAGGAACTTTCAACAGAGCAAGTTCTTACTTATGTTACCAACTTCTCTGCTGCATATGACAACCAGACCACAGCTTGCAAAACTACATGCTGTTCCAGCGAGCCTGGATCTTGAACATGACCCTTTAAGGCATGTGGTGGAGCCAATACAGTAATTATCTAAGAAAGCCAGACTCTATTTTATTATAAACATAGACATTCATAGAAAATGGAGGGCTTTCAACAGAACATGACTCTAAGCACTGACTCTGAGCCCCTAAAACCAGCCATTTGTTGGCTTTTATTTTACTCTTTGCTTTCTTCTCTTCCATCTGTCCTGTTTTTCTTTTGATTCTTTCTCGCCCCTCCTTTTCCTTTTCTTGTTTTCTTTTCCCTTTTGTTATCTTATGACTCTCTTTGGTGCAATGTTATCATTGTCACCTGGCTGATCCCCTTCCCCTTGCTTTGTGCCTCTACAATCTAGAGTAAACATGCTTTGGATAAGAGTACAATAGTAGGTTTCTAGGGCTTAAGTGAGAGCCTATTGTCCCTTCCCCGTTGTCTCAGCTTCTTTCCACATTGTTGGAATGTTCTCCCAATAGACTCCATAAGGTCTTTCTGCACTCTGTGGGGCTTTACTGAAATCATGCACGCATTGCATGGTTAAGGCTGCAGCACTGGCTATTTTTCCAGTCATCTTGGCTCAGCTCCTGCACAGAGACCCTGTGAAAGTAAGCATTATTTTATTATAAGCACTGCGAAAATAAGCATTCGTCTCCCAGCTCTCGACAAGAAATGAAGCCATGGTTAGCATCTCTAGGTAGTTAACCCCTCCAATTCTCCAGCATACCAACAACCTTCAGGTCATTGTATACGTTGCGTGACACATCCCCAGATTTTCTAGCAAGCAGTTGATAGGAGCGTCCAATTTAAATAAATAGGAAGCAAAAACTAACCGTGATTTGCTGAAACATATCTTCTTGAAACTGATGTTTCCAAACTTGTTTGCTTCACATACTATAATTGAGGTGCACATTACCTTCAAGCATAAAATAGTTTTTGGAAGTGTTTATGAAATGTAAAGGTGGTTCTGGATAAAGGATGTCAAGGGACAGTTAGGTGCAATACTGTCATTTTATTACCATTGCTTGTTTTTAGAGTTTAGTTTTACTGTGCATTGCTATGTTTTTTTGTGTGTCCACTTTTGTTTCAATGTTTTGTTTGCCACTCTTAATTTGTTGCTTGTTATTGCTCTCCCATTACAGTTTTATGTATGCTGACAGCTTTCATTAATATATTGACTTTTACTGAAGCTTTAGGATATGGTCTTTTATTAGCTGTCTTAGGGCGCAATCCTAACCCCTTATTTCAGTGCTTTCCAGCACTGACATAAGGGCAATGAAGTTCTGAGGTAAGGGAACAAACATTCCCTTACTTTGAGGAGGCCTCCATGAGTGACACCCAACTGCAGGATGCAGCACACGTCCCATTGGCACCGCTGTGCCAGTGCTGGAAAGCACTGACATAAGGGTTTAGGATTGCGCTCTTAGGCACCCATGTAAGTGGGGGAAGGCAGGACAGAAATTTATTAAATAAAGAATTTTGGAGATGGCTGATCAAAACATAGTTTCTTTCTTACACACAGAATCAGCAAGCCTAATATGCCAAGATAAATCAAATTCCTTTTTTGATTAATTAGAAACAGAGAAAAGGCAGACCAAAGCTTTGAAGTCAGGTATGGCAGGGTGAACTGCCAGTCTGGCTTTTCTTTACATTTGCCTTGTGCACATGTTCAGAGACTCGTTAGGCATTCCAAAATAATTTGTACAATGTAGCTGAATATTCCCCCCCCCCAATTCTTTATGTGTATGTATGTACACACAGAGCCTCATAACACTAGTTGACTGTATCTATTCTAAAAGTTGCTGACAGAATGGTGTTGGATTACACCCACTGCTTGTGTTGGCAGTGCTATCGCTCGGAATGTCAATGCAAAAAAACACCAAAGCAGAGTCATGTTTTCCACAACAGGTGAACAACAGGTAATTAGTGAGCAAATGAGAATACCATCTTCCCTAGTCATGAGGCCACTGTAATTGCTCCCACATATAAAGCTAGGAAACAAGCCACTGACCACCCATGGACACCTGAATAGGAATCCAGCACATTATGCAACTCTCACTGACTTGCTTGCAGAAAAGGTGCAGGCACAACATTAAAAAAACCCCTCTAATCTCTTACAATTGCTTTGTTTCCTCTGAAAACATACCGTATGCACTAATATTTAGATAAAGCACATTTTCCTGTTTCCTGACAACGTATGTTCATCTTGCTGTTTGGTAAACTTATGGACTGGCTGGAATACAAGGCAGCTCCCATTAACCCTACCTAGAGTGCAGGGCTCACAACCAGACAGATCATCATTTAGAAGTGGGGCTATACACACACCCAGTGCGATTTATGAGACTGCAGCAGTAGCCCTTTTTTAGTCACACTCACACAAGGCTGCAGAGGCCACATGTGGGGCTTGCGCAGAGGCCACTGTATGTGTGACTCGGCCCTACGTTCTCAGCTTATTAAAGCAGCATTTATGATTACCCGAAGCTAGGAGACAATACAATCTTTGCTATTTGAAATGGAAAAGCAATCACACCCCCTCGAGGAGAAGCACGGTGTATACATGAGCCCCAACTGGATGAGCTCCTCTATTTATGCACTCTCCGGCGCATAGCAAATGGAATTTTGTCTTACTTGTGTTGAGCAGAAGCTTCCTCTGCACCACATCAGAAGCTGCCGTTTAAAATAACTTACAATATGGTTCTGAGGTACTACAGGCATGCCCCCATATCTGCAGATATGAAGGGACGCCTACCTTATAAGACATTAAAAACATCACTTCCGATTGGTTTGTAAAATTGGTTTTTTGCCTCTAGGGTTCAGTCTGAGCCCGGCAGAGGCTGTGGATGGATGTCCATGACCTCTGCTGGTCTCAGAAGACCTTCCAAAGGCAATGTGCACTGGGGGGAGGTGTGGGGGGCCCTGAAGACTTGATCCACGGATAAATGAATCCGAAGATATGGGAGCCCCCCGTATTTGGGAAACAGTAAGCCAAGAAGCCCTTGTGTGTGAATCTCCTCCTTGTGCTTTCCAGAACCAAGACAATAACCCACTTAAAAGAAAAAGAACTATGCAACTTCTGAAAAGGTATTTTGAGAAAAAGAAAGAGAAGACAGTTACACAGTAATGTACAAGTCCGTTTCAAAGCAGAGGAAAGCCATCTCAACACCATCCTGCACCAGAGCACACTGGGTAACTACAACTAAAAAAACAAAAGAAATTGAGCTGTTTACAATGTTTCCCAATCTTTTTATTTATTTCCCTCCCTTCCCGACAACGTTACAAAAGATTGTGTTTTTTTTCAATTATTATTTAATAAACCGGCTCCTCTGCAGTTCATATACAATCACAGGTGAATTTTTTTTTTAACTCCATTTTATACAAACATCTCAAAAAAATATTTGGGAGTGAAGTATGGTAGGAAATATTGCTCACATTGCTAGTTAACATGCACATGTGAAGAGGAGGAGAATTGTTAGTGCATACCTCCAGAGCATGAAAGACAACAGACTGAAAATGCCTCCAAGTAAAGATACAGTAGATGACCTGGATCACAACCCAGCAGGAAGAACTCCTGCTGAAGGCCCACAGAGGTGGACAGGAGCTGGAAACTTCCATTATTTCCATGGGACTCAAGCAGGAGAACTTCCTCTGATAGACTGTGTCCTTACAAAAAATGAAATTAAAAAAGGTAATGTCCACAAAATTTAAGTTTTTCATGCTATTCTACTTTCCAGTACTATATTGCAATTGCTTTGTCAATGTATATATACATGACCATGTACGTAACAGTTTTGAGGTATATAAAAAGAGATACCTGCACCAAGATGAGGAGGAGAGAAAATGCTGTTTTTGTTAAAGGAGAAAATTTTTTATCGCGCTTTGTGAGTTATTTACACTGAAGGAAGAACTACACATTACAAGAAAAATGGAGCTGCTGTCAAAAATGGTAGCCCCATGTCAAGTTCTCCCCATGTCAAGTTCTCTTAGTATAGCATAATCTCCTGATGTCATCATGCTGAGCATTTTTCCACCCCACCAGGGTGAGCCAATCATTTGGAGTGGGGTCGGCGGGTAAGTGCACACCAAAAAGGATGGCAGGGTGTGAAGTTTCACTACACAGTTACTGGAAAGTGGGAGAACTTGAGGGCTACCATTTTCTACAGCAGTTTCTTGTTCTTTGTAGCCTCTCCTTGAATTGTCACATGAACTTCAAACTGATGAAAAACCTCTCCAGCGGTAGGCACTTTTGAAAGGGAATTACAGTCTTCAACAAAGCAACTGCTGCAACTCATCCCCACCCCATAAAACACAAATCAAGAAGAGGGAGTAATTTCTACAGAAGCCTGATTCAATTTCCTTTGTCATTTTACACATAGCTAGCAAACTGGGAAGAAAAAAACCACACACAGTTAAAAGATATACATTTCAGCATAATGGACAATTGTGCCTTAGGATTGAAACTATTTAACTGTTTTACTCTTTTAATTTTCTTTTTTATGTGTATGAATGAGACAAATATAGGCTCTTTAAAAATTTTCAATCACATAATGGAAAAAAATCTCATTTATTAAAAATATCACATTTTGAGACTAGAAACAGTAAAGTGCATGAAAAGTTTAAAATATAAGCTCAAGGAATCTCATATAGCAGCAAAGGAGCAGAATACAGAAAAACTTAAAAAACACAGACAGAACCTTGCCCTTTATTGTTGTCTGAAACAGCTCAATCCACTAAAGAGCTACGGTTAAGCCACCTCCGTTCATGATTTCAACGGACCTGGAGTAATTCTACCCAAGCCCCACTGAAATGAATGGTGGTGACTCAACAGTAGCTCAGGGCAGATGGCAGTCACAGCCTTCTAAAGCGACAGCATGGTGATTTTACTGTGCTCCTGAGGCACAAAGGGTTTCAAATGGCCACCTGGAGCATGGAGATAGAAACATTGATAACACATTTTTAAAGAGAGCAATTAACCATTGGGAATGAACCAGCAGTGTTTTTTTAAAAAGTTACCTTTGAGAGAAAAATAGGAACACACAAACAAAAAGAATTGTTAAAAGCAAAAGATGGTTATTTGGCAACTAGGACCAGGAAAAAATAATCCCCAGAATGATTATGGCCCTACTCTCTCATTTTGACACGGAGGCGAAATGTGCCCAGACATGTCACTTCTCTCAAAGAACAGGCAAAAATCATTTCTAGAGTTTTTTTTCCCCTGTACCCTTCTTGGCTGAATATTTTCAACGGCTTCTTTTGGAGAATGGAGTTCCAATTTAAAAGGAAAATAAGGATTCCATGGAAGGGGGTAGAAACATATTTGCTCTTTTGTGAAACCACCCACAAGAATTCTTGCCACTAATATTAAACACAGGATTCTGTGTGCCTCTCCCCAATCTATGTTTAGAATTCAAACTCCTCTCTCTCCCTGCTTCAATGGGGTCTGATGGATTGTCAAGGCTGGGTCTCTCAAAGCATGGTCTGATTAATAACGCAGACATTCTTCTACAAAGACGACTGCTGCTGGGGAGCACCTCAAGGAGATCTGTAACATTCCCATTATCAGCTACGTAACGGCTCATGCCTTCCAGTAAACAACAGGGAGTCAGTGATGTACGTGGTTTACCAGACCAGAAGATTCACAGGTGTAAATACTGCCCTGCTACATGCAAACTCCACTGCTTCAATGAAACTTGCACACGTAACTCAAACAAAATACAGAACAACAGGCCCTGTTGGAATGGCACACACAGGCAAAATCTTCAATGGAGTTTCATATTATTGCAGTGGCAGAAAGTTATTTAGAGCCAGGCAATACCTTTGGATTTCTAAATTCAATATGAGACTTCAGTGGGGAGGGGACGTCAGGCCATACTGCTCAACAAATCAACAACAGTAAGTGCTATTTCCAATTATAAACTTTTCCCAACGAGACCAATACATCAATTGTACCCACTCTTATTTCAAGATGCTTTTAAAAAAAGCCACGCACAAGCGTGAGGCTGGGAAGGGAGGTATGGTTCACTTTGCGATAATCTGGGGGGGAAAAAACATTAGCTGTGGATATGTACATATAAGCAAATCCTCCCATCTGACTTGTCCATTTATAAAGGCAGCTTTCAATGAAACCAACAAAGCTTGCCAGTTTAAAATATAGATATAAATATATATCTTAAAAACAAAAACCTGGAAAGGGAACAAACAACAACTTTGGTTCCAGCCCTAGTGCCAAATGGTACCAATATGCACCAAAAAATGTGCAAAATCTTATCATCAAAACACATAATGAAAAGGAGCTTGAAGCAACAGCTTTTAAAAGGTTGGCCATACTTCACTCCTACATACTTTGATTTACAACTGTACAGGTCCATAAACAAACAAACAGGTCCCAGCCCGCAAAAGGGGCAGGGCTCCACTACCTCCTGATAGGTAAGTGGACACCATTGAGAGGAGGCAGGAACGGAGGATGGAGCTCAAGCTGCGTCAACAGTGAGAAGTGGTCTGAAGGGATGTGAGGGTGAGGGCACCCAGTGATGTTGTTCTCAACCAGCCACTGAGGGTCTAAAGGCCCCAGGACACCAAGCACGTTCATGTGAGTGTTGGAATAAAAAATGTAGTCAATCACACCCTGGAGAAAGAAACAGAAATACTGATTTAAAAAAAAAAAAAAGACCCCCCCCCCTAACAAATTCATCCACCAAGAGCCATCTTATACTGCCCCCTTTTTTAATGGAGAAGCTGAGGGAAGCACCTTAATGCTTCTGTTGCTGGAAGCACCCTTTGTGAACGGAAGGGGCATTCTGCTTGCAGAAGGGTTCCTTCTGCTTGCATGGACATTTCTAATAACAGAAGCTGAGTACTACCTGAGGTTTGCACCTCTTGTTGCACCAGTACATCAGGAACTGGGAGGTGACAGAAGGCGTGGGCTACACTTTGATTTATTTGTTAAAAGGTAGCTGACCAAGGCCTCATCAGGCTTGCTTGGAACGGAAAATTGCGTCCCAGAAGCGCTGTGGCTGGAGTGCAGATGGGTGTTCACTGCTTGAAACGCTGGGGTAGCTAAAGCAAAAAAAAAAAAAATATTGCCACACAAAAATGTGAGGGGCAGGCACCCCTAAAACATGCTGGGGAAACAAGATGGCAAACTTCCATCAATCTACGCTCCCTATCACATGTCTGCTATAAGCTGAGAAGCACGTGGCACACACCCTTTGTGTATTTACTGCACCAAGGAGTGTGCTGTGCTGAAAGGACTCGGCTTCCAGAAGAAACAAAAATGCAGAGCCCAAACATTCAATACCATTGCAGCCAGAGTGTAGACCCAAAATCCAAACCCTGCTTGTATCTCTTACTGCAGAAATGACATGGAGCCTTGTAACTCTGCAAGGAACTTACAGAGATATTGCACTAATAATTTCTCTTTTCTGTTGCCCAAATTCTGCATCAAGCTGCATAGCAAAGCATGTTAAAAGAACATATGGGGGAACAAGGGACTCCAATTATTTAATTATGTTGTTAAAGCGTCCACCATCCCCAAGGCTCCTTCAGCTCCCTCTTTACCTGGCAGGGCTCCCTCAGTGATACCTCTCTGTCCTCCTGAGGTTCTTATGTGGAAACAAGTGGACATCTCTAATCCTAGAGCCTTTGTGAAGGGTGGAGGTGTACTCAGAGGGATGCGTGACAGAGAAGTTAGGGAGGGGGCTTAGCTTGCTTAAGAGATGCTTCATTAAGCAACCCACTTGTTTAACTGGCATCTTCACCAGCCATGCGGATGCCGGTTAAATGTGTTTGCCACTTAACTAAGCAACAGGTAACACAACTTTTACTGTATCTCTGGTTTGGGATTGTGCACAACCTGGTGCACAATGCCCATATCTATTGTGCACTGGCGCAGCAGATATACTACAGTGCTGAAATCTCCATTAGCATTTTACCTGAATGATAGGGAAGCACAGGACCAGGTCTTTGCTTAAAGAAATCAAACCATCACTTTTCAAAACTTGGATCTGCAATGCCTTTTTGTTTACTATGAGAGTCAATTACTGAGGTCACAACCTGATTTCAGGTCAAAGGCAGCTTGCCACTTAACAATCATTACTACTTACTTTGAAATCAAAGGTGTAATTGGTATAAGGCATCAAGTTGTTTTCATAGGAGCTCTTGAGTTGGAAACCATGTGTAATTCTTCCTTCAGAAGCTCCATTCTTCCCATTACCACTGAAGTTCATAAGACACTCATTATACCGCAACTCCTTGAAATCTTTATGGTTGTCAGCTACTATTCCATTGCTTAAATATTCCACAACACCTGTTTGTTAAACAAAAACAGTTAAACTGTTGTTCCCTAAAACCAATGCTGACCTATACCACATGGTTGCCTTTAAGTTAAGATAAACTCATTGTATGCTCATGAGCAAATACAAGCAGCAGTTGTGGACTTAGCTTGGTGAGAATTCTTCCTTGTTGGTCATGAAAAGCTTTAAATAGATAATAAACTACTCAGTAGTTAAGAGAAATACAACCATCAATAGTGTTTCAACATTGTTGGTTAGGTTTACAAAAGGGAAAGGCTATTTTGTGTTATGTTATGGAGCATCTCATAATGAAAGAGTGTTTATCTTATATAATATATAAAGGAAGAGCTATTAATCTGGGCAAGGAATTCAGTAACAAACTGCACTGGTTCAACGTGACACATCTGACTGAAAGCTACAATCGTACACACACTTAAGAGCGTAAACCTCACCCAACTTAGTGGAACTTCTCCCAAAAAAGGAATGCACACACAGATTTGGTCTGCATGTCTCAAGATGACCCAAAACATTTACATAATGAGGATCGGCGGTGCTCTCAACTCTGTGCCAGCAAAATAGCTGGCACAGACTTGAGAGGTCCCATTGCAGGGCCTAAGCCCTTACCTGGGGAAGAGAACAAATGTCCCCTTCCCTCAAAGAGATGCTGGCGGCTGCCCAGCGTGGTACCATAGCCATTTTGGCACCGCTGCTCCTCTGGGCATCAGGTAGCTTAGAATTGGGCTGCCCATAACATAAAAAGGACACAGAATGCTTATCCTTCTTTTCTCCTTTCCCCACTCCCAAATAATCAGTTATGTCACCAGTTAAACATATTATCTATCTCTCCCTCACAACATGAACATTAAAAAGCCCAGTCTCCAACACATAACTGGGTGGGGAAAGATGATACAACATACTGCTAACAAAGATAGTATCAAAATGTGAAGAAACAATTATTTCTACATACCTGAATCAGGCAGTGAGTTCAGATCCGCACACAGCACCAGAGGGATCGAATTTGAATCAGCTGTTGGGCTTCCAGGCCTGCCAGAGGCTTTTTCAAGGATACTTTTCAGTTCAGAGACAAACATCATAGTCTGGACAAGCTTTACATCTGAATATTCAGGGTCCCAATGCATATGGGCATTGGCAACAAGAAGCAGCTGGTTGTCCACTGTATGAAGTGGCTTCATACCTAAGGTCAAGGCATAAACGTAAAGATACAATGTTAACTCCATTTCTCTCTAGATAAGGATACAGAAAGGGATGCAGAAATGTACCAAATTCAAGCTTGGAAATCCCCAGAAGAAAGAACAGCAGATAAGCAAGGCTGGAGAAGATCCTGGAAAGCTGCTAACAGTCAGAGCAGGCAGCGTAGGCAGGGCTGGGTGGACCAATGGTCTGACTTGATAAGGCCAAAGGGAACATGCTGAAGTACTGGGGGGTTGTTTGGAACCATAGGTATGAATAGACTTCCCATTTTAAAACCAGCTTCAGCAGACACTGAAGGAAACAACTGGTTTAGATCAGCTCGATTTGTACTTCTAGATGTTGCACTTACTCCATAGGAAGAATTAATGTATTAAAAGCCTAGCATGCGTTATCCACTCTTAGCTTAAATAGCTGGAAATTGTAGGACACCTACCTCCTACGAACAGTTCCTTGTGCACCTCTAACACGACAGCAACTCCAATATTGTCTTTTGTCATCACTCTATTCAGCATAGCTTCTGATCCTTCAGAGTTTGCCATTGCCACTTGGTTAAACTCCACAGTGTGTTTTTGCACCAATGTGAATCTGAAACATGCCCACATCATCACAGTCAGTATCTATATAAGCTGCCTTCATTAAAACAATGTTCCCAGCAAAACATGCAATTTATGGAAGAGAAAAAGTAAATATGACCGCCAGAAATAAAAAAATGCCACTTCCACATCAGTATGAAGTGATTTGTTTTATTTTTTAAAAAACAGATGCGCTAATTTCAAGCCCACTGCACGACTGCAAAACACAGGTGCCGATTTCATGCAAGTATTTCATGCTAATTATTTCATGGTTCTATTTCAGACAAGTCAGCAACAGTCTCTTACTTTTCAGTTTTGAAGAATATTGCACAACCATCCACATGCTTTCGCTCCTGTTCTGACATGATTTTGGCACGTGACTTTGGAGAGAAAAATCCATCATATCTACGCTCTTTTAATGCTGGCAGAAAGAGGGTGAAGTATTGCTCAGTTTCAACTTCCTGGAAACAAGCACAATTAAGATTACACTGAAAGAAGCTGTGCTGAGAAAGCTGGACTTTCTTTCACTGCTGTCCATTATCAGGAGGGGTGACGCTTGTGTGGGGAGGGTCCATAGTGTGGGTTTCTCCTATGTGACCATGTTGCTGCAGTGGTATGCAGCAGCAGCAACACTAAGAACATTAAAGATCAGAAGTCCATCAAGTTTAGCATCCTGTTTCCCATAATGGCCAGATACTTCTGGGAAGACCGGAAGCAGGAGGTAAAAGAAAACAGCCCTCCTTTGCTGCAGCCTCTCCTCCTCTGCTCAGCCCCCAAGTTCATCCTGCCTCTGAAGAGGGTAGTTATCATGCCTTAACCACCACTGATAGATGAGTTCACAGCAGACCAGGCTAACTCCCTTTAAAGCCATCTAAGCTTGTGCCCAGCACAATGAGTTCGGTAAGTTATGAAGTCCTCTCTTTGGATTCTGAATCTACAGCCAATCAATTTCACTGGATAAACTCTACTATTATAGAAGAGAGAGAACTAACATCCCTCTTCAGTCACACCATAGTGCAATTTAAGGAAGGGAACAATATTAGCTTAACCAAAAGAGTTTAACTTGCATATCTCTTTGTATAATTTCACATCTTACCATGTTCGCTGTATTTTTCCTCTAACACAGGGGTGCCCAAACCCCGGCCCTGGGGCCTCTCAATGCGGCCCTCAGGGAGCCCCCAGTCTCCAATGAGCCTCTGGCCCTCTGAAGCTTCCTTGGAGCCCACACTGGCCTGACGCAACTGCTCAGTGTGAGGGTGACTATTTGACCTCTCACGTGAGCTGTGGGATGAGGGCTCCCTCCATTGCTTGTTGTTTCACATCTGTGATGCGGTAGCAGCAGCAAAGGAAAGGCCAGCCTTGCTTTGTGTCTAACACAACATATAAAAGACTGTGCATATATACTGCTCTAAATAATAATTTACAGAGATGCTCCAAGGTCACCATCAGCATCTTAAAAAGAATGAAGAGAGATACAGTCCTACTAAACTGTGATGAAAAGAATATTTTGCTGGCATTACCTGAAGACTAATAATATCTGCATCCCAGTTCACAATTTCTTCCATGATTCCCTTTTTTCTGTATTCCCAATTTAATGCCCAAGATGGGCAGTAGCCGTAGAGCTGTCGGGTGGCATATTTATCACACAACACATTGTAACACATGACGGTAAAAGAAGCTGGGAGGGAGAAAAACAAACATCTTTCGGTGAATATAGTAAGGTACCTTGCTGCTTTTGACACAAGTTATCATCACTTAGCACAAGGCATTTCTCTCAGAGTAAGTTGCTAATTAAAAAAATATCTTCCAGAAAATGTTTTAGAATATGGTCATATCACAGATCATATGTATTTAAGAACATATCTGCGGAAATGTTAGATAACGTACGCAAGGCGTACTAGATAATTTTTAAGGGGAAAAAGATACAAATTATACTATTCAAGTAACCAAGAACAACAGGTCAAAATTTATCAGATCCTGAGGACAGATTCAGGAGGTATGAATTGGCTCCATCTTGCACAGCTCATACGAACAGTGCAACACTAGACAGCAACAACAGAGGTCCACACAGCTTCTTCTGAGAAAAGGAATTGCCATTCTTTTAGTATGGTACGTCCTGCTCATAGAAGCAGCTATACAATATTTCACAATAATTCTCTTCTGACATTACACAGAGCACTCAGTGCAGTAGAGGACTCAAACCAGCTACTGAATGCCTATGTTCAGTTTGACTCAACACATACAATCTAGCTATACTCCAGTAATAAACACAGTGACAGCATTTTGTGCAGTTCTAACAGCAATTTTAAGCAGTGCAGTTCTGCTAAAAGTTGGTTGTTAGCACTTCCTGATCTGTTTAACTGGCAGTGTAGAGCAAAGGTTCCCAAACTTCTACTCAGATGTTGGGACTCCCGTAAGCACTGGGAGGGGGGTGGCAGCATCGCAGTGGTTGTGTTGCCACTGTGACCAAGGGGCTTTGTAATGCTGGCCACCCAGAGGGTGCAGGAGGGAGCTTGTAGCCCCCTCTGCAAGTCTCCCCACTGCTCCAAAGAGCTTGTATCTCTGATCACAACCCACTTACAACTTGTGATCGTTTCAGCTGAAACAGAACTGACGCATGCACACATGCACCATTGTTGAAGTGTGTGGTCTCATGCATGTGTGTCCCAATCCACCCCCTCACTCCCCTGGCAGCTTCTTGAAAATGGATAGACAGAAGAGAACTCTGGGAGTGGTTCTTCAGCTCCCTGCAGCCTCCCATCTTTCATGGTTTAAAGTAGTAGCTGGGCAGTGGAGGAGGAAGGATATTTCTGTACTTAACATCAAAAATGAATGAGGCTTGAATAAAGAGCACAGCCTTTTAAAACTTCAATGCCTCAGTCTGATTTGCACATTTTCAAGGAGCTTCTGCAATCAGGAGCACCAGGAACCTTCTTTCAAAAAGCAAAAGTTGGGATTCTGCTAAAAGTATAAAAGGGACTTTGTTGCTAAATATAGAGAGCCCCCTTTAAAGCATCAATGAAAGAGAAAAATGGCTGCATAAATACCTGACGGCAGAATTTGGTCACGTTCTTTTAATGTAATCCATGGCCTTGGAGGCAGCTGCTCTGGGTGAACTGAAAGATTGAGTTTCAATATTAACAAGAGCTAGAAACTGATATTATGAGTTTATTTTGTTACCACCATTTTTTCCCCCACCTCTACATAAAAGCAAATGGCTGCCATTTACTGCTAGGAAGAAAAAGGAAAACACTGCATTTTGGGGCAATGATGCTATTGGGCAAAGTCTTCCATCCCAAAAAAAATTTCCACAGGGTGCATGTGGTTAAAAAACCTCAGATTTCCCCCTCTGCTATTTTAAAATGGGTTAGCAAATAGTTTAGAATAGAATCATTAGAGGTCAGCACACGAGCTATTGTTTAGGGCTGAAATTCTTTCATCCCAGAAGACACTACTTTAGAGTAGTTGCCCTAATGGAATTGACATAAACCCAGACTAGGCATCTGACCTGGGTCTGAAGGCAGTTAAGGATGTCCAGGAAAATGGTCCTGCCATAACCAATGAGTGACATCAAACAAAAGGTATCAAAAGTTAAGCTGAAGGATGCTCTTGGGTTTTTGACCTCAATTCTGACTGAGTGATGCATTATCAAGATCCAGTCCATCTTTCAAGAAGAGAGGTGCTATTGGAAGCATCATTTGGAGTCAGTTAGAACAGGGATTGAGTATAGGATATCATACTAGATTTCCCTTTATTTTCTGCCTTTATCTACTTGCCTTGCATTGCAAGAACTATGCTTAGGTTTTCAATAGCCCAAGTCTCTTCGCACATGTTTGCTTGTAACTACCTATTACTGTGTTACCCCTTTTTCATAACATCCTTATTGTGATCTTTAATCCGACCAACTCACAGCAAAGCATGTTGCCTTGCTCCTATAACCATTACCCCTACACTACTACTCTGCAGTTGGGGAACTCCTGGGAATGTAGGATTCTGCAATGCAACTGTTAGGGACAAATGCCAAAGTAACCCCCTTCTTACTTGCCCTAGGTAGTGAAGTTAGTACCACTTTATCTCAGAACAAGAGTTGGGTGGAGGAAGAAGGCTGCTGAACGCAAGGCCCCCTCTCACCCATCATAAGATACAGTGGGTTTCTGCAAGCACAGTGCACCAGCATCTTTGATGAGTACTTGCAATACAGAGCCTTCCCTACACTCACTACATACACCCAATAGATGTTTGTCAACATTATGGGCATTTTGCAAGTATCAAAATAAAAACAAACCTGCTAGATTGTCAAGCATGTAGTTCAATAATTTTCGTGTCCCATCTGGGTCCTGGTACAGGCTGAGAATATCTTGTGACAAAGGATTGCCTGCAATCAAAGCAAAATGTTTAAAATTGGCACTGCATGAAAATCTTGTTAGTAAACCTGTAATAACTACGGAGAGACCCTCTCGCATCTGGATTCTAATTTTTACATTCCTCCTCCTGGTCCACAGGATTCTAAAATGACAAAGAAACATGACAACTGATATTTTAGCTTCTAGGGAATAATACTTTATACCCAATACCAGTGCACCAATTATGGGTATTTCAAGTTTATCTAGTTAACATACAAAAAAGTATTTTTCTTTATAACCACGTCAGCAAAATACAAAGTGACAGACAGGATGTTGCTCCCAACAAAGGCAAAGTCTAAAATACATATGGGGAAAACAACTATAGAAGGTAAGGAGAGGAAAATACCGGCAAATGCTGCTACACACACACAAAGCATGGTTGCAAGTGGAAAAGAAGATAAACAAAATGCTAGGTAAAAATATGAGTTTTGAGGAAGAATTTGAAGAGACAAACACTAAGGAAACTACTTCTTGATACTAACCACCACTCTTTACAATGTACCTGTTCGCTCTATGCTATTCTGATTAATTGCTCACTTTGGTGTAGACTTAGTGTTGCCTACTGAAGAACAGAATTCAGCAAAATTTTCTGCTAAGCGAGAAAGTGAATTTCTTGCTAGAAAGTGTGAAAATCCATTGCCTGAATGGAGCTACTTCTAGCATTGGGGAGGCCTGCAAAGGGGGCTGTGGGCCTCCCAGACTGTCCCTGAGGCCAGTGTGACCCCCCCCCCCCCAAGGTAAAGCAAAAAGCCCCTAGGTTCCAGGGGCCATGATCACTGTGGTGCTGTTGGGACCAACCCCCTCCGCAAATACTTACCTACGGTCCCAATGTCCAAATAGGACTTTGGGAACTGCTGTTCTAGGGAATTCTGGTGTTACCAGGAAAAGCTTACCAGGGGAAATGTTATATTCCACCTTTCTAGCATAAGATACCTCATATTCAGAAAAGTTAAAACAATACTCCACATAAAAATAACCCATCCCAAACCCTAATAAAACAGCAGCAGATTCCTTAAATCCCATCAGCCAAGGAACCTTTCTGAAAAAACAGCTTGCCCATTGCTACTGAAATTACCCTGCAATGCTTCTTCATGCATCTTTTTTTCTATCCGCATGCAGACTAGCAAGGCATTTTGCAGGTAGTAACTTCTGTTGGGTTAATTACAATGGTGCTCTCCATTAAACTACTACAGGTGATGGGGAAAGGTTAACAGCAACAAAGTGTGATTTGTCCCCAAAGATTTGGCAGGAAGTTAGAGAAAGGACACAGCAAAAAGGAAACAAAAAGGGAAAGACAATTCAGGATTTATAAAATTTATTGTTGAATTAACAAATGAAACAGTGGGCTAAGAAATTCAGGCTGCAATCCTAGCCACACTTTCCTGAGAGAAAGCCCCATTGAACAAAATAGGACTTACTTCTGAGTAGATCTGGTTAGGATTGTGCCCTCAGTATAGTACCTGTATTTTCAACAAAATTTGTCCTTAAGTCCTATAAATTTCTGTGTCGAACTTAGAAAAGAAAGTTGGAGGAACTAAAGCATGCATGTGTAGAACAGAGTGGCCCACATGTGTACATCTCTTACCTTTCAAACCTAGCGTTTGCAGCTGGAAGAGCCGTCCAAGTTCATAAGGCAAAACTCGTAACAAATTGTTGTTTAAAAGCAATTCCCTAAAAAAATAAGAAACACTTTATTAAGAAGGCTTAATAGGATTCATAAGATGCATCATGTATGATGCTCATCTTGCAAAATACCACCTTTGGTTTTATTGTTCCTTTGAGTGACAAAATGGGAGATCCTCCCAGTACAGAAGTCTGGGTGTACTAACACAAAGCAACCACCACCCCCTTCACACAAAACAAGCTCCACACCTAAACTTCAAATAAATAAAAAAAAGAGAAGGGTTTACACAATCAGTTATTTGCAATTTGGTTGCATGTTGAAAAAAGTCAATCAGTAGTTGGAAGTTAAAAGAATATCACTGACTCCTGGCAAAACTTAGAGATCCTATCTAATCTCTCTTTTGGTGGGATGAAAAATCAGGTAAATAACAGGGTTGTTATGTCAAGAAACTCTGAAAGATCCAAGGCAAATCAGCAAATAAGAGCATCTTGGGATTCTTTACTCAACCAGACGCGGGTTGTTATCCTAAGAGTACTATCTTGTATAAACAAGCTCAAAGAGATAGGAGAAAAGGGCATACAAGGATCAGTCATTGCTTTTCAGGTTTATAGATGACAACTTCTGCGCTGGGAGCACCATGATGTCAGAAACACCTACACTGTAACATGTAGCTTCACAGGAAGTTATGGAAACAAGGAAGCAGACAATTTATCAGAATATGGTTCTGAAATTTCAGGGCGGAAGTGCCTGCGTTCCATTCAAAACTGTAACTAATATTCACTTTTACAGCTGAGTCAGAGTTAAAATTGCTAGCAAGAATTTTTCTGCAATTATTTTGCAAGAGACAACAAGATTTTTCACCTGAGAGATACCATGTTTCCTAGTTCTGCTGGTAAACTTCTGAGTTTGTTGGACGAGAGATCCAGGTAAACCAGATTATGAAGCTTGGCAATATCAGGAGGAATGCGAGTCAGGTAGTTGTCATTGAGGTGGAGAGCAGTCAAGTGTGTTAATGACCACAGTGACGAACTTAAGCTCCGCACTCTACCTAAAATAAAGATTGTGCAGAGAGTATTAAGTAATTAGGAAGCTTCCTCTAGAAAATTTCCCACCACCTCCTTTGGTGCTGCAGCCCCCAGCATAATGGGGGTTATAATAAAAAGTATTTGCCAAGACACTGTTCAACTTTGCACCTGTTAAAAAGAAAAAGTATCCTTCAAGACATCAAAACTAAAGTCTGTACTGTTGTTGCCCACCCCCAAGTAAACACTTATTCCTTTCACAGAGAGGGTTAGGGACAGGAAAAGGGAAAACGTGAGATCTTCCCCAGAGGACGGGTACAAGAGTTTGGGAGGAAATGGACACATATTCTGAAAGAAAAAACCTCCTATCAGTCCGTCGTCCAACATTTCCACATTAGGTATGGATTAGAAAAATCACACACATTTCTTAAGATATTCTATTCTTGGATTTTTTCCAGGAATTCAGTGGAGGATATCCACACCAATCCTTAACGTAAACTTGAAGTGTTCAGATGGAGGGCAAGTGCATACCTGCCATCTTGATTTTTATGACTTCCACAGTCTTCTGAGCTTGCCATGACACAAATGGAACCATTCAGAAGTCAGGTGAATAACTGACTGATAACTGAACCATGAAGTAGGTGGATAACTGACTGAGAAGCAACCCCTCCATCCCATCCTGCCTCTGTAAGTAAGATTTTCAATTGAATGTTATTAACTGTATGGCATTTTATTGTGTTGCGAGTCACCTTGAGCTGAAAAGTTGCAATGAGATACAGGGCCCAATCCTATCCAATTTTCCAGTGCTGGTGCAGCCATACCATTGGGGCATGCACTGCATCCTGTGATGGTGAGGTAGTCACAGGGGGCTCCTTAAGGTATGGTAACATTTTTTCCATTACGTTGGGGCTGCATTACGGCTGCAAGGGTGCTGAAAAGTTGGATAGGATTGGGCCCACAGGTAATTAAAATAAGTCAGAGAACTCACCCGAGATTTCCAATTCTGCCCAATGGGACTTCTTCCCATTGGCTACCTCCTCAGCTGACATGATGGAATAAATTCTGCGAGGGTCCGGAGGATCATATTTTTCCTTTGGCATCCCTGTTAGTCTGAAAGATAAGCCACGTAATTACAACACATGGAAGTTACATACAAGTTTTTCATCACTAAGTGGTCTACTTGATTAATGACTGGATTCTGGGGCTTTCCCAGGCCTCATAATGCCTTATACTAGGGTTTCTCAAACTGTGGGTCATGACCCACTTGGTGAGTCACAAAGCTGCAACCAATAAGCTGATAGCAGATGAGCAAAATGCATGCAGCCCTACTGAAAGTGAGCCATACCACATGTTTACTCGCAAGTACATGAATGTGCCTAGCTCCATTGCAAAGGGCAGGCCAAGAGGAATCCAACACAAGAACGGTCCCAATCCGATGAAGGTAGCACACAAAAACACCTGAGAAGGAAATCCCTTCTTCCAAGCTGATGAATGTACAGGTATCTGCCACTTAACAACTGTTTGCTTAATGACAGACCACATATATGACAGTGGTCAAAGCACAATAAAAATGCTCTTAATGAGGCAATCACATCTCCTATAAGCTGCAGCAGAGTGTTTGTTTACACAACAGAGAGGCTCTTAATGCAAAAAAGAGGCAATCTATCTCCAGTAGCCTGTGCAGCCAGCTAGTGTCTGGCAGCGAGTATCTGTTTACACAACAAGGCAATAGATTGGACTGAATGTTCACATAATGACGTAATCGCATAACAGGGATTGGAGAACGTATCCCCATCGGTAAGTGGCGCACACCTATACTGAGCCATGTGGAAAGCAAAACTAAGATACACCGCCACATTTACTCAAGAGTAAGCAAATAAATGTACATGCACTTAAGTTTAATTGCAATAGGATAAATAGATTATCCCTTTATCCCAACAGGATAAAGTGCCAAATACTTCATAGAAAAGATGGAGTACAATTCCAAGCATGTTTAACCAGAAACACCTTTGAATCAAAGGAACCTACTCCCATGAAAACATCACAGGATTGTCATCTTAGATCCTGCTGCCGCAAGTCTGAAAATGGGACAGCATCTGCCCCACATATTGGATGAAATTTTGATGGGAAAAAAAATCTAGCACATTTCCCTGTGACAGTGATGACCAAATAATTCATATGTAATTTATAGATGCACTGTCAGCAAAAGAGAATGAATTGTTTAACTGCAAGCAATAACTTGCCAAGCACAGGTGCTTTTTCACTCAAAGGTTCATGGGGGGGGGGGTGAAATCAGTTCGTTATGCCCTTCAAATGACTGCTCATCCCATCTCAAACTATATGCATGTTACCTAAGTCCCTATGAAAAAGTCTTGAGGAACTGTGTGTACTGTGAACCTATTTGGCTGAAACATGCTCATAAAACTTTCCCACAAATATATACCTCACCAGTTTGCACTTGTAGACTAAACTACCCTCCAAGTCAGAGATCCCCAAGGACATCCTTGAAAATACAAGTTGCCAAAACAGATGCATTCTAGCATGACTGTACTGAGAACAAAGGATCAAAAAGCAACAAAGAAAAACAAAATAGCTTCCATAGTTCTTCTGAATACAGTTGTGGTGAACTGGACTCCTCTACCCTTAACCAAGTTGGGAAAAGGAAAAATCTGCAAGGACAGGTTTGTAGTGTCTATACCTGCCTAAATCTTCCCTTCTAAAAAATTACAGAAGGGGTGAGAGTTCTATCCTGGACTGAATCTCACAACTTCAGTTTTACTTACAGTAATGTTAATATGTCCAGCTGGAACTTTTAAACAGCAGCTTACACAGGACAGAACAATGTCAGCAGCTATTCATTACTTTGCACATTACTTATAGGAAAAGTGGAACTAACATTTTAAAAACAACCAAAATAAACAGCTTCAGAGAGTGAAAGGGGCTCATAGGCTTATTTATCTAGTCACAATTAGAAACATGTTCACTGTCCCAGCTTGCTTTAACTCAGTGGTTCTCAAACTTTTTAACATTGGGACCCACTTTTTAGAATGACAATCTCTCGGGACACACCAGAAGTGATGCCACTAACCTGAAAGTAATGTCATGGCCAGAAGTGACATCATCAAGCAGGAAAAATTTTTAAAGTCCATATGATCAAATCAAATTTTATTAATTCAGACCCAAATCCTAACCAAATTTCCTGCACTGGCATAGCAGTGCCAATGGGGCATGCGCTGCATTCTGCAGTTGGGTCGCACTCATGGTGGCCTCCTCAAAGTAAGGGAATGTTTGTTCCCTTACCTTGGAGCTGCATTGCCTTTATGTTGGTGCTGGAAAGTGCGTTAAGGATGGTGCCCTCAGTAAATTAAAAGTTTACAATAAGTATAAGTTAAAAAATTTATTTAAAACAAGAATCACTCTCCTAATCATTCCCTAGCAGTTGCTTATTTGTTTAAAAAAATTCCCCAAACATCCCAAAGGCTGTAATCCTATCCACACTTAGCCGAGAGTAAGCCCCATTGATTATCATTGTTAAAAGAATATACAGAATATCATCTGTATAAGAGTACAGATCTGTACCATATCCTCAAATGCAGTCACATACCATGGTAACATCAAGTCTAATATATTAAAAATAAAATACACATTGAAATGAATGGGGATCCACCTGAAATAGGCTCACAACCCACCCAGTGGGTCCCAACTCACAGCCTGAGAATCACTGCTTCAGCTATTTCAACTGTGAACCCCTTGGGGGGAAAAACTACTAACATATTGGAAAAATGCTATGGGTCACCCTGAGCCCACAGCATAAAGCAGGACATTAAAAAACAAACCCAAGAGGCAACTGTTTCACTTCAAGAGTTGCAGAACCTGAGAGATGGACTTGAACAGCCTCTTCTAATTTTTGCTCCAGTCATCTCCACCAGCCATCTTATTAAAACCAGAATAGTCAGACTCCTCTGGAGCTATATCACACTTTCAGTAGCCAGTTTACTCATACATGATGATGATGCTACAGAGAAAGGGTTGTAATCCCTGAGGTACACAACTGAAATTCCCACATAAATAAAAGGCATAGAAGTTAAGGTCTTAGGCACTTCTCCCCATTTGCCAATTTCAAGTCACTCCTACAGGCGAGAGGATGAAGAGAAAGCGCATGCTTTCACATGCAGAAAATCTCCAGTTCAACCCCTGCCACCTCCACCAAAAAGAATTTCTGGTAACAGAGCTTTGTAAGTCACTCTGGCTGACACTGAATGAAAAGTGGGTTCGATGGATCAATGACCTGACCTGAGTGAAAAGTTGGGTTCGATGGATCAATGACCTGACCTGAGTGAAAAGTTGGGTTTGATGGATCAATGACCTGACTCAGTATAATGCAGCAGTTGGTTGGTTGCTGATGTGGCAGTTGATTGCTTAATTTTACTTTTAGTACTCCACTGCAGTACAGCTGGAACTCGGTATACATGGGGAATCCGTTCCAGAATCTGCATGGATACAGAAAACCGCAGATAAGCGAATCCGTGAGTTGGATCCAATAGGACCAACTAGCATGACTGGAGGTGGTTAAAGGTCCACAGAAGCGACTCAAAAAGGATCTCAGAGGTGCTGGAAAGGTACTTCCCAGTTTAGTGCTTTTCCAATACCTCTGGGGGGCCTTTCTGAGGCCCGCAGAGGACGTGTGGCCTCTCCAGGCCTCTGAAAGCATCCCAGATGTGACTGGAGCACTCTTCCGCTCATGCCCAGGAGAGCAGGTGAGGCTCTCCCAACGCTGGTTTGGATCCCAGCGTGAGTCAAAACCACAGGTTTTGAACCTGTGGGTAA
The DNA here is from genome assembly GCF_035046505.1 of Tiliqua scincoides. Classification (NCBI taxonomy): domain Eukaryota; kingdom Metazoa; phylum Chordata; class Lepidosauria; order Squamata; family Scincidae; genus Tiliqua; species Tiliqua scincoides. The sequence goes on from NC_089826.1 coordinate 8,264,664, forward strand.
AAAGGGTGGACCTATATTTCTTTTTTAACCTTTTATTAGACTTATTATAGGACCCCTCAAATACTTACAAGTGCTGTAAATGAATCAGCCATAAAAGACTAGGTCTAAAATTCAGCATGTATTTGCATAATTATTTCTAAAAATTCTAATTAAGATAGAGCTTTTTCTTAAGTTCAACGCTATAGACCAGTGTTTCTCAAACTGTGGTCAGGACCCACTAGACTGGTTGCGAGCCAATTTCAGGTGGGTCCCCATTCATTTCAATGTTTGTTTTATTTTTAATATATTAAACCAATATTAGATCTTCTTGGACTGTGGGTGGGACCTTGGGCAGGTGTCCCAATGGTGTCACAGTGAACGTGGTGCCATGGTGACCCAAGAGTTTCTCCCCTTCCCTGGGGGTCTGGCTGGCCTTGGGGAGGGTCAGGGAGTCCTGAGGCCTCCTCCATGGGCCTCTCCGATGCTAAATATCGCTCCGTTAGGGGATTGGAGTGTATATTCATACGCACTTCCAAACAACTGTAGTGTTCATTGCTAAAGTAGCCTCCAGTCCTCTCTGCTCAAAGATGAACATGCAAAACAAAAAGCGGCAACGTCCTGTGAATATGCAGAGTCAGAGAAGGATCAACTGCTGACTTTTCTAAAAAGCATCAACAAATTGGGCTGAAAGGGTAAGTTCCAGGTGAAGTTTACATAGTCTAGTAGTTGACCAGAAAAGGAGCTTAACCTAGATCTTAACTGCCAACCTTAAACATTAAAAAGTTTATTTTAAGCAACATAAACAGCTCCAGATTCTATAAATACAGTTTCAGAAAACAGACCAAAAAAGGTGGACTGATATTTTGCTTTCCAAGCCTACTTTTCCTTAAAAAGAACTTTTGCCAGTTAGGATGAGGGAAAGTGACATTTATGGTAGCTTGACTGATGGCTCACCAGGTAAGACATCCAATCAGCTATACTGGTCCTATTAGGATAGTAGCTGGCAATTATCTTCTTGAGAGAGAGAAAAAAGTAAGAGATTTCCTATCTTTGAGGAAAAAGTCAATTTGTTCTTTGTGCACACTACAAAACATACACATGTCAGAAGATTCACCAGCCCACATCCCAAAACATCCTTTCTGAATCAACCCTTTCAAACAGTTCTAAAGACACGACAAAAGGCCAATTCGCACAAATGTTTGGTCTTTTCTACAGAGCAAATCCTGCAACTGTAGGATTCTAGCAGACTAAAGAGATGCATCATTCATACAACACCCCATCCACTCTTATGCCTCTATCAGGGCAACTGCAGAGACAGAAGAAATTGGGTTTGAGGCACTATAGCATTTAGATTGCCACACTAATTCTGCGTGTTCAAGTGAAACATGTGCATCTGACTTTGGGGAAGACTGGCACAATCCCTGTATATGTTGCAGGTATCCCAAAGATCAGCGGTTCCCAAACTCTCCTGGCAGCAGCGCATTTGCAGCAATGGTGTTGCTGCCTTTGCCCTCCCCCCACCCCTTAAGGGGGCAGAGACAGGGCTTCCACGGCTGGGGCGTCACAATGCTCCAGTTCAGAAACCTCTGCCAAAGACCCTTACTTCATATTTATTTCCACTGCAATACACTTATCAAGAAGCCATTGGGCAGCATTCCCAGCTGCTCTTTTCTTAACATGGGTATTTATATTTGTGACATAAAAGGAAGGTTGAACCCTAATGCAATACATAGATGGCATGAAGTGAATGACGAGGATATTTCAGCAACTTCTGAAACAACTGGGTTCTGTTGGGTTCATCCTGGAATTGGGTCCAAAATCCCTTCAAGGACATTCGACACATATCTTTCTTTCTCTGTCTCTATATTCCACGTATTATTTTCCACCTGCACTTCTAGCTGGTGTTAAGTTTATTTTATTTTATTTTGTGCTTACAAATAACGACTGCATGAGATAGCATGTAGTAGGATACTGCTGTGGTTAAGTGTTTAAGTCAGAGTAACCAGTGCCTTAAAAACATCTTAAGCTTCCATCTCTTGTAAAACTGCCCCATTTTAATCAGTTTACCATCCCTCTTCAACATAAAAGTGTACTAGATTAACCACCAAACAGATTTAAACCACCAGAATAAGGTGGATGGGTGAGATACTGCAAAACATTAACCTGTGTGAAATCAGATTCATAATTTCATGGTTGAAAAGAACAGCACTTGGTCTATGTAAAAGTATGCAAGCCAAAAGGCAACTCTTCAGCTGAAGCAAACATATCAGATTATACCAGCTGAGATTTGGCACCAGGTTTCACCAGCATTCCTGCCTTCCTTCCAGCACTTTGTATTTCGAATTATTTCCTGCCCCTCAGAAACAGTGTTTAAAAATTCCCAAAACATGAAAGGAATTCAAGGAAAGGCAGAAACAAGTGGAAAATTCCACAGGGTGGAATAAGCATCCTGTGCTAAATCTTGCATTTCCAGAATTAACTGCAATAAATTAAAATAAAACCCACCTTGAAAACAGACTCAAGTGATATCCCATCACTCCCAAAATGAATGTCTAACCAAGAACCAGTCAGATCATACTTCCCCACACCACAGAGGGAGCTGGTAAGCAAGTTTTTGTTTAAATACTGTGATATAGAGAGAAGACCTGACAGAGAAATTCTTTAGGCATCGGCCTATATTCCCACCTGGAGTTATGGACTGAGACCATGTGGTTATATTCTGTGTCTCAGCAATGGGTAGGAGGACAGAGAAACATCAATGTTTGCTCCATCCGTACCTCCACTGCTGTGTTCCTAAACAGTTGCTGCTACTACATTTACAGAAGGGGCTCGAGTAGATTGATTTTACAAACTGGTATTTAGGTTGAACACTGTTGAAGCTTGCAAGAATGACTGCAAAAGTATTTATGAGTCTGATCAAGAACTGTAAAGCAAGAGGCTATATACATAATGGCCAGCTGGCCTATAAATCAAGGCACAGAGTAGTCAACAACTGGTTGCATCACCCAACATCTTCAGTTTCAAATGTACTTCTGAAAATTCAATTCAAGGATAAAAAGTTGAGCAATTGCTCTCTCCTGAGTTACAAACAAGCTGCAGACTTCAATTGTACTGAAACAAAGATTGTTTCTGATTATATTGATTTGATAGTGCAACTTGGGACACCCATTTTAATTTCCTACAAATGAAAGCTTCAGCAGTTTATTAAAGCACATACAGGGCTACAAATAACTGTTTTGACTTGCCATGCTGATATATATACTACAGCAGCAAATTAAATTGTTCACCAGTTTGCTTGTTTATCAAATTCCTTTATTTTACAGTTTCAATTTACCATTCTATTTGCTCATGTAGCAAAAAGCAAATGCAAGATACTGAATGTACACAGCAGAAGGGAAATAGAAGCTCTTCCATTTGCTTTCTGTTTACTCAGATTTCTGTGAAATGAAGGAAGCCTTGAAACCAAAGTAGTTTGCCCAAAGGGGGGGGGGAAATGTACACAAACCCTCATGTTAAGGCAAGGACAATACTCACTTTGGCACCTATGAACATCTGCAAAGTAAGAGGTCTGTGGGTTGTTGGGGAGCATTTTTTTTACTAGAAGATCCATGGGCAGACAAAGAATAACTTTTCCAATCTGTAAAGCAGACTGCACAGGCACTGGAGGCAGTATCATGTGATAGTAGCAAGAGATTCCCACACAAGTTTGTAATAATTCATACTACACAGTCATAAATCCACTAAAGAACTTGGATTAGATCCAGCAAGTCTGCACATAAACAGGTTATAACTTGCTTTACAAACTCTTTACGTGACACTTCAGTCTCAATCTATCGGCTTGCCAATGTCTTCAGCTTCACACTTTAGGTATGAGAAAAACATTCTTGAAGTACACTCAAGCAAACATTAAACGCCACTTGCAGACAATAGAGAGGCCCTGACTTATCCACATACGTTCACAAAACAGAAACTTCTACCACAATATCCAAACAATTACAGTATGATACACCGCTTTAAATTATAGCAGTATAGCCATAATTGATCATTAAATTGAAGTTTTGTGAGCTTCAGCAATAAGTGGAACCAAAACAAAATTTCATGTAAATTTATAATTTAGTTTCAAAAATTTCAATTAAGACATGTTCACGTGTGAAGTCTGAAACTCTGATTGAAAACAAAACTCCCCTCTGACATTTCATTTCTTATCTATTTAGAGTAACAAATTCCTACTGAATCACACAAGAATTGTTGACCTATATTGCTCATGAAGAAAGAGGACCTAAAGGATTATATTTTCACTTGAAAAAAAAAATATTCCTAGCGTAGATATGTTTGATATACAAATTTTAATAGAAGCTCCAATTACAAGCATACCATGCCCATACAAGTTAAAATAACTGCAATTTTCCATTAATTTCACACCTTCCTATGGATCACATTTTTTCACCACAATATATACCTTGACATCTATAGTTTTAAAAAGTCTGCTTATAAAATTATCTGAAAACTCAGAAAGATTTTAGTCATTGTTTAAACTTCAGAGAAGTAAGTATCATGAAAAATTGCAATCAAGCAGTCCAGAGATGAGAGTCGAAACTAAAGCAGATCATACCAGCAAAACAGAAATTTGAGTCATAATATTAATTACACAGCATTTCATCTTACTGGACTGTAATCTCATGTTTGTACTTGACAAAACTGCTGTTGTGGTATATCACAGTAGATTTTGAAATTAATGTTCATATTGCCTTTGACTGTGTGTTCAGCGTTACTCTGCTAAGCTAAAGTGGTAGTTCAATCTCCATGCTACACAAAGACAACCAGAACAGTAATTTAAGTATCCCAAACCCTTCTTCCACAATATTGGCTTATTAACATCACCATTATGACTATGTCTATTTTTAATCTAAATTCCCCTCCAGAAATATAAACCTAGAAGCAAATGCTATAAAAACTATAGTTATGAAGATTAAATAGCAAGGGACACTGGCATTATTTAGAACCAGTGGATGAGAAGTACTTTGTAAAAGATCAAGAACAAAATAGCAAGCCTATAAATGGAAATAAGTAGGGATCCAAGTCCAAATCTTGTGCTCTTCTTCAGAACTACAAACATTTGTGAGAATTACTGGAGTCAAGAAGCAAAACACAAACAAGGTGTTCATGTGTAGTTAGGCAGGATTAGTTGCAATGGGAGTGTTAGGCACACACATGACTGGGGTTAAGATTTTGTTACCAAGGGGCACAATGCAGCCAAATTGCGAAACTAACTGCCCAGAAGAAAAACAGATTTTGCGCATGCTACAAAGAACTCTACAAATTAGTTCCAGTTTATTAAAGCATTAACAAATGTCTTTAATTATGTTACTAGAAATGCTTAAAAACAGTGTTATTTATTTTACTTAGAAGTAAACCCATTGTAAACAGTAAGGCATAGGCTATAATCCTACCTTACTCGCTGGAAACAAAACCTCTAGTTATTACTAGAACTACTTATTTCACAGAAGACTAAACTGCAGTACACAAAATTAAGTTTGTGATCCTCACAAGCCCTTTGGGTTGACCCTTGTGAATGCATGTATGGTAGTTTATTCATATCACCTATGCTTGTAATAAACCCCTCCCCCAATGAATGTGCAGGTAGAGCTTGCTGCCATAGTGTTACCTTCTATCGTATGCATTAAATGTGTATAGGATCAGACTAAACTTCTGAAAAGGGCTTAAGATTTGGAAACATTATCTAGGCAATACTGACATAATAGTGAACGAGATTCCACTGCTCACTGCCACTAAACTCCAGCTTTGAAGCATTAAGCATGAAGAGATACAGTATGGACTACCAACCCCAGATCTAAATTGCCCCAAATCATTATGTCACATAACAGCAGGTATTCCACAATTGTGAATGTATTCACAACTGGACCTTACGGGTGTCTCAAAAAAGTATCCACACATTTCAATGAGCTAATTCATACATATTTTACTGTACACATGATCAAACTTCTAAGGCAGTGTTATTCAAACTGTGAGGCTCGGCTCTTTAGGGCGGTGCCCGGAACTCAAAGGGGAGGTGCGGGATGTCCTCTCGCATAAGAACATAAGAACAGCCCCACTGGATCAGGCCATAGGCCCATCAAGTCCAGCTTCCTGTATCTCACAGCGGCCCACCAAATGCCCCAGGGAGCACACCAGCAACACAGTCACACCCCTGGGCAGAATACAAGCCCGTCTTCTGCGCTTTTTTGTTTAAAGCAGAAGAAATGAAGTTGCTCAGCTGCGAGAGTGGCTGCTGCCGCCCCACCCTCTTCCGAGCATGCTCCGCTTGCAGTCCTTAACCCTCACTGATCCTTGTCTGGTTGGTTCCTAGTTCCCAGCCTGGGATCGCTTCTCATCAAAGTGAAATCTCTTTTCAACCCCCTCCCTCTTCCACTCCCCCCTTTCAATCTCCCGCTTTCCTCCCACTCCCCAAATAAAACGCTTCCTATTTTACCAGTCACCAGGGGGTCTTAAAGTTGCTTCCATGCAGTTGGCAAAGGGAGGGGGGAGAGGGAAACAAGCACACACTTTACTTGGCCAGGAGCAGAAAAAGGGTACTGTTTTTAAAGTGATTAATTAATCTTGTTGTTTGACTGAAGAGGAAAGGCTGTATTTTTAAAGTGATGAATCTTGCTATTTGAAGGGAATACTTATCAGCCATTGATGAAGTGATTGCCAGCCCAATCCTATCCACAGTTTCCTGGGAGTAAGCCCCATTGACTCTAATGGCATCTCTACTGTCTAATTTAAAGCCTACCTGTTCACCCCTTTTCTTTGGACTGTCCCCCTCCCTTGGCTGCCCTGTGAATTATTTTGTCCAACTCACTAATCCGAGCAAAAGAAGGGCTTTCATGTTAGCGCGACTGAACATATTTCCATCTGCAATACATCAAGGGAGATTTTCTAAAACCCCTCGTTCAAATAGATTATGTTTGTTTTGTTCAGCTGAACCAGATACCCTGGATCATATCCTTCTTTGGTGCACTGCCCATCATAATCTCAGGTCTCACCTACTTGGCCCTTTTCTTTCTTCTCTTCCTGTTTCCCTTGTTGATCCTTTCCCAATCCTTCTTAGCGATTATTCCCCTTCCATCACCAATTTGGTGGTGGAATTTTTAATGGTAGTCTCTATGGCAAAGGCCAGAAGCTAATACCTGGTAAAGTTGTATATATCTGCTATGTTATATTTATTATTGTCTGTGGACCTCTAATATGCCAATAAAGGTTTACCAAAGTAAGAAAGACTCTAATGGCACTTACTTCTGAGTAGACATGCATAGGCTTGAGCTGTGCATCTCCTAGTATAGGAGACAAATCAGCTTCCTAACCAAACCCTTATCAGCTCTGATATATTTTCATGGTCTATTTTTGTTTTCCCCACCAGCTGCTGGAAAAATTTAATTTCATTAAATTAATAAAGGGTTCAATCCTATCCAAGGAGAATGGGAGAAATGACTAGTTGGATTGGAGTCCACAGGGGTGTGTGTGTGTAATGTTGGTCAGACTGGTTGTTCACAAAGTTCATTTGATAAAACAATTCTGTTGGTATGCTTACAAAGTTTAAAAAAATGAGTCCTCCTGGACCAGACAAAATCTACCTACTATAGTATCCTGTCTCCAACAGCGATCAGCAGCTTATCATTTATAAAGCATGTATATTGCTGTGTATTAATTATTATTATTAACAGTATTTATATACCGCTTTTCAACTAAAAGTTCACAAAGCGGTTTACAAAGAAAAATCAAATTAATAATATATGTTTAAGATCTGCATTTAATTAATGATATGATTAATACAGTTAAAATTAATATAGTTAATATATAATATAATAAATATAATATTATAATATTATATTTAATATATTTAATATAGTTAATATTTCTGGCCACTTCCTGTTTAATGATGTCACTTCCAGCCCTCAGGAACATGATGGGGAGTTCATGGCCAACAGCCACGGGGGTCAAGGGAGCCACTGGCCGAAAAAGTTTGAGTACCACCGTTCTAAGGGAAGAAACTGAAGAGATGTGTGGAATCATCCCAGCACTCACAAAGGATGCCAGTGGTATATAGATGTGAATGGGAAACATTTCGAGCAGTTGGTCCAATTCATTAACTAATTAACTGGGTAAAGCAACTGCTTCTCTGTACACCACATGTAATGTATGTGAATGATAGCATTGTAGCATGCGTGTGAATTGCAGCATAGTAATTTGACTCTATAAAGTAGGTGTAGATGTTCCTGAGATGCCCTGGACTCATTCTGTATTTGTCAACTAGTGGTACATCAATACATTGCAACTGCACACTAACTATGCTAGTCTGTGCAACTTTAAATCTTTGATTTTATTGTTTCTATTTCCTAAAAAAAGGCAAGACAAAACTCCTCAATTCTTTTTGGAAAGCATTTGCAAACTAGAACTGTAATAAATGTTCTTATGAGACAGAAAAAAATGAGAAAAAATGAGAAAACAATGAGACAGAAAAAAAGAAGTGCAAGAAAAAAAAACCTCTCTTACATATCCAACAGGAATAGGGTACTGTGCATTTCTAAGAAATTTACTTCCAGGAACATCACCTTCTCCATTTCCATTGGAAGCAACAAACAGAAATACCATCCGAAATACAGTTTCTTGCAACTCAGAAGCATTTGTAGTAGCTTTCAAATATTTGTTTTTGGCATAGAAGTAGATGCAGAAATCTTCCTTCTCATTAGCTTAACATTACACCATATTCACTCTATTTCAAATGGGTTATGGTAAGACTGTGCTCACTCCCCCCCCCGGTCAATGTGCTCTTGCACATGTTGCCACCAGAGAAAGTCTACTGGCTGGTTATAATACGAGAGAGGGCCTTCTCTGGGCTTGTGTCCCACTTGTGGAACTCTCTGCCTTTGAAGATTAGACTGGTCCCTCCTTTGCCAGAATTCCAACAGCAGCTGGAAACTCATTTTCTCTCCCTTTTTTCCCCTGAGGGATGACCCAATGCCCAGTGTTCCATAATTGTTGGCTTTGTTCACGAAGGCATAGCTGTGGTCACTACAAAGCAGCCCCCTCACTCCCCGCTATGCTTCCCTGTCCTGTTCGAAAGGAGACCTTCAATGAAACATGAACTACTTCCCTCTCCTTTTGTGGAGCTGATGAAAGCATAGGGCTCAGTGCTTGGTGCCCAGGGTGCCTGCATCAAGCATGGCCTAAGTCAGTTTCCTCTCCCCCTACCTACATTCCTTTCCTGCTCTATAGCAGGAGAGGAAATTAGAGAGCTCAACTGTGCTAAGCAGAGGCATACCAGTTGCCTCTGCTGAGCATGCTCAAAGTTCACTTGCTAGGGCACCAGTCCTTTCACCATGGCAAGAATCATGACCAAAATTGTGAACACCTGTCATTGCACTTTTGCTAATGATTTAACATGCTGCTTCTTTGAATATTTTTGTAGTTTTTCACAACCAAAAGGCATTTCAAAGAGCCTTCAATAAAATTTTATCTTGTGTATTTTGTTTAATTTTTAAAGTATTTTTAGTTTAAATTATTTTTATAGTTATGGCCTATCCTTCTTCCACCATCATACCTCCCTTTGCCTGCTGTTGTATTAATGGCACCCAACGCCCTCATGCAGACAACAGGCTACCTAATCAAACCCATCCATATTTTGTTCTCTCACCACAATGAGTGGAAACAAATTTTGAAGACCAGATAGCCCTAGGTTTCCCTCTCACATAACCTCCTGCTCACGGAGGATTAGTCACCCAAAAATGGGAGGGGGGGTAGTATTAGCCTTGGGGCAGCACAAAATATGTAATCTAATGAAAGAACAACTTGGAAGAAATAAAAGAGCTCATACTGTTTATTGGACTTTTGCAAGAATGGCTTTTCCTTTCACCAAATTGTCTAACAAGACAGAAGGAATACTGCCCAAATCTTATTCAGAACTCAGGGGTTTTGTACAACTTTCTAAATTATGAGAAAGTGCAATTTAATCTGATGGTATGTGAATTGAAGCCTGATCAACCATTACATTCCTCCAAATATTTTGTATGCAATTATAGTTATGGTCTACCCTTCTCCCACCATCATTAAAATGTAAACAGCTCCAAAAAAGAGCCATGATTTTTTTTGTTTCTAATTGCTAACTTCTCTACACAGAACAACGAATTGAATTTAACTTAAGAGTATTAGCTTTGTACACTAGTGACAAGGAAAACAATCTTGGAATACAGTAGAACCTCCAAAGTTGACCATCTCTCTATAATGACCACCTCCTTAAGTTCACAGTATGGACAGACACTGCATACACACTATGGGAGACCAACCTCTCTATATTGACCACCTCTGTAAGTTGTATCTTGACCATGTCGACCATTGCACAGAGTATTAATTTACCCTCCGTAAGTTGCACACTGAAAGCAATACTTTGGGCCTGTGTTTTGTCTGGTTTGTCCCATCTTGGAAAAGCAAGAAGCCACAGGACAATCCATCCCCTACGCCTGCTAGCGTATGTGTGAAAGAGTTTTTATAGGTGGGTACACTGCACATAGCCGACAGACCTGTGCCAGCTGCCAATTGTACCTGGGCATGTACCAAGTTGTAAGGGACATGAGGCTGCTTGTGCATAGTGAAGCCATTGTCCTTTCACTTTGGTTCCCATCACCAGTGCATTACTTTACACTTATACTGAAACACAACTGCTGTTTTGCTGCCTATTCTCCCAGTTTGGAGAGAGCCTTCTGGAGCACTTCACAATCCCTTCTGGTCTTCACTACTCAGAAAAGTTTAGTGTCATCCACAAACTTGTCCACCTCCCTGCTTATCCCTGTTTCCAGGTCATTTATGAAGATGTTGAAAAGCACCAGTCACAGGACAGATTCTTGAGGCACTCCACTTTCTACCTCTCTCCATTTTTTTGTCTATTGCCCATTGACACCCACTCTCTGTTTCCCGGTCCTCAACCAGTTCCCAATCCATGAGAGGACCTGTCCTCTTATTCCCTGACTGTGAAGTTTTCTCAACAGCTTTTAGTGAGGGACCGTATCAAATACCTTCTGGCATTTAGTGAATTTGAGGAGACCCAGTGGATGCCAAGCAGCCTAAGTAAAAAAGTGGTTTTTTTTGTTTGTTTTTGTTTTTGTTTTGCTGTTGGGGCTATGTAACATGCTACATGCTATGGGCTGGCAAGGGATAGCATTGGTCTGCCTGTCTGCTATGAAACCAAGTATTTTTTTTTAACTTGCAATTTTTTTTAAGCTTATGAATTTTCAGGGATTTTTTTAAACACTGATTGTGGGCTGTTTATTCTCTGTCTCTTGATATAGATATAGATGATATAACTAGTAAGCATCACAAGAGGATCAATTCTCATTGATATTTGCAATAAAACTTTTTAAAAATCCAATCTAAATAATAACTTGGCCTTGCATTTGTTGTCCTGGGAGCTAAACATGATAATATTTAAATGCCTTTTTTTCCGTATGTTGACCACCTCCCTATGTTGACCACTTCCTCCAGTTCCTTGGGTGGTCAACTTAAAGAGGTTCTACTGTACTTTTTTAAAATGAAATACAAGAACAGGGTGAGTTAGGAATCTGACACTGGATTGGAAATATTAAAAGCTTTCAACACAATCCATAGATTTACATGACCATAAAATACCTCAACCCTTATAAAGTTTGTCTACTCTTAATTTTATCCATCATAATTATTGTTGCATAACTAGATGTAGACAAGTGTCAGGTAAAGCATTTCCAATATCCTATCCCTTTGGTTTTGCTAGCCAACCATATATGAGACATTAAACAAAATCTTAATGAAAAATAATGTACAGACAGGAAAGTAAATACTTTCTGATAAGCGTGTGTAACAATTCTGCTAGGTTGCTGGGTAAAGTTAAGTATATGCCCAACGCTCTGACCCAAGTTTATGAACACAAGCATGTAATCATTCATACAACCTTGAGTGATGATCAATAAGGTTGCCAAATCCAGGTCTAAAGGAAGCTCCTATTTTAATAAGCTATTTGTTAGGGAAAGGTTTAGCAGATGTGACTTTTCCCATCGTGCCAGCACAGTGAAGGGAGAAGCTTTACCTGCCAACCAAGTACAGGTATGTCCCTACAACACACTGGCTAAAGGCCCAGTTTCCATTGTCTCCAGTCTATCAAATAAACTATAGAACCATGTGTCAGCCATGTACTCATAACCAAAGCAATAAGAAACTATTTTTATCCCTGGAGAATTCTTCATGCATCCTTTTCTCCTGAGAAAAACAAAAATGATATAACACTGATGGGACCAAAGGACTTGGTGATCACCCTTGTCACACATACTGGAACTAAACTATGGAAGCAAAAGATAGTAGGTAGAGAAATTGCTCTAAATAAGTGCTGGCAAGTTCAACACAAGATGCCATTTTGGAAACCAAACATGTTCAAGATAGCCAGAACTACTTGGCATGTTTTTATTTATATCAAGTGCATTTCAAAAAAAGTTAGCTGAATACAGCAAATGCCAGTCTGCAGCTGGTGGACAATCTGAATGCCTATAATCCCTGTTCTGTGAAAAGGATAGGTTGCTCTGAGGCACCTGTTGCACATGAATATTCTCACTATGTCAGAAGACTGACTCATCTGAGATCAGAAAACACAGAAGGCACAAAGGAGAATACTACTAACATTGTCAGAGTTCATTTTAGCTTCTCTACACTTAGTGTGCAGAAAGACTGCACAGGGAGTCTCAGAAAAAGTCAACACACTATCAGGCAAAGTTGCATGTGTTTTAGCCATAAACTAGTTGACACATGCCAAACTCTAGTTCAACCATTAGCTTACTTAAAAAGTAATCAGAAATAGAGTTATAATGGAATTTTGTTAACAAAACAATGGTTTTGCTGCTTGTTTTTACTTGTGATTTTAAAGCCTTAAGAATGGCTACAACAAACATGCACATGCAATTCCATCAGACCACTGGATGGAAGCAGAGCAAACAGTGAATCAGACCAAAATGTTATCTACACTTTTATCGGTTATATTTCCTATTTTTCAAGAACTAGTCACAATATAGTCTGAAAATAAGATATCTAAGAAAGGCACAGATGTTGCAAAAAAAGAGTACTTTTTCCAGTCTACACTGTTCATTTAGAAGCATCTACTGGTGGTTCCCAAACTTTTTGGGAGTTTTACTCCCAAGATAAGTCTTTCTGGGGGCATGGGCAAGGACACTGAAGCAAGCCCATGACTGAGTCACTAATGGGGGTGAAAGGGGGATACTTTTACTTACTACAAGCTGCAGGAGTTGGGGAGCCCCACACAGCCCTCTGCAGGGCTCCCCAAGTCTTAGAATGTTGATGAGTTCTCAAAGCACTTCCTAGTTGTGTTCACAAACAGGAAGTGCTTAGCAAGCTCATCTTTTCAATGTTCTAAGACTCAGGGAGCCCTGCGGAGAGCTGTGCAGGGCTCCCCACAACTCTGGCAAACTGCAGCAGCCTGTAGTAAGTAAAAGTACCCTCCATTCACCTCCTTTAGCAATTCGATCCTGGGGATCGCTTCACTGTCCTTGCCCCCTCCCCTTAAAGGGACAGGGGAGCTTTACGCAAGCTGGTGGGTTGCAACCCACCAGTTTGAGAACCACTGATTATTGTATTCCCAATTCTTTATTGCCTGTCCAGAATATTTCACCACACTTGTGGAAAACAGCAACAACACTGGAAGCAGAACAAGACTCAGCCTGCAACGTACAATTCTGAACTCAAGGCTAGATGACAATGTTTTCGGTTTTGTTTTTCCTCTCTTTAAAAGGCAAGGCCACTCAGAAGTCCCTTCCAATAATTAGGTCTGGGGAAAATCAGATAAAGTAATTCAGTTCAATTCCATGAAAGGCATCTAAACTCTGCCCACCATACACTTAATTTGGCCCCATTCAGACAAACTTCTTAAAAAGCATGTTTAGCAACCACAGTGCTTACTAAAACCAAAAGGGACAATTCAAGCGTATACAGATAAACATATAATTAAAAGAAAAGAACTCAAAGTCAAACTTATCCATGTTGTAAGAAATCTTTCCACTCAGCTTTGGAAAATTATTATTATTTATAGCAGGTTTTGTGTACATAGCACATTCCAGAGTGCCATAAACACAAGTAGGTTATATTCTACAATCTCTTTCTAACTACTTCTGAACTCCTTCATTTCAGTTTGTACCTTGAAGCAGTTTCTAGTATTTTATTAGTAGCCAGATTATACGAAAGCATACACTTAACCATGACACAATCGCCTATATATTATTTGGCTCTGTGCCATAAATAGTCAAATTAAATTTTACAAAATGGTGTATCAACACACAACTGTGAATGTTACTTAACTTACAGCCCAATCCTATGTAACTTTCCAGCACCAGTTCAGCCATGTCAATGAGGTGAGCACTGCATTCTGCAGTGGTGGGGGGTGGTCACAGTGGCCTCCTCAAGATAAGGGAACATTTGTTCCCTTACTTCAGGGTTGCACTAGTGCTGGAAAGCTGGATAGGATTGTGCCCTTAGAGCTTTATCTATGGCCTACTTCACACATAACACACATAATTTTAAAAAAGAATGCAAACAAACCTCTCTGTGTGTGCTTGTGTTATGAATACACATATTAAGAAGTTGGGATAAAACAAAACTCCTTGTTGATTATGTAGTACAGCATCTGCCAAACCATGGCCTGTAGGCCGGATCCAGTGTGACACTGAATCCCTCCACACTGTGAGCAGGGCTTACTGTTCCACCACACTGCTAAAAACAAGTCTCTCCATCTTTGCTGCACGACCATCCGTGCAACTGCATCTGCCTGGAAATCCAGGTACGAAACCTGCTGGGACAGTGGGCTACAGACACAACTGCCCAGAGTGTTGTGTAACAAAGATGGAGGGGCTTCTTCTGAGTCACACAGCGGAATGGTAAGTGCTGGTCCAAATGAGGACCGCTTTACCCCACCACAACAGTTGCCAGTTGGGAGACCACTGATGTAATATATTGTTCCAAGGCTTCTATCTGAAGCATGTTGAACACAGGCACACCTTGCACTTTTAGGAACCAGAGCTTTGATGAAAGTAAAAAATGGAGAAATGCTGCCAATCTTTTTGTTTATGGGGGTCAGACATTGTTTAAAGGCACCAAGCACCCAGAAGTATACCGCACAGAGCTTGCCTTGGGACCCAGTTTGCTGCTCACTGGATGGAGAATGGTAGAGCTGTCCACCCAGGCTCACGGAGTTCCTGTGCCACTCAAGGCAACTTGGGAAGGAGTCTTTACCTCCCAAGCCAAGTTCTGTTCTGGCCAGACAGCTGGTTTAGGACAAAAGAAGAAAGCAAAGAAAGCCAAGGCATTGCTTTACGTACATTCAGCTACCTCTGCTACCTGAGCAAGAGGCTCTTTTTAAACTGGTGCTGCTCTTATATTTAGCAGGGGGAGAGTACCTGTCCCTTTTCAACTCAGCACAGTGTCTTTCAGCACCATGGCTCTTTATTGGTGATGTTCTGCATCTTTATACATTGTGAGTCCTTTAGGGATAGGGAGCCATTTAATTATTTGATTTTGTCTGCAAATTGCTTTGTGAACTTTTTGTTGAAAAATGATATACAAATACTGTTAATAAAATAATAATAATAATAATACATAAAATGAAAACACCCCTCAAAAGTATAGATACTAGCATCATAAATACTAACATCAAAACACTATGAGATTATGAGGCAGTTTTTAGAAATGGATGAACTAAACTAGAATTAAAACATAGCACTACATTACCAGACAGGATAGATTTAACGACCTGTCCTTAACCAAGATTTTTTTTTTTAGGTATTGTATTGGCAACCTTCAGTCTCGAAAGACTATGGTATCGCGCTCTGAAAGGTGGTTCTGGCACAGCGTCTAGTGTGGCTGAAAAGGCCAATCCGGGAGTGACAATCCCTTCCACACCGGGAGCAAGTGCAGTCTGTCCCTGGTCTGTCTCCCTGGCTATGGGCCTTCCTTCTTTGCCTCTTAGCCTCAGACTGTTGGCAAAGTGTCTCTTCAAACTGGGAAAGGCCATGCTGCACAGCCTGCCTCCAAGCGGGCCGCTCAGAGGCCAGGGTTTCCCACTTGTTGAGGTCCATCCCTAAGGTATTACAGACACTGATTCAGCACAGATTCAAACACCATCACATCCACATGGAAATAGTTACTATGAATACTTTGCAACCTCCTAATTCAACTGGTAGATGGGGGCTAGAAAGATCATAAATAGACTCCCTTTTGGTATTTTCCAGCCCACTTCTGGTTTAGCATCACAGCACAAAATTTGCCAGGGGGGTGGCTGTGCTGCCATCCAGGCAGGTCCTGAAGAACAAGAGAACTGTACGTAGAACAGAAATTCCTAATTTTGAAAAAATACCATAAAACTCGTATTATCTTGCTGTCACAAAGGAATGTAAGAAAAAGGCATCCTAGGCCTTTTATTTTGAAAACTCTGATTGGGTAGCACTGCTTATTAGGCATGAATGGAGGGTGGCTGAAGAAAACAACAGTAATTCAGTGTTAAAAGTTTAAAAACAAATATTAAGTTTTGTACTGAATTTTACTTTTTGGAAGTCACCTCACATCAAGAATATATACAGACATACCTCAAGGGAAGACTCACCACATTTTTTTCCCTCTCACAAAACAAGACCAGATTCCCCTTGCTTTTTGCTATGCTCTTGGACAAAAATATTTATCAATAAGTTAAATACAGATTCAGTTAACTGTTCTTGGACTTTTCATTTTTAAAAATAAAGTACCACTTGAAATAAAGTTTGGTTTTTAGTATGTAAAAGTGTGGATTTGTATTCATACAGAAAGAGGGTGTTTTATGTTCTAAAATAGCTCTGGGTGGGTGGGTGTATTCATGACATCTCAAGTCAATACCGGTCAGTTTCCTCCAACACACAGAACTGGTTTTCCCCGAGTTTGATCCTGGGAAGAATATTTCATGCACAAACCCAATGCATCTAAAATGGAGGCTCCACCATCCAAAGTACATATGTTTGGAGGCAGTCTAAAATATATCTATGAGCATACACAGCCCCTCTTCACACCCTTTTACTTTCTGTGTGTGTACTCACACACATGCATACACTTCTTCACAGGAAGCACTCTATTATGCACTACCAACCCCTGACACTAACCCAACTTTTCCTATATACACACATAGTCCACAAACACTATAGCTGCCAGACATCCTTTTTTGGAAGGGTTTTCCATATTCCAGGACATATCATAATCAAATAAATGAAGACTTAAGGAGCTTAAGGAGGTGTGTATAGGGTTATCCCATTTACCTTTCCAACAACTTTGTGTGCTAGGGTAAGAAAGTGCAAGCAGCCCAAGCTTTACAGTTCTGCAGATATTGAATTTATTGATTTAATTCATTTAAATCAATTGATTTAATTTAATAAAACCCAGATATTGAATTTATTGATTTAATTCAAAAATGCATACCCTGTCCTCCTAAATTTCGGAGTGGCTTACAAATAATTTTTAAAATCACAAATTAAATAGCAAATCCAAACAATATTAATACTAATAAGACACAGTCAACTTTAATACCAAGCAGTATCATAGCAGGCCAACAAAACTCTGCTGGAAAAGAAAGTATTTGACAGTCATCAAAATGCTGGTAGTAAGGGGACCTTCTGCATCTCACAGGTGAAGAAATGAGGGATGACCACAGACAACAGTCTCTCATGGTCACCTGCACCTCAAAAAGGAGGTGGAACCCAGTACAGTAGAAGGACTCCCTAAAAAATCTTATAAGGTGGACAGACTTGTGTCTGAAGGTGACAGTCCATGGAATACTTTTAAAGCTCTACAGCAACAACTTTCAGCCTTTTTCATCTCAAGGCACACAGAGAAGGTGCCAAAATTTTCAAGGCATACCATCAGTTTTTGACAATTAACAAAGCACACTACACTGTTAGCTGGTGACTCATATCCTCCAATGGCCCTACTAATACATGACCCTCCCCCAAACTCCTGCAGCACACCTGGAGACCATTCACAGCGCACCAGTGTGACATAGCAAAGTGGTTGAAAATCACTGCTTTACAGGCTAAGGACCAAAGTAAAAACCAGAACCTTGAAATGCACCATTAAACAATGCAGCTGCATCAGCAATGGGGTCACATGGTCATAGGAAGTGGGTGCCACCTCAGCAGCTGCTTTCTGTACCAGCTGGCTTCACGGAAAGCCCCAAGTAGAGCACATTACAATAACCAAGATCTTCCTGTTTCAAGTCCAACACCTTATCAGCTACACCACACTGGCTCAGGATGTACCCTACATCTCCAAAGCACCCACATTTTTTGAAACATGATCTGATAATTGATTGATAATTGATCTGATAAATCCTGGGGCATTTGATGCCCAGGAAGCTGGACTAAATGGGCCTATGGCCTGATCCAGTGGGGCTGTTCTTATGTCAATTACATTTAACAGAGATCCCTTATGCATACATGTCTGCTTCTATACAAACTATGCCAGTATGCCAGCTCATCTCTATATGGCCACACTGAAACTATATTATTATTATTATTATTATTAACAGTATTTATATACCGCTTTTCAACTAAAAGTTCACAAAGCGGTTTACAGAGAAAAATCAAATAACTAAATGGCTCCCTGTCCCAAAAGGGCTCACAATCTAAAAAGATGCCAAGGAATACCAGCAGACAGCCACTAGAACAGACAGTGCTGGGGTGAGGTGGGCCAGTTACTCTCCCCCTGCTGTACCAAATACATTCTTACTTCTACAATATTTATCCTCCCCCTTTCAAACCCACATACTCCTCCTTCATTGCTTCCGTCTTTCTGCAAAAAAAAAAAAAATTCCCTCAGAACTCTTACCACCCAACTTCCACTAAACTCTTCTATACACTTATAAATCAAGTTTTTTTTTTCAAAATTCTGCATATTAACAATATTAACATATTAATATACATTTACATATGAACTACCCTTTTCACCAACATACACTCCACACATTGAGACCTCATCACATATTTTGAGTTTTAGGCTTTTTAATATGGACACCTAAAAAGGTGAGGTCTAAATGCAACCAACAGGTGTTTGAAAGCACACATGTCATACAGGTACATTTGTTAAAAAAGCTGTTTTGCTGTCTGTAATATGCAAAATAGTCTTGAGAAATCTACCAGCTCTCCTCTGTACATACACACTGCTGACTTACAGCCCAATCCTATCCACACTTTCCTGCAAGTAGGTACCATTGACTCTAATGGAACTTACTTCTCAGTAGACATGCATAAGATTGGGCTGTTAGTGAAAGTCAACAACTGTCCTCAGAACATGCAGGCTTTCATCAACATTATGTATTTAAAAACATTTATAGCCTTCCTTCCAATCATCTTGGGGTGACTTAATGCAATGACTTGAAGTCACAAGAACGAAATTCCTTTAATTTTAAGTCTGCAGGCAGGGCTTGTATAAGCAACAAACCATTTTAGAATGCAAACACAGAGCCCTACCTTCCAACTTGGCTTAGGTATTGTTAGGTCAAGAACAGAAACAACCTCAGCTATCTGGCACTGATGTTTGAAAATGGAGAATTGGGAAAGTTATGCTCATGAACTGATGTCCACCAAGAGATGTGGAACGGGAAACCAAACCCTAATTAGAAATGTATACAAGAATAGATGCCATTCTTGTTATACTGCACTAGAACTATGCCAAGGAAAAATGTCAGGCATGAGGTCTCTCTCTTTGTTACAACTAGGAGTCAACTGACTTTGTACTTACTTGTCTCTTGTAGGTTTGTATTCTTTCCTGAGTCTTATCTTGTTGTATTTTCTGGCTAATTATTATCAGACTGCCTGATTTGGGGGATGGTACACGTTTAGCTCTTCTAAACTTAAAAAAAAAAGTGTGTGTATATTAAAAAACATTACACACAATCACTTCTTAAGAACAGTTCCTTAAAAGCAAACTGCTCATTTGTGATTTGCTAATGAGTTCTGTGGTTTGACTGCTGCCATTTTTGTTTTGTATTTACCTTTACATTTTCATAAGTGCATTCTTTTATGAGTATCTTTTTTATGATTTCCCCCCCAATTTCTTGATTAAAATAGCAAATTTGTGGTGTTCTGTGTGTGTTTATTCCAAGGGTGCATTTTAATAAGTGCATGATAATTGCTTTAAAAATGGACTAGGCAGATGATAATATAGTGTCAGCAGATGCAGCCACAGTATTATTTCTAACTGGAAAAGTCACCTATTTTAATTTCTGGAAAATATCTTAAACACCAAAAAGGGGGTGTTTGGGATTTTTATTTGAATATTTTAAACACCCAAAAGGTGGTACTGTGTTTATATTTGGATATTTTAACATCAAAAGGGGGCTGTTTTGTGTTTTTATGAGTTTTTAATAAGACACACACACAAACCACCCCTAAAAATAAAAACTAACACACACTCCTCACAAACAGGCAGCTGACCCTGCTGTACACACATTCACACCTTTCTCTCCCCAGACTGTACTTCTCACACACCTGCACAGACACACAAGGCTGCTGACCCCACTGTACAAACCTGCTGTACACATGGTATACACACAGAGCGCTGACCCTGCTATACATATGTGTACACATATGTGTACACGCACGCGCGCACACACACAGGCTGCTGACACGTGTACACATACACACACAGAGTGCTGACCCTGCTGTACACACGTGTACACTCACACACAGGCTGCTGACCCAGCTGTACGCACGTGTACACTCACACACACACAGGCTGCTGACCCAGTTGTACACACGTGTACTCACATACAGACAAGCTGCTGACCCTGCTGTATACATGTTCACGCACACCACCAGCTGCCCCCAACTGCACCCCCAGCCCGGCCCCCGGGCAGAGAGAGAGAGAGGCAGGCGGGCAGGCGCGGGCCTTGCCCCAGGCGCTCCGAGGGGGAGACGGCCCTCACCGCGTCCAGCCCCACACGCGCGCCCGCTCCGGGGGCCGAGGGCGCCCCGCCGCCCAGGCCCTCCCGCCGCCGCGGGCTCACCTGCATGGAGCGGCGGGGCGCCCGAGGAGGAGGCTGGCGGCTGCTGGGGCGGGGGGCGGCGGGCCCAGACATGCAGAGGCGGGCCGGGCGGGACGCGAGGACGGGCCGGGCGGACCTGGCGGCGCGCGGACAGGCGAGGAGGCTGCGGGGACGGCGCTGCTGCGCGAGGAGAAGGAGAAGGAGAAGGCGGGCACGCTCGCTCGCTGGGCCTCCCTCTCGCCCCCGCCGGCGGAGGGGCCGGGCCTGCCTGCCTGCCTGCGCCGCCCGCCTCCCCTCACGGCGCGTCTCCTCAGAGGCGGCCCCGCTGCCCGGGCCTCACTCCCAGCAGGCGCCTGCAGGGCTCGCTCAGGCCGCTCCCCTCGGGCTGCCGCCGCCGCCGCCACTCACCCCGGAGCAGGCCGCGGGCCTC
Source organism: Tiliqua scincoides (assembly GCF_035046505.1). Taxonomy (NCBI): domain Eukaryota; kingdom Metazoa; phylum Chordata; class Lepidosauria; order Squamata; family Scincidae; genus Tiliqua; species Tiliqua scincoides. The sequence goes on from NC_089826.1 coordinate 8,286,152, forward strand.
CTGGGCGGGCGGGCAGAGCACCGGCGCTGAGGCCGCCTCCTGAGCACACTCGCCCGGGAGGGACCCCGCTGACCACAGGGGACCTGCCACCGGCCACACCTACCTGGGAGTAAGCCCATTGACTGAAATGGGACCTCCTCCTGAGGAGACCTGCAGAGCACTGGCCCTGAGGCTGCCACCCCAGCCACACCTACCTGGGAGTAAGCCCACTGACTGAAATGGGACCTCCTCCTGAGGAGACCTGCAGAGGACTGCCCCTGAGGCTGCCACCCCAGCCACACCTACCTTGGGAGTAAGCCCATTGACTGAAATGGGACCTCCTGCTGAGGAGACCTGCAGAGCACTGGCCCTGAGGCTGCCACCCCAGCCACACCTACCTGGGAGTAAGCCCATTGACTGAAATGGGACCTCCTCCTGAGGAGACCTGCAGAGCACTGGCCCTGAGGCTGCCACCCCAGCCACACCTACCTGGGAGTAAGCCCATTGACTGAAATGGGACCTCCTGCTGAGGAGACCTGCAGAGGACTGCCCCTGAGGCTGCCACCCCAGCCACACCTACCTGGGAGTAAGCCCATTGACTGAAATGGGACCTCCTGCTGAGGAGACCTGCAGAGCACTGGCCCTGAGGCTGCCACCCCAGCCACACCTACCTTGGGAGTAAGCCCATTGACTGAAATGGGACCTCCTGCTGAGGAGACCTGCAGAGGACTGGCCCTGAGGCTGCCACCCCAGCCACACTTACCTAGGAGTAAGCCCATTGACTGTATTGGGACCTCTTTCTGAGGAGACCTGCAGAGCAGGGCGCTGAGGCTGCCGTCCTGACCCCACTGACCACAGGGGACCTCCTTCTGAGGAGACCTGCAGAGGACTGGCCCTGAGGCTGCCACCCTAGCCACACCTAGCTGGGATTAAGCCCCATTGACTGCAGTGGGCCTTCTGGGTAGACAGGCATAGGATGTGATCCTGTCCATACTTCCTGCGAGTAAGCCCCATTGAGTATAATGGGACTTCCTTCACAGTAGGATTTAGCCCCAAGTCTGCCATTATGTTCACACTTTCCTGGGAGTAAGCCCCATTGACTGTAATGGGACTCCCTTCTGAGTAGACAGGCATAGGATGGGGCTCTCACAGGCCAGCCCAGGCATGTCTACTCGGAAGGAAGGCCCGTTGTAACCAATGGGGCTTACTGCCAGGAACACACCCAAAGGGTGCCACAGCCATTCCTGTCTCCCTGTGAAGTGCTGGGCATGTTCACACACACTCCTGCATGCTCCTGCTTCAGAACATACTATATTTGATTTACAGCTCATTGCATTTCCAGGCTTTTGTAGTGCATTGCAATAATTTAAAATAAATATATCAAAATTGAATCAAAAATCCCTGATAACTGTAACTATAAAATGTATGTTAGGGAGCTAGCCCATGTACACTCACATGTTTGCTCAGAAGAAGTAGGACTTACTCCTAGGTGAAAGTGCATAGTACTGTAGCTTGTAATGTGTCCGGCAGCCCTAGGGAAAGATGATGACCTAGACCAGGGGTTGGCAACCTACAACTCGAATAACAGAACAAAAACTCTATTCTGTTCTGATGAGCTAGGAAACTGACTGTGGGCACAAGCCTAACCAGGTCTACTCAGAAGTAAGTCCTATTTTGTTCAATGGGGCTTACTCTCAGGAAAGTGTGGTTAGGATTGCAGCCTGTGTGGGATAAAAAGGTAAGGGCTTACATTCCTTTGTATTTAAGTTGAGGAGCAATAAGCCCAGATCCACCTCCAAATAACAGACTGTGAATCTATTCTTGTATCTATTACTCTGGTTGTGCTTCTATTTATAATTTAGTTCTGGTCTCTACCTTGCATAGTTTGTTTCCCAGGTTATAACTACTTGAATTGAGTCTAAAACCATCAAAAAGGGCAGGAGGTCTGGTCTAGAGGGTAGAGCCTCCATTTGCCTGAAGATTAACATCCACAAGGTCGCCAGTTTGAGGCCACTGGCACCGTGCGACCTTGAAGCAGCTGGCAAGCTGCAGCTGAGCTGTTCCATCTGCTTGGAGCGTGGGAGGATGGAGGCCAGAATGTTAAACCAGATCGGAGTGTAACACCTTGAATGTAGTGGTTCTTGAAAGAAAGAACCTTCTTTCAATTTGTAAAAATCCCTGCGTGGATTTAATAAGCCTGCCTATGTAAACCACCTTGAATAAAGTCTTGAATAAAGACCAAGAAAGGCGGTATATAAATACTGTATATTATATTATTATTATATTAAGATGGAAGAATGGATGACTAGATATTCAAACAGAAGCACTCTGTCTCTGTTCCAGATCAAATGAACCATTCCCTCTTTATCCTGGTCTCATTGTGTTCGCACATCTGGGGGTGGTGGACAGGTCGATGAAAGTGTCGACCCAATGTGCGGTGGCAGTGAAGAAGGCCAATTCTATGCTTGGGATAATTAGGAAGGGTATTGAGAACAAAACGGCTAATATTATAATGCCGTTGTAAAAATCGATGGTAAGGCCACACCTGGAGTATTGTGTCCAGTTCTGGTTGCCGCACCTCAAAAAAGACATAGTGGAAATGGAAAAGGTGCAAATGAGAGCGACTAAGATGATTACGGGGCTGGGGCACCTTCCTTATGAGGAAAGGCTACAGCGTTTGGGCCTCTTCAGCCTAGAAAAGAGACGCCTGAGGGGGGACATGATTGAGACATACAAAATTATGCAGGGGATGGACAGAGTGGATAGGGAGATGCTCTTTACATTCTCACATAACACCAGAATCAGGGGACATCCACTAAAATTGAGTGTTGGGAGAGTTAGAACAGACCAGAGAAAATATTTCTTTACTCAGCGTGTGGTTGGTCTGTGGAACTCCTTGCCACAGGATGTGGTGATGGCATCTGGCCTGGACGCCTTTAAAAGGGGATTGGACAAGTTTCTGGAGGAAAAATCCATTATGGGGTACAAGCCATGATGTGTATGAGCAACCTCCTGATTTTAGAAATGGGTTATGTCAGAATGCCAGATGCAAGGGAGGGCACTAGGATGAGGTCTCTTGTTATCTGGTGTGTTCCCTGGGGCATTTGGTGGGCAGCTGTGAGATACAGGAAGCTGGACTAGATGGGCCTATGGCCTGATCCAGTGGGGCTGTTCTTATGTTCTTATATTCAGTTGCACTAATTTTTTTCAACAATTACCACAAATGGTTAAAGCTGGAAAATATGACCCTATTTCAACTTGGTTGGCCTATGATCAAAGTCAAGTTAATTAAAGAGAGACAGCATGAAAACAAGCCCTTAGCATGCTGCTCTGCAGGTAGTGTGGAAGCTTCAGTTTGAATCAAGCATAAACCCTTTTCTGTCATGATAATGCAAGGGGCCAACACAAACTGCAACCCTGGAATCCCAGAACTCACACCAGTCTCTAAGATGTTGAAGGACTGAGAGCCCAATCCTATCCAATTTTCCAGGGCCGATGCAGCTATATCAATGGGGCATGTGCTTCATCCTATGGTGAAGTGTGGAGGGGATTGCAGCCTCAGAGCCCCATCCTATGCCTGGCTATTCAAAAGGAAGTCCCACTATAGTCAATGGGGCTTACTCCCAAGAAAGTATGGAAGGGATTGTAGCCTCAGAGCCCCATCCTATGCCTGGCTGCTCAGAAGGAAGTCCCACTGTGGTCAATGGGGCTTACTCCCAGTAAAGTATGGAAGGGATTGCAGCCTCAGAGCCCCAACCTATGCCTGGCTGCTCAGAAGGAAGTCCCACTGTAGTAAATGGGGCTTACTCCCAGGAAAGTATGGAAGGGATTACAGCCTCAGAGCCCCATCCTATGCCTGGCTGCTCAGAAGGAAGTCCCACTGTGGTCAATGGGGCTTACTCCCAGGAAAGTGTGGATAGGCAGCCTTACAGCCCAATCCTAGCCACACCTTCCTGGGAGTAAGCCCCACTGACTTTAATGAGAGCTACTTCTGAGTAGACATGCAGAGGATTGGGCTGCCCACCCCAGCCAGCAAAACCTCTTCCCCCTCCTTCCTCCTCTGGCCCCCAGAGTTCTTTGGGGGCGGAACATTCCTCCGGGCTTCGCCTGCCGGCCGGGGACAATTCGGTGGCGCACCGCTCGGTCTCCGTTCTGGCAAGATGGCGGCGCCCATGGGGAGAGGCCTCCTCTGGGCAGGTGAGGCTGCTGTAGGGGGGAGCAGCAGGAGCGTCTCCCCGCCCCGCCTCCGTGTGGTCATTGGGCTGCAGGGGGGGAGGGGTGGAGGGTGGCGGCTTGGAGGGGGACTGGGCTGCTACGCTGACTAGGGTGCTGCCTTGACTAGGGTGTTGGACTAGGATGCTACCTTGGGTTGGTGCTGCCCTGGCTAGGGTGCCTGCATAGGGTGCTGCCCTGCCTTGTGTACTGCCTTGGGTAGGGTGCTGCCCTGACTACGGTGCCTTCCTGGATAGGGTGCTGCCTTCACTAGGGTGCTGCCCTCACTAGGGTGCTGCCCAGAGTAGGATGTTCTTTGACTAGGGTGCTACTGCCTTTCTCCCCGTTGTGTTCTCAGTAGCTTTAAGACAGGCAGAGGTTTGACTATTGCTGCCTAATACTCCTAATTATCATAATTAGAAACAGTTGCTGCTTGTGCTAGAAGAAAGCTATCCTGTTGAAGTTCTGTCTGCCTTGCAGTTTTTTCTAATTAAAACGGGGGAGACCTTAGGGGCTGCTATGGGATAAAAGGAAAAAAAATTCCAAGGTGCAGGAAAGGAATGAAAAAGGGGGGGCTCCCTCCATATGAAGGGAGACTCCAGTGAAAACTGTGCTTCTCTAGGTCAGTGGTTCTCAAACTTTTCAGAGCAGTGGTCTTCAACCCTTTTCATACAATGATCCGCGAAAATAAAGTGTGGGGACCCATTGTTGCTCATGCCTTCCTTCCCATGACCCTATCTGCCCATTCCTTGCCCCTGACAAGTCCCAATCCATGCCCCATTACACCCTCCCTACTTTTCACTGTAACTGAATATTTTTATTACAGAGAGCAAAAAAGTTGCTATGCAGCCTGGCACTAGTGAAAGTTATTTGAGCACCATTGTTAAGAACCTGAGCAGGACTGGGACACAATCTCCTGAGACCTGAAGCGGTACACTAGTTGCCTCCACCTTTATCTGGTGGTGCTCTGGTCCACTGATCTTCAACCTATTTCATTCCTGTAAGTTGCCATAACCTCATAACTGAGACTTTGCAACCCATTGGGGTCCCAACCCCAAGAAAACCACCTCAGAGACTGCTGCCTGATGTATAAATGCCAAAGGGTGTGGCTATAATGGTGATTGGGCAGCAGTGCTTCCTCCTCTAGTAGCAGTTTGTTTAACCGCTGATGCACATAGCCTAATCTACCCTGCTAGTTTTGCAAACCACCAAAAATGTGTCACGACCCACTAGTGGGTCTCAGACCCACAATTTGAGAACCATTGATCTAGATTTATGATACATATACACACCTGCCATGCACTTTTATTTTTGAGTTTGACCTCTTTTTGGTTGCCTTCACTGAGAAGAATTAGTTGACCTATTTATGGTACTTGTCACCACTCCATTGTTAATACTCTTTGAAGCAAGTTTTGCTTGTTTATTTTTGATGATAAATCAGTCATTCAAAAATTTCCAGGGCACAGAAGAAGACAATCCATCAGCTAATTGGGCAAAATAATTCCAACTTTACTATGCACAAAGCCTTGGGTTAGACCAGGGGTGTCCAAAGTTTTTGGCAGGAGGGCCACACTGTCTCTCTGACAATGGGTCGGGAGCTGGGGGAAAAAAGAATTAATTTACATTTAAAATTTGAATGAATTTACATAAGTTTACATAAATTAATACATTAAAGATGAACTTATGTGAATGACAGTCTTGCAAGTCTTGTGAAGCCATGATGTGTATGCGCAACCTCCTGATTTTAGGAATGGGTTAAGTCAGAATGCCAGATGCAAGGGAGGGCACTAGGATGAGGTCTCTAGGATGAGGCACTAGGATGAGGAGGAAAAATCCATTATGGGGTACAAGCCATGAGCAACCTCCTGATTTTAGAAATGGGTTATGTCAGAATGCCAGATGCAAGGGAGGGCACTAGGATGAGGTCTCTTGTTATCTGGTGTGTTCCCTGGGGCATTTGGTGGGCAGCTGTGAGATACAGGAAGCTGGACTAGATGGGCCTATGGCCTGATCCAGTGGGGCTGTTCTTATGTTCTTATGTTCAATAGCTCAAGGTCTATAAAAGGCCTTGCACAAAGCAAGGCTGGCCTTTCCTTTGCTGCCGCTACTGCATCACAGACGTGAAACAACAAGCAGTAAAGGGAGTCCTCATCCCACAGCTCACGTGAGAGGTCAAACAGTCTCCCTCAAGCTGAGAGCAGTTGTTTTGGGCCAGTGTGGGCTCCAACAAATCTCCGGAGGGACAGAGGCTCATTGGAGACTGGGGGCTCCCTGAGGGCCACATTGAGAGGCCTCGACGACCACAAGTGGCCCCAGGGCCGGGTTTGGGCACCCCGGGGTTAGACCACCCTCTCAGGATTTTACTAACTGAATTCTTTACCTTCAGTATGGATAAGTTGTGGTGCTGCTGCTAGGAAAAGCTTGCAACTTTACATTTAAATATCCGAGTTAATATTTATAGGATCAAACTGTGAATTTCTGTTTGATGGGGTTAGAGCAGGGGGGTCCAAACTTTGGCAGGAGGGCCACATCCTCACTATGATACTGTGTCAGGGGTCTGGGAAGAAAGAATTAATTTACATTTAAAATTTACATAAATTTACATAAATGAATATATTAGAGATGGAACTTATATGAATGAAGGTCTCATGATAGCTCAAGGCCTATAGAAGGCCTTGTGCAAAGCAAGGCCAGCCTTTCCTTTGCTGCTGCTGCTGCTGTTTCACGGCGGAGGGAGCTCTCGGCCTGCAGCCCACATGATAGGTCAAACTGTTGGCCCTAGTGGTGAGAGCAGTCGCATTGGACCATTGGAGACTGGGTACTCCCTGTGGGCTGAATTGGGGGTCCCCGAGGGCTGCAAATGGCCCCCAGGCTGGCATTTAGGCATCCCTGGGTTAGACTGTCGAATAATGTCTTGTGCAGAACTGTCAAAAACAAAGCACTATGTAGCTTGTAGAAGTAATTTAAATACAATACATGTACTGTATTTTAAAATACTATACATTTTGGAATGCTGTCACATTTCCCATACAAGTTGCAAACACGATTGATAAATACAACTCCTATTAAATTCTGTCTAAGGATTTTCCGTTCCAATGAATGAAGGGGGTGACTTTGTTGTTATTGTTACTACCACTACTACCACAAATAATTGAAGAGAAAAAAATGTGTTACTGAACTAGTAAGAGGAAATTGGCGAAAGGTTCTGGCTTTTCTTGTTTTCACAACAATTTCAGTGTTGCTGTAGTTTACTGCTAAGAGTGGGCAGACCATGACAAAATCTCATATTTTTTTAAAGGATGTTCTTTGTTTTAGCAACAAGTCATATCCATGTAGCAAAACATGATGCTACCTGAGCTATGCGCAGCTTAGGTAAGCACTCATCCTCTGGATTGATACAGGGCCTAGTCCTATCCAATTTTCCATTGCTGTTGCAGCTATGACAATAGGGCAGCCATTTTCAACCACTGGGCCGTGGCACACCAGTGTGCCGTGAATGGTCTACAGGTGTGCTGTGGGAGTTTGGGGGAGGATCATTTATTAGTAGGACCAATGGGGGAACTGATGGTGTGCCTTACCAATTTTAGTGCCTTGTCAGTGTGCTGTGAGCCGAAAAAGGTTGACAGTCACTGCAATAGGGTGTGCACTGCATCCTGCAATGTGGGGGGAGCAGTCACGGAGCTCTCTTCAAGATAAGGGCATGTTTGTTCCCTGACTTCAAGGCTGCATTGCTGCTGCATCGGTTCTGAAAAGTTGGATAGGATTGGGCCCTTAGTTGACTTCCTGAAAGGACTATACTTGGTCATGTTTAATAGGTTGTGGCTTTTATTCAGAGTCACTCATGCTATCCATTGCATGAAGTGTTCTTGTGTATCTGTCAACACACTGAAATTATAGGCTGAGAACTTTAAAATAAAGGTTCTGTGAGAACACAAATAAGAATAGCATACAGTTAACTTAGAAAAATGAATAAAGCAAAAGATCAGATGTTTAGTTACAAGTCTTAATCTAAGTACATGGTGAAAAACCACCTCATGCAGTTGTATTGAGTTGTAATTATAATTGAGTTGTATGGAGTTGTACAATCCAATTGAGTTGCAATATAATTGATTACAATTACAATTATTTCTCTAATCTTGGAAATGATCCCACATGGCAAGCAAGTTGCAGTCTGTTGGCTGAAGAGCTCTCTCTGCCTCAGTTTCTCCGATTGATAGACAGCCATGTGAACCTCATGACTCTGCCCAAAGAACGTGATGTCAAGATTCTAGCCTACTTCTGTTTGATGTAGTAAACTTGTTTCTGGATTGTACTGCTCCAGTCTGCAGATTTCATATGCCCAAATCCTCCGCCATACAAAAAGTTGTATTAACATAAAAACCTTAGACTAGAAGGATTCTAGTCTAGTTTGAATTGCTTCAGATGGGGCTTTGGTTAACCACTTGGGTTAAAATTAGGCCATACGTATTGTTAATTTTAAAAAAAAGGTTCTATTGAATTCAATATTATTATTATTATTATTATTATTATTATTATTATTATTATTATTATTATTATTTATATACCACTTTTCAACGTAAAGTTCACAAAGCGGCTTGAAAGAAAATACAATAACCCATGGCTTCCTGACCCAAAAGGGCTCACAGTCTAAAAAGATACAAAAAGAACACCAGCAGACAGCCACTAGAAAAGACACTGCTGGGGTGAGGAGGGCCAGTTACTCTCCCCCGCTAAATAAAAGAGGAAAACCCACTTTAAAAGTGCCTCTTACCCAGTTAGTGGGGCAACTGGGCAGGGCAGGGCAATAGCTTTTACATTCAGTTAAGTGAGTTGATGATTGCTGACGATGAGCTTTTTTATTCCTTTATAATTCGGGTCATATCCTGAAACTACGAAGTGGTTCAAAGCCCCATTGAAGCTAATGTTAAGTAGTTTGTTTTGCCACTTAGCTTATTCCCAACTGATATTGGAAGCATGTTTTTTTTTTCCTCTCTCTCTCTTTTGCTCTGAAACAGTTTCAGCTCATTGTGCTAGACATCTTTTCTCCCGAATTGCTCATCATTCTGCAGTAGTTCCTTCTCTTGTCAACATGCGGATCTCCAATAGACATTATGCTGTAAAGTAAGTAGATATCCTTTTATTTCTTTGGTTAGTGTGTAATGAAGTATTTTTTTAAGTTTTTTAAGCATAAACAGTTATGATGAGGAAGGCTTGAACAAGTATGCTGCTAGTAGCTGATACTGAGTTCAAAGAGGTGATCTATTACAGCACTGAATAATCTCTTTATACCAAGAAGATACTTTCTCTAATGCATTCTTTTGAGTCTCTGATTGCATCTTGCTTGTTATTAAGTAGTATCCACTATGTTGTGGTACAGATGGAGTGTATTTGTTAGCACCTTACTGAGTCATTTGTGAAAATAGTGCCTTGTCTGCAACCTACCAGTAGCTAGTTGAACAGAGAGGATTAGCATAGTATTCCCTGCTTGAAGCTAGCTTATTCTATCTTGGTTCAATTGTTTTTTTCACTCTGACTTGGTATGCATAGTGAGGCTTAACAGATCTGGTGAGAGAAATTGGAGAGGGGCTATTGCTCAGTGGTGGAGCACCTGCTTTGCATACCGAAGGTCCCAGGTTCAATCCCTGACATCTCCAGGTAGGGGTAGGAGAATCTGGAAAGCTGTTACTGGTAAGTGTAGACAGCACCAAGCAAACAGGCCAATGCTCTGTGTCAGAACAAGGCAGCTTCCTATATTCTCTTGGATCTTGGTGATAACCAAATGGCTTTTCAGGCTTTCAGTGATTACTGTCTTCTTATTTGGAATAGTCTAGCAATTTTAAAATTGGAAGTTCTGTTTATATATTCCCCTGGGGGCTGGGGATAAGAATAGGCCCTCAGTTTGGCTGTACTTGTCATAAGAGGTGTCTGAATGCCACCGGGTAGATGGGACTCGTTAGCCTGGGAAGGCAGCTCATCTGAGAGAAGGAAAACTCTGATCCCAAACCTTCACTGCCTTGTGGCTACATCCAGTTATGGAAAAGGCTTCAGGAGTCAACCTTGAGGCAAAATCCGGAGCCGGAGTCCCTGAGGCAGTTCATGGCTGAACACAGTCACGTTCTGGCAACTCCTGCGACGCCGCTGGAACCAACTGTACTGGCTTCTGCCTTTCCATTGGACCATTTCAGCGATGTGGAGAGGGGGGATTTGCTGCATGGGTAACAGTCTATCCTCCATATCTACCTTACCCAGGCTTCGTGCACTGGAGAGGACACTGTTCCGGAACCGCTATTCAGAGCGTGATACCACAATCTTCTGAAGGATGCCAACAATTGTTTATATAGCTATACCAGTAAAGATGCATGTTTAGCTTATAGCAACAGTGGGTAGAATCCACAGGGAATTTCTCACAGGCAAGTGACAAGTCCCGTTGAAAAGATTGTATGAGAGCAGTTATTCTCTTGCCAAAGGCCCATTCCTTGCAGTGGAGTTTGCACAAAACTAGTTCCTGGTGGATTGGGCTCCTAGCTGTGCAGCTCTTGAGTTTAAATTATATTCAGATTTTGTTGCCATGTGGAATCTATTACAGTTTTTATAATGAGCCAACATGATGAGACTAAAATCTTTTCCCCACCAATGTAGTCATCCTCCCACTGAGACAGTAATTGCTACCCAGACAAACGAAAGCTATGCTGTCGAGAAGAAGAAAGCGAGCTAATTCATAACTGAGGAATTTTAACTATTTTCTCTTCTGGTTCCCTGGGCCCCAAACTATTTGTCTTAAAATCATTCAAGTTTTTTAAAAAAAATTGCCTTGTAGAAAGACACTCCTGACAAATTAAGTAATTTAGAGACTGAGGTCGCATGTTCTTTGCTGTTTTTTTGACTACATTTTTTAAGGGTGGTGATTTGCCACTAAAATTAACAGCTATCGGTATATACAGGTGGGACCTCTTTATCCACAGGGGCTCCGTTCCCTGGACCCACATGGATACTGAACCCACAGATAGCAAGATCCGCGGGGAGTCCCTTAGAGGGCCTCTGGACATGACCGGAAGTTCAGATCATGTCTGTTGATAAAAATCACTTCCGTAGGTAGAACATGGTGCGGGGAGGCTGCACACAGTATCTGCCGACTCAGCACTTCTGGCGAAAATCAGCATTTCTAGTTTTTCAGAAGGCCCTGATTTTTCAGAAGGCATTTCTGGTTTTTCATAAGGTTGGTGAGGCCCTCCAGACATGGGTTTGGAACCCTCTACAGGTCAAATCCATGGGTTCCAAACCCACAATTGAGAAGGGCCCACTGTATATGTTGGTCCAGTAATGCTGAGATATTAATAAGGGAATAGCCAGAATATTAAACTTAGGTAAAAATATTCAAAGGCACTGAAGAACAGTTCTCTTCAATGTTTTCTTTGCCTCCTTCACACCCACCTGCAACAAAGAACACACTTTTAATTATTTTTTAACGTGTACAACTCTGTCTCTCTAGCATAGTTCATTCTCTTAAAAAAATCCTAACTAGAATAAGAAAATGGTGTTACCCCTGATGCAGCTCATTTTAGAACGAAGCATGATCCACTTACAGAATGCGACCCGCCAACTGAAGACAGGTGTTCAAAGGCTGGTTTTCTTTTTGAACTTACATGGATAGAGTCTGTTCTTTTGCTTTAAAAAAAAATTGCTAGAGGAAAACACCCTTGGAATAAAGCAGCAACTTCAAAACCTGTTGACAATTTTCTAAAAATAAAACAGTTATATCACCAGGAGGTTTTCTGCTTGTGTTTTCCAGGGATTGCAGCTTTCCTTCTGTCTTCAGTAGACTTTAACTGTAGGAAGCATATGTGTATTTTACATTGTGGATATCAGTTAAACTGCTTCATTTATCGCTTCTGTTTCCTCAAAGAACAAGAAAAAAATCCAAAAATGACACCCAAAAGAAAACCTTGGAGTCCGAGCCTAAGCAAAAAAAGAAGCATAACAGACCTCCGTTACCTAGCGAGCCAACGGATGATGTCTATTTGACGTGGTGCTACCAAAGACAAGTTTATGAGGCAGAAGTAGCTCTAGATATGCTAAAGAAGTTTCAACAGCTGGACTTCACTTCCCCCAACCAACATGTATATGCCAATATTACCTTAGATATGGCAATGGACAAAAAGGTATGCTAGAGAAGAGTTCCTAGTTTGCTTGCAGCTTTATCTTTCTTTTTGTTTGTTTTTAATAATATGTATATAACCTAAATAATGCCTGCAATTCTGAAAGAAGGAAGACTTGTTCATACATTCAGGGCACTTAGATGAGTTCAGAGGCTTTCATTTAGGGCTGATGCCCTGAGAGGGATTCTGAAAGTGGTGAAAATCCCCTTAGTCTCTCTTATTTGCTTGCATTGAGTGGTGATTTCCGCCTGCCTCTGTCATTGGATGTTATGCTGCCACTACAGAGATCTTTGTCAAGGTTCCAGCTTATCTTGTTGCAATTCTTGACACAGTCAATTATCACAAGAGGAAACTGAAGTAAGACATAAACCTCTATCTATAATGCCCTTCCATGCTTTCAGAGGAATGCAGAATGTTTGTGAGTGGTGCTGCTTAGAGGGGATTATGGAAATATTTTTTTTATATTTTCAAAGGCTGGGTTCCAAAGAGCACAATAATGTTGAATGTTGTTTAATTCAGGTATGCCCATGGGTTTCCCACGTACTCAGGGAGATTTTGTTTCTTTGAACAGCTGCCCACGCACCCAGGCCTCCTAGTGCCATTTCCCAACAGTCTCAGAATTGGTTTGCCTTATTACCTGGTGAGAGATTCTGCTGTTGGAGAACCACTCATGAGAAACACTCATTTAAATCCATCTTTGGCAGGTGCAACTGTGGTCAAACAGTTAATTGCATCTTGGCCGTTGTGTTTTGTTGCAGTCTTTTAATCTATCTTGTTCTTGAAACGAGACATCGAGGGGACACTGTTCCACCATCTCAGGGCTGCTGATGTTAAGTCTACACCAGTTCTTACTTCTTATCATTTTACTGTTGTTGTTTCTTGCCCTGAAGTGCTTAAGTCAGGATGCAAGTGGAGGAGGGGCTTAAGGGTGGGGAAAAGGATTTTTGTCGTTCGTCATCTCAGTATGTACAAAAACAAATACATGAAATGTTTACCACATATAGATACTAACCAAGCTTCATTTGTCCTAAAATAAATGCATGGGGAGGGAGAGTTGTGTGTTTTGGAGTGAGCAATTTTTTTTTACATTTAACAACTTTCAGAAAACAGTGGAGCAGTTTGTCGGTACGCTTCTTCTGCCTTATCGTTACACAGATGGCACCCACAAGGTTTTGCTGTTTACAGAGGTGAGTTACAATGCACAGTCTGTAGTAGTAGTTGTTGTTATAAACGGGTGTACTTGGCAGTTTACAGAGTAACAAGCAAAAAACACTGCCTGAAGGAGCAGTGTAAATGTACCATCTACATTTAGGCAGGAGACAGGAGAAACGTGGCTCTGTGGCAAAATGTCTGAAGCTCTCAGTGTCATAAGGCCAAACTTTTGTTTTGTTACAGAATGCAGAAGAAGCTGCCCTAGCAAAAGAACATGGAGCTGCATTGGTAGGAGGGACCGAATTAATCAAACCGGTAATTAACGCATGTGAAAATGTGTAGCAGCACTTTGCAGTTTCAGAAAACCACACTAGATCTTACTAGGGCTGAGCCTAGTTTTTCTCACTGTAGCTGCTGTGTTCATCTTTAGTTCCTTATCCTTGAGGTATATCTTTGTACTGGCCAAACCTTGGTGCCGTAGCAAAGGAATTTCACCTTGAAAAGAGCTGCCTGTGCTCTGCACTTGAAAATAAAAACATTGGAGCGCTGCACTGGCTTTGTCATCACAAAAGCCAGATTCTACAGCTTGAGTGAATTACAGCACAGTTATCCCAGTGCCCAGGGCTGCAGCTGTGTGGAAATGGTGACAGCTGCATCCAGTGGGTATGGGAAGCAGCGCCAGGTCTCCTCAGGGGAAGGGAGCTTATGCTCCCTTAACCTGTGTAGAGACCAGGCAGCCCTAATGGGTCTCCTTGGAAGTGTGCCCGCTCAATTGAGAAGGCCAGTGTCAGGTCTCCTGGGCTGGGAGGGGTGTCAGGATATGGCAGCAGAGAGTGCCGTCATCTCCACCCCGCTCCCTTACCCTGGCCTAACCCCTGCCCTCCCCCATCCCAGAATGCCCCCCTCCCACCCCGCCTCACTGTTCCGGTACTCACCCGGATCTCTGGGCAGGGTTCGCCAGGACTCCGCCCAGCCCTGGTTCAGCCCAGGCTTGTGCTGAACCGGCGCCAGCCTGGTGGTAAGTGTCACAGTTACATTTGCAACAGTGCCAGCACTGGGCCAGCATAGGTCCGATAGCACTGGGGCCGTAGGCATTTTAAGTAAAGGTGCATGATTTCTTTTACTTTGCATGCTTCAGTAGGGATTACTCTTTTGATTTATTCAGAGACTCAGCAGGACACAAAAAACCTGCCACTGGACATTTGAAAACCTTATTCAGCCACCTTTCTGGCTTATGGATTTTCACGAGCCAATACTCCCATGCTTTTCAGCATATGCCTGCGATCTTAAGATCTAGAAAGTTCCTTTAAACAAAACAAAAGGGAAGCATTAGATCTCAGTAGGCTGAATGCTGTTCCGCATTCTTTTGCTTTTCAAAGCTTTCATAGTGTAATAATAATAATAATAATACAGGCATTTATATACCGCCTTTCTTGGTCGTCAGATTTCTCCTCAGACTTTAATTCAAGGCGGTTTACATAGGCGGGCTGTTCTAAATCCCCGTAGGGATTTTTACAATTGAAGAAAGGTTCTGTCTTTCAAGAACCGCACAACATTTCAGATGGATCTTTTATGGTCTGTTATCACTTTCTGGCCTCCAGATTCCTCCCACGCAGGCTGACAGGCAGCTCCTTCTTCTCTCCAAGAGCAGGTGGAATAACTTGGCTGGGCTTGTCAGCTGCTTCAAGGTCTCACTGTTCACGGTGCCGGTGGCTTTGAACTGGCGACCTTCGGATGATATCTTCAGGCAAATGGAGGCTCAACCCCCTAGACCAGACCTCCTGCTGATAGTGTACATCTAATAAATATTGTGGTAGAGAAAGTGCGGTGCCCAATGCCATAACAGTAAATGACCCACAATCCCCATTTGCTGCACACCAATGTACGGGGCTTACCTGGACCTCCTAATGCCTTATAGGGCAATATAAAGTCACTTCCAGTTTCATGGGGAGACTGGAATTTGCATTTTTTAACTGCAGGGGTGAGACTAGTTCTCTTATATGGCCTGACGTATCATTCCGATGCAGCAATTATCGTGTTGTAAAGAGGCTGGATGTAGCTTCTGTGCCTGGCTGTTAGGGAAAATGCAACTGGAGTATTTTCAGTTCACGCTAGTGTGCATGCTCATTGTTCTTATCTCTGACAGTGAGCAGAATAAGGAGATGAATTGGGCTGTGTGTGTGAGTGAGAGAGACCTTGAGGATGTGTGCTAAATTATTTATGTGTTAGTGGTCATAAATAATTGTCAGTTTCCTTTTTTCAGATTTTAGATGGTGAAATCCAAGCAGACTTTTATGTAGCTGTACCACCGATGGTATCCAAACTCTCTGCTTTAAGGAGCACACTGAAAAAAAAATTCCCAAAGACCAAAGATGGTAAGGGCTCAAGTTTTTCTTTTTTTTTTTTTCCCTTGAGCGTCGAAGGCTGCACTCCTATGCATACTGATACTCACTGAACTCACCAGGACTTACCTTCCTGTAAATGTGCAGGGGATTGGCTCCATGATGCATTTTTCTCATTTCATTAACTTTATGGAAAATCAGAATCGTGATTTCACCTGTGAACACACCTGACAGAGTGTTAACTGACTCTACAATGCTCTTTTAGAAGAGCCAGTTGTTTTAGTTTTCTTCAAATAAGTGAACAGGGGAAGATTGTGTGTGGAAGAATGAATGAGCTTCCTGAACGGCCACTCAGGAAGTGGATGGCCCAATGGTGGCTTGCTTTTTTCCGGAATGCACAAGAGGTAGCAGTGCCTTTCAGGTTATTTGAAATTGCTTCTTTTTCTTACAAGTGAAATTGTGAGCAAACTATTTTGTGGCACCTTGGCTGAAATTTAGCAGAGCCCCCAGAGATAAGATAAAATTGTTTTTGAGAACCAGATCTGGCCTTAGGGGCTACCAATTGGCCATCCATGCCCCAGATCTTGCTTTTTGACTTTTGGGGTAGCCAAAGACCCTTAAGAGCAACACACCAAGTGTTCTCGTCTTAAGGTAGGACTCTTCCTGCCTTCTCCCACCTCTTCCTTTTGATCAGCTTTGCTTTGCATTGGAAATTACAAGAAAGTGGGCTTGCATATTTTTTCATATTTCAGCTGTCTGCGTGGTTTAATAATAATAATAATAATAATAATAATAATAATAATAATAATAATAATACAGGTATTTATATACCGCCTTTCTTGGTCGTCAGATTTCTCCTCAGGCTTTAATTTAAGGCGGTTTACATAGGCAGGCTGTTTAAATCCCCGTAGGGATTTTTACAATTAAAGATAGGTTCTATCTTTCAAGAACCACACAACATTTCAGATGGAACTTTTGCGGTCTGTATCACTTTCTGGCCTCTTCCTACACAAGCTGACAAGCAGCTCCTTCAAAGAGCAGGTGGAATAACTCAGCTCAGCTTGTCAGCTGCTTCAAGGTCTCACCATTCACGGTGCCGGTGGCCTCGAACTGGCGACCTTTGGATGTTATCTTCAGGCAAATGGAGGCTCAATCCTCTAGACCAGACCTCCTGCCCTCCTATTTATTTGGGAGCTGCACATTTACATTGTGTTCTTTAAGAGCCTTGTTATAAATTGCAAAGCTGCCAGAAGGAGTAATGCATCAGAGTTGTATTAGCCAGTTGAGACTATATTTAACTCACAGGTCTCTTAGTCCTCTTTAAAATCCCCAACAGCTATTATGTTCACCAAAACATTTAGGGAGGTAGTGCAGATTGGTGAGGCAGAATTAAAGTTTCAGGTGTGGGAGTGATATTATAACTCATCCATTTCTCATTCTCTGGGGAGGGAAGGAGGAGGAGTTGTTTAGTTGGTGCAAGTCAGCAAAGGATTAACCATGAAAAAAACTTCCTGACAACACTGCAGTGACAAGCTTAGAATTCTAATGATAATGGTAGTTAGCATTTTTATAGCATTTTCTGTGCATGGAGAGCACAAAGGCTGACCTTACAACAGGCCCATAAAGTGAATATTACTGTCCCTGTATTGCAAATGGAGAAGGCTGAGGCTGAGGGCGGAGTGGTTTGCCTGAGGCCACCTAGTGTGAATTCATGGCAGAGGCAGGATTTAAGAACTTAAGAAGAGCCCCACTGATTAGACCAATGGCCCCATCTAGTCCAGCTTCCTGTATCTCACAGTGGCCCACCAGATGCCCCAGGGAGCACACAAGACAACAGGAGACCTGCATCCTGGTGCCCTCCCTTGCATCTGGCATTCTGAGATAGCCTACTTCTAAAACCAGGAGGTTGCGTGTACCCATCACGGCTTGTAACCTGTGATGGACATTTCTTCCAGAAATTTGTCCAATCCCCTTTTAAAGACATCCAGGCCAGATGCCATCACCACACCCTGTGGCAAGGAGTTCCACAGACTAATTACATGCTGGGATTTGAACCCAGAAAGTTCTGATCCACCGCTCAGTCTCTCAGCCACTGTTTTACATCAGAACAGGGGCTGCTTAGCATTTTTCACTCCAGCAATATTTTTCTTCTTTCTCAAATAAGTCCTCTGCAGGAATTCCAACATTTTTGAGACATTACAAGGCTGCCCACAAGTTTTTCTCCTTTTGGCTATTCCTTTGGATGGAAAGATTGGGGAAATGTAACATCAATATAAAAACAGCATATCCCATTGTGCCCTTTTAAAAAATCAGAAAAATAGGGAAATTTCTCTTTTGGCACAAGCTTTTGTGGATAAGAGGCAGCTCAATCAGCCATTCATACTGCAATAATTCGGGGATTTTCAAAGAGCTGCTTTAAGAGCGTTCAAAGTTTTAGGTGCATTCATGTATGTGTGACTTTTTCCTTTAAATGACAGGTGTGTGTTCCCCCCCCCCCACACACACACACAGTCATAGCACAGGCTGCTAAGGAAATTTTCTTCAGGTTCAGAGGAGGTATGGTTCAGGGAAGCTGATGTTTGAGAGGTGCAGGTCCAAACTTGCCTTCAGAGCATGGAGCTAGTTGCACAGTTTTTTTGATGCAGCCAAGACAGCCTTCAAGGTGCTATAAGACTCTGTGCTACAGAAGACTGCTCTTTTAAAGTAAATGTGTGTATTAAAATGGGAGCGACAATTTGATGGCTCAGGGACAGTTTGACTTGTGTAACTGCTGAATTTTCATCAGGGTCTTAAATACAAGCAAATTGAAGAACACTGAGGGTTACAAGTCAGGCTGCTGTGATGGAGGTAGCTTGAGTGAATTCTTATAGGTTCAAGGGATCTCGGGGGAGCCAGGCAGCGCACTCACCCAAGCCCTGGGGGTAGCAGTCAACAAGATGACCTTAAGGAACTCTAAGTCCGAGAATGATCATTAACTGCTGCAGACTTGGAAAGGGTAAAACTAGCAGAGGGAATTCTGCAAAAGGAAGCAAGGGCTGTATTGAAAGGGCCTTTTCTCTGGGAAGGAAGGGCTGGCATTCCTACTGCTGGGATGCCCCTCCTCCTGGAAGGTAGGATCGGAACCTCACTGAACGGATACTCCTCCCACGTTGGGGGCGTCCCATGGTGTTTCCCAGTTTGGACTCGACAAGCGGGAAAAGACCTGATGCTCCTCAGCAGTGGCCTGGCCCTTGATTTGTGGAGTGTCCACCGCGAGGGTTGAGTACAGTGATACCTAGCCAACTGTAGGAGTAACTACAAACAAACAACCAACAACCGTGCAAAGAAATCCCGCTAGGGTTTTCTGCCCCCCGTGGGGAGGCCTGAGGTAGCAGTGAACCCCCCTGAGCTGGAGAAGCGGTGGGCGGAATGCCATCCTTCCTTTCCCAGAACTGGAATTCTCAGGTAAGAAATTCCTACTTTCTCTGGGAAGGAAGGACTGGCATTCCTACTGCTGGGATATACCAGAGCCAACCAGAAGGGTGGGCCAGCGAGGGGTCGCTCACGGCCTCAGCACTTGTTGCAACACCTTACGCCCCATAGCGGCGTCCGATGAAGCGGCTATGGTTATCCGGTAGTGCTTGGCAAAGGTGTGGACCGAAGACCACGTTGCCGCCCTACAGATTTCAATGAGGGATGCTTACCTGTCAGATGCCACCGAGGTATCAGTGCTCCTGAGGGAGTGAGCCGTGATCCCTTCTGGGGGAACTTCCCCTCTGGCCTGGTTGGCCAGCCGTATGCATGCTTTTAACCAGCGCACTAGTGAGCTGGCTGAGGCCTTGTGGCCTTGGTTGGAGCCCTTGTAGGTTACAAACAGGGACTCCGACTTCCTAAAGTCTCTAATGCGCTTGGTGTAATAACGTAGGAATGCCATCCTTCCTTTCCCAGAACTGGAATTCTCAGGTAAGAAATTCCTACTTTTCAGGGGGAAGCAATAACAAAAGGGTGTAGTATATTTGTATTTCTCAGTGAAACCCTAAACTTCTATTATCTATAGACTTCCAGGCGTGCCTGTGTGTGGGGAGGATGAAAGGTAGTGTGAATCATCACAAGGTTCTGAACATTAAATGTCCAGCAACATTAAATTGCAACTTCCTTTTGTTTTCCTTTAAACCAGGTTCTCTGAGTTACGACATTCCCCAAATGCTTAGTTTCTTTAAAGTGTGCCATGAATATGCAGTCGAGGATGAGAACTCCATCCAGTCTCAAATTGCAACGGTAAGTTTCACAAAGAATATTGGCGGCTCACCCAGGTGAAATGTTTGTTCCGAGGAGTTGTTAATAATTTACTGACAGTACACACACGCATTTTCAGCTCTAGTACTGTGTTGGCTGTAGAGCTTTTTAGGAACACTTGGAAATGGTTCATCCAGCAGGAAAGATTAGACCAAGCGGTTAGGAGAAGGCTGGCAAATGATTACCCTTTGCTAACGTAAGAGTTTTCCTTTCTGAATTACCAGAAAGCAAGAGGTATGTGACGGGAACATCGCATTAATAAACAATATTGCAATCTGCTCTGTTGTCCCCTGTGCTAGGTAATAACTGTACATGAATGGATATAAATGGATTAGCATTTCCCAAATTATAGTTCTCCCCCCTCCCCATGGAACATGTTGTCTGTTGTGGATCGTCTTCATGAAAAAATTTTTATAAAATGTGTGCAAAGAAATGTAGCATCCAGGTGACACTCAAGCATTGTTTCCCGAAACATTCAGCAGAATGTTGTCTGTATTCAAAACAGGACTGTCACTCATTTGAACAAACTGGGCAACCTGATCCTATTGCTGAGCAGTGCTGGTGGCCTGTGAGCTACCCTGGAAACAGTTGTCACAAATAAGGCACATTGTGGCAGCTGGGAGGGGAAAGGTGCTGGTGGAGAGACCAGCACCAGTTGGTGTTGGACCTCTATGCCAGTTGGGCACCCATCAGCAGTAAGTTACCTACCAAGTAGAGTGCAGGGGTTTCTGGGAGGGTGCATTTCTGGGTGGGAAGACCTGGGAGGGGGACAGGGATGGCAGCCTCGATTCCCCTCCCCCCTGGCCTGAAAGCCCTACGCAGGCTACTCTAATCCATACCAGCGATTGAGCTGGTGCACATCTGAGTAGACCCTATGGCCTGACACAGGGTAAGGAAACTGATGTTCCCTTACCCTGAGGAAACCTCTGGCTGGCTTGCTCGCCCCTTGAGATACAGCAGCAGGTGCTTAGCTGTACCACAGGGAGGTGGCCAGCATAGGTTTAGGACATTAGCTAATTAATCATCTGTGTTTCAATGAAAACTGCATGGGGAGGAAAACAGTTCTGACATGAAAAGCACACTTTTGTTTCTAGGTTATGCACCTGTGTGTCATAGCAGAATCCTCTTAGAAGAGGCATTCTCTCCTGGTGAGTGAATAGGGGGAATGCTTCTTCCAAGATGGAACCAGCTGCCTAAATTTTTTGTAAATACTCATATTAAAACTTTTTTTAAAAAATTGTTTAAAGTAGTGAGAGGTTGGTGAGTGTTGACATTGGCAATTGACAATTATGATATCCTTCACCAGAGCCAGTCCAAAAAGTGAGAACAAATGTATCTGTTTTCAGGCATTCATAAAATACATCTGACATTGTAGGCATTTGCTTGTGAAACATATAGAACAGCAAAGTGGCTGTTTCCTGTACCCTGTGGGCCTTCTAGGGTAAATTCAAAGCTTCAGCTTCTGAACTGGAATAATCCTCTTGCCAGACACTGTTGCCTACTTAAGAAAGTTGATCCTTAGCCCTTGACTGACAAGGTGCAACAGAACGTTCACAGACTTCTGTTAATGCCAGAAATTATATACTGTGCACCGTGTATAATATCTTCTCCATCACTGGTTTATCAGAGACTAATACTTTTGCTTTGGAGTACACCTCCCAGTCTGTCTCATTGCCATCTCGTCCCTCTCCTGCCATGCCCTTATCCTGAGGATGACCATGTTTGCCCCAGGCTTTTCACTGGCGGATCGTAGCATATGAACGTCTTACAGCCTGGATTTTGCGAAGGGACTGATTTGCCTTTTAATGGAATTCTATCCCATAGCACTCGGCCCACACAGGAGCTCCTGCTGTGGTTAATACACTTATCAATTGCATAGATACATTGTCACATACATTCAAAGTGTCAAGTGTGAACACAAGTGAAAATATGAGTTTTTGCCCCCCAGTTTTCACAGCAGGGTATATTTGAACTAACGGTGTTAATGGCATTTGTAGTACTTTGCATCTTTAACAGGAGGGAAAATATTTCTCCTTTTATTAAAAAAAAAAAAAGCAGCCCAGAACGCTGATTAAATATTTGTCCCAGCCGCTGCAATTTTTATTAATCTGGGAGCGTTTAATGTGTTCTGCTTCATTAATTTTGCATTAACGTCTTTCAGCTGGATATGCCTAATGATCAGATAGTTGCCAATCTGGATGCACTTATTAAGGACACTTGTAAATACAAACCTCTGAGCTATGGTAAGCCGCTGTTCTTTCAATCTCTTAATTGACACTAAAAGCTGATTTTGTGACTTCACTGAATTGAAGGAGCTTCTTTCCTGCATGAAGGAGCAGAATAAATACAAAGCCCTGTCTGGCAACAAGAAACAGAGGCAGGCCGTTCACTGTAGTATGTCAGGCAAAATGTACTTACTGAGTATTATTAATATCAGGGAAGTTGCTTCATAAGTTTGTATGAACTGCTTCCTTCTTTAGAGCAACAGTTGCCATACTTGCAACCACTGAGTAACAAAAAAAGCAGTCCCCATTCAAATCGGGGGCTGGATCTGGGGTTTGGACTAACCTGTTCACCCCATGAGCAGAGCTTACTGTTCCACTAGATCGCAGCATGACTTCTACTGCCATCCCAGCAGGCTGTGCAACAGGACATCCAGGGAGACACGACTGCCCAGAGCGTCTGTCCCCCAATTGCAGTAGAAGTCATGCAGTGACCTGGCAGAACAGTAAGCTCCACTCATGGGGTAGACAGGTTAGTCCAAACCTTGGAAGACCCTGCTTTAGAGGGAAACTTTTAATCACATTTCCTTCACTCTTTGGAGTGCAGTGATTGCAGTAAGCCATTCTGTGTTATTACAGGTTTCAGTCATATTGATTTTCGGTGGGAGAGTTTAGTATATATTGAAATCTCTTCCACTGAAGGAAAAGGGACCTTATCTTGAATTGTGGGGGCAGCTGGAGGAGGGCCTCCAAAGATGTCCTCAGTCTCCAAGCCAATTCACACAGAGAGAGGCGATCCTTCAGTTCTCACGTCAGCATGATGTGAGCGTAAAAGAGAAAAAGACAAAAATGAAATAAGTTTGGCAGAACTTACCCCTAACCTCTCCCCTTTGGACCCATTTCAGGCAGTGGGAGCAAAATGGAGGCGAATGCTTCCACTGCCTGGATTGGGTCCAAAGGGAAGGGGGAGGGCCATTTACATGCCATGGTGAGGCTCCCAGCAAAACTTAGTGCTTTGCACCC
Source organism: Tiliqua scincoides (assembly GCF_035046505.1). Classification (NCBI taxonomy): domain Eukaryota; kingdom Metazoa; phylum Chordata; class Lepidosauria; order Squamata; family Scincidae; genus Tiliqua; species Tiliqua scincoides. Next base: position 8,309,513 of record NC_089826.1, read on the forward strand.
TCTCTAGTTACACCACTGGTGAGCACCAATGTTGCTGCATTAGATCTTTGAGTGTGTATCTGTTGGCAATTACAATGCACACCAGGGTAATAAACTTAGAATTTTTTCCGTGTTATGTGTTTTTAAGGCCCATTTGTGACAAGTTTGATTATGCGAAGTTCAACCAGCGAAGGATTATACGTACAGTTTGAACGCTTTCTTCCTGAAGGAGCTGTGAAAGAAAAAGTGAAAGTGGAAGAGATGGAAGAAAAAGACAGTGATAGTGACGATGAAGAAGAGAAAATACGAGAGGCGAAATAATCTTCTGTTGTATAATGTGTCTTTAATTGTTTTCTACAAAAATCTTGATAGCAATTTTGTGACTGCTTATGTTGTCCTACTTCAGTAGGACTCAGGACTGTGAAGAGCACAAAATTGCACATTCATCCACCCCATCCCCCACCCCACCGGCAAAACTTTATAAATTGATTTGGGCAATTTTATAAAATGTGCAGGAATAGTTTTGGATCAATATTTAGTTTTGAAAAAAAATTTCATCCAGAAGTTTGAGGCACTGGTTGATTACGAAAATGGCTTGGATTGCAGCACCTCTCTTGTTCATGAAACTGGACGTTAGCAGCCATCAGTTAAGCCATTTCTGCCCAACGTTGAATATAGGCAAAAGGGATCAAATGTGTACACCTGCGGGCGGGGCAGAAATGGGTTAAATGCAACCATGACTTTAAATTGGAAGTTCACATCTGGCTTGTACGTGCACCTCCAAATGCACAAGTTATTTTTGCTCTTATGTCTCCATTTAGGTGTTTAAGGTAGAAGTGGTTATATAATGCCAAAAGATGGATTTTAAAACGCAAAGGTTATTATTGGGATGAATTGAGATTGTCTCTTTTGAATCACCTCGTTGCCACGCTCAGGAGCGTTCTGGTCAAGAAATAACCAACAATTTTCGCCTTTAGTCAGGTGGAGGGAATGCAGTTCCTCCTCCAGCCCAGGAGGAAGCCATCAGCACCTTCCCTATCAAACTCTCACAGCTGCTGGCACCTGGCCCTGCCATTCTTTTCAGTGGGGGCTCTTGTGGGAGTCCCACACTGTCCATTGAAATGAATAGACTAAAGCCTGCTGGATTGTATCTTTCTGCATTGGAATGTCACATAATTTATCTCACTGCCCAGTACTGGGGGTAAGATTACGGTAAATGATTGAAAACTTCAGCTTTTGCTTTCAGCCTCAGGAGCAGCAGCAACCAAGTGTTTCTCCCAGAAACATTGTCAATGATGTTTCTCCGTGTTCAGAACAGGATGAACTATGATCATTCTGCTATGGTTCGTGGCTGTGACAGTTGAGTAGACTGCTGCAGTGATGAAACGCTGTTTTTTGCCAACTCGGTTGTTCTGTTGGGCAATCTTTCTGTTTTAAATGTTAACTTGACATTCTATTAAAGGAAGAGCGATTGCGTGGATGAGCCCAAATCCTTATGTTGACAACAATTTCAGACATGAAAAACTCTTGCTGTCATTATTACTTTTGCAATAATAGATGATCTGTGGTTTCTGCATGCGGACAAGTTTCATCAAATGGCTTCTGCTGTTGGATCAGCTTCAACTCTTTAAGTGGCTTGACATTACTTGTCTTGAAAAGTCTTGATCATGGCTGAATTCAGGGGCAGCTCTGTGGGTGGCTCAGGTGTTGCTAGGTATGGCGGTGACCTTGAATAGGACGCGATGCCATCAAAACACTGAATGTTTTCTAGCTTCTGCTCAAACATTTTTGGGAAAATACAGTTTTTCTTAGCCCGGCAACTCATGGAGTTGGTACGCAGTAATACTGTAATAATAAAAATGCTTTGGAGCACTCAGCAATGACATCATCATCATCGTCATCGCTGGGTACCAGGGCCTGGAGGGATTCCAAGAAGGAAGCTGCGTAGGGCTTCGATTCCAGCTGTGCAGCCACGCACCAACTTACAGGGAATGCTGCTTCCTGAAACCCTCGAAAACATCCACATGACCCTCGTTTGAGTCAAAACCCCTGGTTTGGGAACTGCTGGTGCGCATGGTGCTTTGTGACAGGAGAAAGGCCAGGTTCCTGCCCTGAAGAATTCATAATCTAGAAATGGACATAAGGAAGACAAAAGAGCAGTGGTTCCCAGCCTTTACCTAAAGGTAAAGGAACCCATAAGTGGCTATGGGGCCCATTAAAGGGGATGGTGACTTGGTGATGATGGTGGCGACAGTACTTCCAGGTTCACACAGCCACTGCCACCAACTAAGTAAAAAAAAAGGGGGGGTTGGACTGTATTCAGAGGTGTTGAGAACCTGGGGTTTGTGACTTCTCATGGAAGTTCATACTTTAAAAATAACTTGACTGTTATTTGACCAAATTCAACTGGTCAAATGCCTGACCCAGTGCTCAATCAGAATTCCCGAGTGTAATTTCTGACTGATGAAATCTTGTGCATTTGTGTTTCAGGCCCATGAATAGAGCTTGATGTGTAAAAAAAATGTTCTAAACACTGTTGCCACCAGATGGTGCTCGTCCCCTGCATAGTCCAACCAAATTTCTACATTTCTATCTTAAACCAAGTGAGTCCACGATACTGATTACTATTTGCAGTTGTAAAAATAATACCCTTTCAGTGGCTATGGATGCATGTGGTTCTGAAGACGACAGTAACTGAGTGTGAGTAATGGTGACATAATGTTTTCTGTTAGATAGCATAGAATTTGTGATATGGAGCACAGAAGTCGATATCCTGAGAATCGCGTTATGCAATCCGCGCAACTAATTTGTCATTAGTTTAATAATTTATATTCTGCTTTGCTTCCAACTGGATAACTCAAAAACAGCACAAAAAGATTTAAAATAATCAAAGAACACACCCACCGAAACAATAATAGTTAACACGGCTGTTGCCCTGCATTTTAATTCTCTTGGTGTTCCCCAGAATTGTTTCCTTCCAAAGCACCCATTCACAAAACACTCCTGTGTCTACTGTCATCTGTGCTCTTTGGTTCACAACCTCAGCATTTGTAGCTAAACAGATATAGATTTCTTTAAGAATCTCTTCTTGTGAGATAGACCTCAGAAAAACGTCATGGGAAATGTATGAGCTAAGGGTGCAATCCTAAACAGGGTCACCTGGGAGTAAGCCTCATTGAACTCAGATATACTTCTTAATTTAATCATAGTTACCTTACAGGGTGGTTGTAAAGACAACATTGATGTAACACATGCAAAGCACTTTGCACATTCAAATACTAAGCGGTTTTGTTATGAAATAAATTTTCATGCTTAAAAAAAAACATGCATGCGCACCAGATGTTATGTTAGAAAGAGTCTTGTGTTGACCTGTAGCTCAGCCTGTGACTATGAGCATAAGAGTTTGCTCTGTATGCGAGAAAACATGCCCTCTGCCCCATTTGTCAAATGTTTAGCAGTCTGTAAATTTATGCCTGTCCAAGCTACGCCACATTTGGGACTTCAAGTCTATTAATACTGCTTTTAAAAAGGACTGAATCAGATTACAACTGCGAAGGTCATGCGTCTTCTTTGAAGCTAAAGCTGCACATGCTTGTTTCGAGTTATCCATCAGAGAGAGACATTTTCCGTAGCAGAGGCGGAATGTCTCTTATTTTTAATGGAGCAAGAGGAATTTATGTAAATAGATCTTACCCTTCCTAGGTTGTTTCCTGCATCAGACTCGCCATAGCTTAACAATTACTTTGAATATAAATTTAGCTAATACAGTAATTAAATTCTAATAAAACAAGCGAACAGAAAAAATGATGGTGCTATTTAAAGTCATAAGAGCAAGCAGTATGGATTGAAGTCATAGTTGGCTTCTCATTCCAACCAAACCCCCCCCACACACACACATTTCAATAGCTCTTTTTGTCTTCCTGCTCTCCCTTAATGTGCAAGTTTTGCTGTAACATCCTAGATATGAACCACAAATATACTGTCATCTTAAAGACTAACAGCCCAACCCTACTCAACTTTCTAGAGCCAAAGCAGGTGGGCCAATGGTGCATGCACTGTGTCCTTCAGTTGGGGGGGCAATCACAGGTTGGTTGGTTGGCAACCTTCAGTCTCGAAAGACTATGGTATAAGCCTACAGCACGTGGTATTCCCAGGCAGTCTCCCATCCAAGTACTAACCAGGCCTGACCCTGCTTAGCTTCCGAGATCATGGTATAAGCCTACAGCACCTGGTATTCCCAGGCAGTCTCCCATCCAAGCACTAACCAGGCCTGACCCTGCTTAGCTTCTGAGATCAGACGAGATCAGACATGTGCAGGGTAACAGTTGGCATCACAGAAGCCTCCTCAAGGTAAGAGAACATTTGTTCCCTTACCTCGGGGCTGCACTGTGGCTGCATCAGTGCTGGAAAGTTGGATAGGGTTGGGCTGTAATTGTAGGATAAGCTGTACTGTAGGATAAGCTTTCAGAGATGGCTGTGAATTATCACTGCTTATCTGATATACATGCAAGTTTCACATGGGCTTGTCACAGACTACCTCTTGCATTTCATTGGCTGTTTGACTCCACTATTTCTTTCTCTGTATTGTTTACTCATATATTACATGCGCGCGCACCCTACCTGTCAATTGAGGATAACTTTTTGCATTGAGAAAGCGGACTTGGATCTGTAAAGGTTTATGCTATAATTAAAGTTTTTAAGAAGAATGTCCTATGGCATCAGGTCAAAAAGGCCCATCTAATACAGCATCATAGTTCGTATAGTGATGCACCAGTTGCCACTGGGAAGCCCAAAAGCGGAAGAGAAAGTTATGCTTCCTTTGCTCCCTTGTAATTGGTATTCAGAGGCTTACTGCTACTGAACCTGGAGGTAGTGCATGTCCATCATTGCCAGGAGCCATTGATAGACCAGTCGTACATAGCTGTCCACTTTTCAAGCCAGCCAAACTAGTGGCCATCTCCACGTCTTGTGGCAATGAATTCCACAAACTCATTATGTGCTGCGTGCCAAAGCACCTCCTTTTGTCCATTCTAAAATTCCACCTATCAGTTTAATTGAACGGTTAGTTCCCTGAGAGAGGGACAAAAGTTTTTCTTGATCCATATTATGCAGAATTGTATGAGTCTCCCTATCTTAACCACCTGTTTTCCAAGCTAAAAAGGCCCCCAACCAGTAGTCTTTTTTTTTTTTAGTAAGGAAGGTGCTCCAGCTTTCTGATCAGTGTGGCTGCTCCTTTTCACCTTTTCCAGTTATACCTTCTTCAGATACGGCGACCAGAGGTGTGTGCACCCAATTCCACATGTGGTTATACTATTAGTCTCATTCTTGATCCCTTTCCTAATGGGGCTCTTTGTTGTTTTTGCTACCACGGGCAAGCATAACAACCCCTCTAGAAGTTATACTTTTCCCAGACTACTCATCAAATAGCTGAATTTTCTGTTTCATTTCCAGTGATCAGCAATACAGCATCCAATAATATGATATGTTATTATTATCATAATATGACAGGTTAGGGACCAGCGTTGTGGTGGAAATGGCTGAAGAGCACAAATCAACATGGGAGAGGGCAATTTTAGCCTTTAGAACTGCAGATTGAAAGAGCAGAGCATGCACTGAATGAATGACTTCTGCTATATGACTTCTGGCTATAACTTAAACGTGTTAAAAGAGCAGATTGTTGAAAAACTCACTGTCAGAAAGTGGGGGATAACTGTACCATTGGTCTTTGTCAAATGACAGATCCAGAGGTTGGAGCCTTATCACGACTGCTAGAGCAGGTGCCAAAGAGAACAGGGTGGAAGCTCCTGTGCTGGAGGGAGAGAAAAGGAGCTGGCTGGGTTGCCAGCATCACCAGTCTGAGATGCTTGATGCTTCACAGATCTCTTGATGCTTCACAAAGCTACATATGTTGCAAGAGCGGCGGTCAACAGCACCCAGCCTGGCTCTGGCCCAGTGATTTGTAGCATCGAGTCATACAATGGCTGATGCTTCTTCGGAAACTTCAGATTCTGGAGGGTTGGGTTTACCCCCTAAAACCCTCACTGAATAGGGAAGGAAAGTATGTCAGAAAACTCTCTCTGTGTGTCGTGCATGCCATACCCCAGATCCATGAAGGAAATGCTATCCACTCCTGAGCAATGATAGCATGCGCTCACTCTCTCCCTATAAAAAGAGGGCTGAATTTTTCTCCTCCCAAACAACTGGAATGAATGGACAGCTGCCTGACACCTGTTTTAAGTGCAGAGGTTAAACATTCACATTCATTCAGACTGTTCATTCACGGTCTACGAGGATACAGCCCCCACTAAGCAGCATTTCTTTTCTCGAGATGATGTGACAGAATTCTTCTCAGTAATGAATGGGTTATGTGTGGAGAGGGGGCAGTTCTCTCAATTGCAGAGACACATTGCTGACACCCCAGAGTTAGAAGCAGCAGGCAAGCTTTGCTCCTGCTGTAATAGAACCCCCTCCCAATTCAGTGTTTTCCTTGTTCCATAAGAATCCATTCACTTCTGTGGGAGAAAGAGGTGCGCTCAGAGACACAAGTGGGATGGAGGCTAAGCCTGCTCCGGGATCTGGGCAAAGGGCCATTTCCCCCACCACCATTGCATACCATCCCAAATTACACCCTGGTCAATCCAGGTGCAGCCTGCATATCTCAAACAGTAGCATAGCTGGGGGGGCGGTGTGGTGTGGCAAGTATTGTAGGTGCCGCAATGTGCCATGTAACTGGCCCCTCCCACTTGCCGTTGCAGCCATCCTGGCAATGCATTGCCATCACTGCCTGGAATGGCTCCAATGGTGAGTAGGAGGGGTCAGTTATATGGTGCTTTGTGGACTTACCGCACCACCACCACCCCTATAGCTGCACTACCGATTTCAGCTATGGGGTGAGTGCCAGTGGCAGTTTTCTTTCCAGAGCAAATAGCAGCTGTGGGGGTCCAGGGGTCTAGACTGGAGCTGTGGAAGGGGGCAAGGGGTTAAAACGCCCCTGCACTGTAGTTCCAATCAGGAGCAGGAGGTCTTCTGCAGCTACTATTTCTAAATTAAAAGCCTGCATGGGAGCAGATGATCATGTGATGAAAGAATCATCTAGCAGCTCACTTGACGGTGATGGAATCCTGGTAACTGGCTCATAAGCAGAGCAGGGTTCCACTCTTTGGTCTCTAGGCTGGGTCAGTGCAATCAGAGATGCGGTAGCTGGATGCTGCTGGTGTCTCTCCGCCTACTCAGCCTTTGAGTGGTGCTGCCAAGGCAATTGTAAGGTGCATTGCACATCTTGACTGGCTGGTGAATAACAAATGGTCTGAGATTGATGCTCAGGTGAATGCAGGGCAGGTGCAAGAGGGCAGAGAGGTGAATTCTTTCATATGGACCTTACCACCATACGCACATCCGGAATATGACCCTTGGTTCATCCAGCCCAAGGTTGTCTGCTCCAGCTGCTGGGGAGGGGGCCTACAGGCAGGGATCTTCTGTGGTCCTGTCTCTGGTGTCTTCTGGACCTGGAACCAGTGGCCTTCTGCATGCAAAGCGCCTTCTCTGCCATTGAGCTATGGCTCAACCTCCCACAATCCAGACAGGTTTCTGTGTGTACTAGAGACAGGGGGAGATAAACACGTACGTTCAACACTATGTCTGCTACAGTAAAACAAAGCAGTCCTTGTTTTACTTTGTTTTACTGGTTTTTAAGTAAAAACAACAACACTTGCCTTAAGAAAAATCCTTGTATTTATGTTCCTGTTTACTTACAAAGCATTCCCTCGTGTAGGAAAGGCAGAGAGAGCCGTGGGCACAGTACACAGAAGAGACTGGTGTCAACAGAGCTGCAGGTGTCCAACCACCCAAGGGAAGAATGATCCTGGGGACAGCGAGAAGGTGAGGCCTGTTGATGGCAAGAGGCAGGAGCAGAAACGACATGACCTCATTGCTCCGTCCAGACAGTAGCCTGACCCTGAAGGCTCAACATGGATGAAACCTGTTCATGTGCAGTGCTGGTGTCCTTGGACAAAGCCCTGCACTGGGCCTCCCAAGATGCCCTCATCTGCCCCTGATTGGGTACTGCCTGCCATTGCTCATGAGGGCTCAGGGGTTGACCAAGCTGGTGGTCTTCAGATAGTCTTGAGCCTTCAGCCAATGTGATCTGATGGCCCCTGATGCAACTCTTGCCTGGCCTTTTGCTGTGTATGGACCTGCTTGGCTGGTGAACTGGTCAGTTCTTCCTCTTAGACCACAGCTTGTCAACAATGTACAAGCTGCATTCCTTGCCATCAATGTTGCTTTGGCTGTCAGTTCACTGACAGGAGGTGCGGTAGGTAGAACTGAGGATGTTTGGGATGCAGCGTTGAGGCGGACCAGTTGTCAATGCCTGCATCACAGTGCTGGACATGCTCAGCGTGACTGTTCTGAATGGGACCGCGTCTGAATGGTCGCGGTCGAAGTCAAGTCCCAGTCTTTTCAGTTCAAAGCTGAGCAAAATTCACTGAGACATGAATAAAGGGTCTCTCGAGACAGCCTTGGTTCAAAGAAGTCATGTGGCATATTTGGGGTTTTTCTGTTCACACCCAACTTTTGATGGGACGTTTTATGCTGCTTGCAGAACTCGACGGCGAACAGCTTTCCTTTGAAGATTTCCTGTGCCAAAATAATTAAGTTAAAAATACTGAGTAAGGGAAACTTCACAGATTAATTAATGGCTGACGGTAATGCGGACAAAGAATTGTACAAAGACAAAAGGGGAATGATTGGCTTTGACCAGCTCTTCCTAAAACGCTGAACAAAGCGCTTTTGTGGGCCGAGGAGTTCCAGCTCATGAAAGTTATATCCTACCTGGTTGACATTTTAAAAACAACAAGGGTTTTATGTGTTGATTTTACATTGTCTGCTACAGATAGTTTATCGATCTGGGTGTTGCAAGAAAGCTGGAGCCATATTTTCAGGGTTGGCTCCAGTGTTTGGAAGGCCTTTGGGCGTCGTTGTCTAAGAGCACATGGGAATATTAAATCTCTGTTGGATCAGGTCAAAGGTCCAATTCATCCAGCGTTATAATTCCTTCCATGGTCAACAAGAGCCCTCTGGAAAAGTCCGCAACCCCGGCGGTATGGCAAGAACCCTTTGCTGCAGTTTGCCCCCCCCCCCAACAACAACTAGTATTCAAAGGCAGTAGCGTAGCTACAGGAGGGCGGTGTGGTAAGTATGGCAGGTGCCGCAAAGTGCCATGTAAGTGGCCCCTCCCACTAAACCTTGGTGAGAGCGAAGTAATGGTTGGGTGTTGGGGCCACCCTGGTGCATTCAGGTTGGTGTTGTGGGCCCTCCTTGGCTCTGTGTGGAAACTGTAGAAGTGGAGGACCTCCACTGTCATTTATATGCCCTTTTTGTGTGTTTGTGTTTGAGGGTGGTGGTATCGGCATTGCCATAACACAATTTTTGTCACTGCCAAAGTCTCAGTATGCGCAACCTCTACTACCTTGCAATATCAACCTAATATGACCATAAAGTGTGTTGAAATGGAGGCCATTAAAGGCCTTCTGTCCTACTGCCATTAAATTTCATTCTCAGACGCGGTACATCCATCCTAATAAGCACATAATGAAGCGAGTTCCACTAACTACTCATGAGAAAGCTGGTTCATTTCAGAATCGCCCATTCTAGCACATGTCCAGGACCTTTGACTGCATTTCTGAAGGTGACAACCAAGGACCTTAGCCTTGAGTGCTCAGGACCTCTCCTGCTGTTGCTGCATTTGCCTTCACTCTGCCCCCAAGGGAGGGGGCCTTGTGCAGGGGACAAGGCTGTGGAGGTTCACTCTGCTTCCACAAGCTGTGTCTGGAACTGTCTTCATTCTAATCCAGCTTGTGAGCAAGCAGGAGGTTTTGCAAACACCCGTGTGCTCACGATATCTCTAGCCAGGCATTTGGACAGCTGAGCTGCCTCATTCTGTCTGATGAATGAAATGGCTCTCGTTTTTGCAAAGCTGCCCTTGAACCAGTGGCATAGCTAGAGGGGGGGCAAAGCACTAAGTTTTGCAGGGAGCCACACGGCACCGTGCAAGCAGCCCCTCCCCTTCCAAGCCATTCCCGGCCGATAGAGCAAAACGGAGGCATATGCCCAGAAGGCCTTCCTGGAACACTCCAGAAGGTGTACACCTCCGTTTTGCTCTAGCGGCCTGGAATGGCTCCGAGGGAGAAGGGCTGCTTGTGAGGCTCCCTGGAAAATTTAGTGCGTTGCACCCCCTCTAGCCATCCTGCTGCCTAGAGCATGAAACAGTTCAGGGAAACAAGGCGTGCAAAACACTATTTTTGTTAATGCAAATCCCCAAATGGGACAGGATCTAACTGCAGACTATGATCACTTGTGTGAGTTAATCCCAATTGGATTAACTCCTTCCTTTTTTTCGTAATTAAAGACACTACTAATCCAATGTGGTTCCTGATAACACACTCTGTAAAAGAAATAGGAGGACACAAATAATATTCCAACCTGTGATTAAATTGTGATTCCAACCTGGGATTGCTCTGCCAGAGCAAGAGTGCTGGGGACAGATCTTTGCAGGACCATTTCAAAGACAGGGTGCCATTTTCTGCTGCCTGTCTGCTTTCCTCTCCGTTCCAAAAGCCATGAATTAGCAGAGGCACAATTGCTGCTTGTAGCCACAGCGGACAAAAAGCTTATCTTGAATTACTGACCTGTGCCAAGGAAAACACCCAAACAAAAGAGGGTTTGGGAAGATTTCTAAAGGAGCTGCTGTTTGCCTTCCGGTTTAGCAGCCCGTTGCTATTAAGGCTGAATGTCTTTGCTATTGAGGGGATTGTCAGGTAAGTCTTAAGTGACATGTTTGCCGGTGGAGTGACATGAGTTGGCCGTTCTTTCCGTGCTGTTGGCAGCAAGGACTTTTTGCTTGATCCTGGCCCTGCAAGTGCTTTTCCTTTTGATAGAAGACAACAGTGCTGCAGTTCAGAACAGATCTAGGGCTGTTTCACGCAGTGCTCCTGGGTAAGCTACTGAGTGCACACCGACCAAGGCCTGGCAGCCAATCCTGGTTTCCTGACAAGTTTGTCTGTATACTGGGGACAGGCAGAAAGTAGACCAGTATCTACTGATGCATCCCTAGGTGATGTGCAGTAGTAGATCGGCAAGGGGTTCTAGCTTCCTATAGTTTAACAACAGCAACAACGAAAGCCTATAGTCTCATGCCCACCCACTTGACAGATCCACAGACGCATTTTTATAACAGTATGTTTGTTTCATTAACACTTTATATTTAAAAAAACTGTTCAAAGTGCACGCTTAAGCTACAGCAGTGTGTTCTCAAATAAAATTTGGTGCCTAGACAATGCTTATTGTGCACCAGGAAAAGCTGAATCCTATAACCCCCTGTGCAGTTTGCAGATTAGACAAACGTGCGCAATTTCTTTTATTTTTTTATTTTTTTATTTGAGTAAAGATCTAACTTCACATACCCCGTTATATGCTATTTTTCTACCATGTGGCAATAAGTCCATGCTCTGTTGTTTTCTTTCAAAGAGAAGAACATCTGGAAATTCAGTCATGTTGTTGGCAACCTTCAGTCTCGAAAGACTCTGGTATCGCGCTCTGAAAGGTGGTTCTGGAACAGCGTCTAGTGTGGCTGAAAAGGCCAATCCGGGAGTGACAATCCCTTCCACACTGGGAGCAAGTGCAGTCTGTCCCTGGTCTGTCTCCCTGGCTATGGGCCTTCCTTTGCCTCTTTGCCTCAGTCTGTTGGTCAAGTGGCTCTTCAAACTGGGAGAGGCCATGCTGCACAGCCTGCCTCCAAGCGGGCCGCTCAGAGGCCAGGGTTTCCTACCTGTTGAGGTCCACTCCTAAGGCCTTCAGATCCCTCTTGCAGATGTCCTTGTATCGCAGCTGTGGTCTACCTGTAGGGCGCTTTCCTTGCACAAGTTCTCCATAGAGGAGATCCTTTGGGATCTGGCCATCATCCATTCTCATGACATGACCGAGCCAACGCAGCCATCTCTGTTTCAGCAGTGCATACATGCTAGGGATTCCAGCTCGTTCCAGGACTGTATTGTTTGGAACTTTGTCCTGCCAGGAAATTCAATGAACAGTAGAAAACTGGCTTCTACTGTCACAGATCTTAGTTCAGGGACGGTTGTATCTTGCATCTTATTTCACTTTAGACTGGAAGGTATTTGGGAGGCCATAAACCAGGAAGTTTTTTTCCCCCCTTTATAATCCCCAGGCAATGAATGGGAATTGTGGAACAGCATGCAGTTTTCATGCTTCAACTACATGTGTATCTTATTGCCTGCTCTTTTCTTGGCCCCGTTATCAGGCTGGCTGCTTTGCATTGAATACCCATGTGTTGTGTTGCTTCTGCATGTATAACTGGGCTCAGAAACCCCGTATCGGCGCCTTACCGCTTTCTATATTTTGTGAGCGGCACTAAGAAAGGAGCTGTGACTGTCTCCATAGCAGCTGGCCATCGATACTAGCTACATTTGTCTTCTGGCCCTCGGCAAGCAAGCAACGGATCCATCCTGGTCTTGTCACTTTACAGCTGTTAAAGCATCAGCAGTTGCAAAATGTGTGCGGGAACCAGCCGGGAGAAAGATATGAAGCAAGGACAAAGGAAAGCGAGACAGGTGGGGAGATGGAGAGAGCACTGGAAGATGGGAGGACAGAAATGTAAATGCTGTATATGGCAGAGGTGCTTAACGGTCGGAATAGGAAAAAGGGGGCATGTAACCACTTAGTTCGGAGTGTATTGATTCTGATGTCATGAACTAGCAATTCTTGTTTCCACAGAGAGGGAATCCCAGGCTACCTTAGCTGTATCTCCTTGCTTCGCATCCCCAAGTCAGTGAATTCTGAACTCTGCTGAGTTACTGACCATGCTAATATTTTCATAGCAAAAAGGCCAGAGCCCCTCGTTATCCAGGGGCTCATCTTCTTGTTTTGTGTCGCTTTGACTTTCAGCTAACCTCTTGATCATCCTGACAAACAGGAGATTGAATGAATTCCAATCTGGGAATGTTTTATGTACTGTTCAGAGCTAGATAAGGCAGAAGTGGTGGCTGAATTGATTTCACAGAGTGAAACACAAAGGGTAAGGACAGATGTCACCTTATATTGAATCAGCTTTTCAGCGCAATCCTATTCTTGTTTACTTGGAAGTCTGTCGCACTATGTTCATTTAAGCTTACTCCCAGGTAAGTAGACCCAGGGTTGCAGCCTTAATTGTAGTCCAAAGTTTTCAGTGAAAATTTGAGTTGCTGATATACTCCTGCACAGGAGAAAACTCATCCCCAAGAATTGTTATTTTATGATTTTCACATTTTTGTACCACCCTTCCTCTAAGGAGCTCGGGGTGGTGTACATTGTTCCTCCCCTTCTTTTGTCCTCACAACACCCCTGTGAGGTAGGTGAGGCTGAGAGAGAGTGACTGGCCCCAGGTCACCCAGGAAGCTTCATGGATGAGTAGCGATTTGAACCTTGATCTTCCAGGTCTGAGTCCAACTCCCAAACCATCCTGGCTTTTCACCTTAATTGTTATACTGCCTTATAAAAAAAAGTGTGAAGAATTAATTGTGTTTAATAAAAATGTACTGTACTGTTCATTATTACTGTAGCCGCAGCTCTAGTCTTATGCAATTAATACCTCCTGCTGATTGCTAATGAGTAATAGTTTGCTTAAAGCAACACAATTCATCATGCAAATTGCCACATACTGTATAGTCTGGGATCCATACCGCATTTTACAAGTTTAATTCCTGTGTTGCTTTTCAATGAAGGGGCACAATAAATTGTCCCCCCCCCCACAACATTTTGGAGCCAGCCAGCTTGGAGGGAGGGAGAGAGACTTTAATGCACCATTGAGATGAAAGGTCCTGCTTTTGCTGCTATATTCTAATCTCTTTCTCTCTCTCCCCTTCCAGAGAGTGTTTAGTAAAGAATAGTCCAAGCTTTGGTTTCTTTTCTGAGCTGTGCCATCCATTGGACACAAGGCGAGATGACAATTGCCAATCTGCCCCACCTTACCAGCCAGCCTGCTCCTTGCTGCTGCCCTGATAGACCCCTGATAGTCACCACAAATGATTCGGCAAGTGATTAAGGCAGTTTTGTAAACCGTCACTTGCCTGCTCACCTGCGGTGAGTAATTAGGACCTCTTGGTGAACATGTGCAGTAACATTTACTGGAAGGGAATGAAGGGTTTACTTTCTCTTTTAGACTGCTGATAGACTTGAGAAAAAAATGGTTGGCAACCTTCTGTCTCGAAAGACTATGGTATAAGCCCACAGCACCCAATATTCCCAGGCGGTCTCCCATCCAGGTACTAACCAGGCCTGACCCTGCTTAGCTTCTGAGATCAGGCATGTGCAGGGTAACAGTTGCTGCCTTGAGAAAGGTAGGTTATAACAGTGAAGGTAGAGGAGCCCTCTCAACCGTGGCACTTAAAACTCAATGTAGTTGCTGTTCGTCTACTGCTTACATTATGCCATTAACAAATCCCCCCCTTTTCCCTATTTCCTTTTCCTCCTCTGTTTGTGCGTTCAGCAACCCCCTATTTATTTGGGGGAGGGGGAGAGTGGAGAAAGAATGTATGGGAGGTCCCTAACGTTCAATGGAACCTCTTAAGAGATCAAAGTACCATCATGTACACCAGGCTTGGAGCCTGGCCGAAGACTAGCAACCCTCTTTGCCAGTCATTCATTGGGTATAATTGAAAGAAAGTCCTAGGAATTTGAGCCTGGCACAGGATCAGCACCTCCTGCCTTGATAATAGGTGCCCTGGATTTGCCCTGACATTTATTTTCCATTAAGCGGCATGTATGCACCACCAGGAGACCATTATGCCAGGACAACGCAATTCTATTTTCCCGACATTAATGCTTTGATGTATTTGAAAAAAGAAATGAAAATGCCCTTCTCAGCTCTCCCTGGAGAGCTAATGACTATATTCTTAATATCAAAAATGTAAGCCTCCGTGCAAGTGAAGCAGCTTTATATGAAAGGCCGGCAGAGGGAAGAAAGAAAATAATTAATGTGTTTATTGAGCTTGATACTGCACTCGCCCCCTCTCCTCTGAAAAGAGAGAAGGTTTCTATCAGAAGTGCTGCTAGGACAGGTTCTCTCCCCAGGACTGAGGGTTATACCAGTGAACCACCTACTCGGTTGGGGAGGGTAAGATCCAAGCAGGGAGGTGCCCCTGTAAGGCTCCACAACGGAGCACAGCATGGTTAATGATTAGTTCTGTTACCATAGCACTTAGAGGCCCCAGCCCCAAACAAGACCCTCGGCAGATCCCCGCCAGCGGTGGATTGCTCGAATTACACTTTACCCCTGTTTCTTGATCCCAGAATTGTGGGGTGATTCCACGGGTGGATCCTGTTAGGACAATGGAGTGCTGTGAAGGCCTGCGTCTGATCTAATCATTGGAGCAGGGAGAAGGCTGAGCAAAATGCATCCTTGGGGAGCAGGGGCAGGTAGGTGGTTGCTAGAGAATAAATTTGGCCACCAGCATATCCCTTGGTCTGAAAGATGCCCAGTCCCCTGCATGGAACCAAGGTAGCAGTAAAGGGTTATGTCTCCTCTCCAGTGTGAACAGCAATCCAGAGTTGGGCACCTTGGCTACCTTTCCTGCATATGAAGTTAAGTGGGTGCGTGCATCAAAGGTGCATAAACAGGACTGTTGGCAACCTTCAGTCTCGAAAGACTATGGTATCGCGCTCTGGATGGTGGTTCTGGAACAGCATCTAGTGTGGCTGAAAAGGCCAATTCGGGAGTGACAATCCCTTCCACACTGGGAGCAAGTGCAGTCTGTCCCTGGTCTGTCTCCCTGGCTATGGGCCTTCCTTCTTTGCCTCTTTGCCTCAGTCTGTTGGCCAAGTGTCTCTTCAAACTGGGAAAGGCCATGCTGCACAGCCTGCCTCCAAGTGGGCCGCTCAGAGGCCAGGGTTTCCCAACTGTTGAGGTCCACTCCTAAGGCCTTCAGATCCCTCTTGCAGATGTCCTTGTATCGCAGCTGTGGTCTACCTGTAGGGCGCTTTCCTTGCACGAGTTCTCCATAGAGGAGATCCTTTGGGATCCGGCCATCATCCATTCTCACAACATGACCGAGCCAATGCAGGAAGGCAATACAATCTTTGTTGCCTGTTTGCATTGTGAGTTGCCCCCTCCCCCTCTAAGTGTGCAAACTTTGGACATGTGAAGAGCCTGAGAGATTGGGGGGGGGGAAGATGGGCTGAGGCACTCCCTAGTGGGGCCCCAGAAACCTGAACAGGTTCCGTTCACCTGAATTCATGTTGTGAATGCCCTGGGATGTCTCGTGATGCCCTAAGATCTCCCACAATGTTGCAGAGAATTCTGTGGAATTCTGTGGAAGGGAGGAGCCCTGATCATGCAACTCTATAGTACTGAAACCTCAAACATATAGCTTTACATGATGACTCCCTCTTCTTGGGGGGGGGAGGGGGTTGGTTGTATCTGCAACCAATTATAAATGGTTATATAATTGAATAACCATTCCCTGTTTCTCACATCTGCAATTTGGGAGTGACATCTAAGGAGGCAGGCAGGCTCAAACTCTGTCAGCCTTGCTCCTTTGAAATTAACCACTGGAGAGTGTTACTAATTTCAAAGATGCCACTTGAAGTACTCAGGGTGTGCATATGTGAAAGAAAGAAAACCTACACCGATTGGGATTTTTTAACTGATTCATGGCTCTGTCGGAAGTTAAATTTACAATCATATTTCAACCTTTGGTACTTCAGTATTTTTTGTGTCACTGGTAATAGAAGCCAACACAAAAATTTAGGGTCAGAAAAGTTTTTCCCAAACTTTATGGTGGTTTGATATGAATTTGGGGTGCTGATTCAAAAAATGGCATCCATTTTGCCCTATCACGTCTAGTTTTGGAGATCTAGTATAGCCTCTTTAGTGAATGGTTCAAGCAGCTTCCTCATGAGGAAGCTATGGTGTAGGCTTCCTCATGAGGAAGCTGCTTGAACCATTCACTAAAGAGGCTATGCCGTGTCTCCAAAACTGGCAAAACGGATGCCATGTTTGGAATCGGCACCCCAAATATACCCAGTCATTGGTGTAACGTTTAAGGAAGCAAAATGTGTGTTGGCCTGTGTAATAGCTGCCTCCTGAGTCATCCTGAATCAAAACCATTGGTCCACTATTGGTCTCTCCCAGCTTTACTGGAGATGTCAGGGACTGAACCTGGAACTTTCTGCATATAAAGTATGTGCTCTAAGATATGGTCCCTCCCTTAATGCAGGCTAGCTGAAAACATGAGTTTGCTTCTGCACTTGCCATTGTTATTCATTTAGGAATTAGCTTCTTGTTTGCACCTGCTAACCTCTTCTCCCTGCACAAATGTGGCTGCAATCCTAACCACACTTTCCTGAGAGTAAGCCCCACTGAACAAAATAAAACTTACTTCTGAGTAGACCTGGTTAGGATTGTGCCCTGTCTCTGTTTGGTCACTTTGAACAGGCACAGCTCTCTTCCCCACTATGCAAAGAGGGGGGGGATAGAGGGATGTTCTTTTATCTCTCACACAACACCAGAACCAGGGGGCATCCACTAAAATAGAGTGTCAGGAGAATAGACAAAAGAAAAGATTTCTTTACCCAGTGTGCAATTAGTCTGTGGAACTCCTTGCCACAGGACGTGGTGATGGCAACTGGCCGAGATGCCTTTACAAGGAGATTGGAGAAATTTCTGGAAGAAAAGTCCATCGTGGGTTACAAGTTGTAATGGGTATGTGCAATCTCCTGCTTTTAGAAGTGAGCTACCTTTCTTGGTAGCCAGGAGCAAGGGAGTGGTACCAGGAAGCAGGTCTCTTGTTGTCTTGTGTGCTCCCCAAGGCATGTGGCGGGCCACTGTGAGATTCAGGAAGCTGGAGTTGATGGGACTTTGGCCTGAGCCAGCAGGGACTCTTCTTATGTTCTTATGTTCCCAACTTCTCCTTTTCCATGACTATAGGGTCTTCTGTGGCACAGGAATTTCTTTCAGCATCTTTCAACTTTAGCCTCCAGGGAAGATGACAAGGTTTGCAAAAAGCCTTATCCTTTCAAAGATTTTTTTCATTTCTTCTACCCTCAGCCCTGCTGACTCCAGTGAAACTGACAAGGTCCATGGCACTAATTCCTTATTCTCTTTAAAAAAAAAATTAAAGTATTTATCATTCTGGTAAAACTAACAACATTGTCTCAAAAGTTGTCCTCCTCTGAAATCCAAACATAGGCATGGATGATACTGACACGGCTCTTGTAAAGGCATCTAGGCCAGTTGCCATCATCACATCCTGTGGCAAGGAGTTCCACAGACTAATCACACACTGGGTAAAGAAATATTTTCTTTTGTCTGTTCTCCCGACACTCTATTTTAGTGGATGTCCCTTGGATGTCACCAGCTCCTAGACCAGCCATTTTCAACCACTGTGCCCTGGCACATTGGTGTGCCACAAATGGTTCCCAGGTGTGCTGCAAGAATCTGGGAGAGGGTCATTTATTAGTAGGGCCATTGGGGGATGTAAGCCCCCATTGGCAGCACAGTGTGCCTTGTCAATTGTCAAAGAACTGGGTAGCCTCCAGCTCAGGCTGGCCACTTGCCATGTTGGGGGGGGGGGGTTGCCCCAGCCAACCCCCACCTCCTTCCTCACCTCTGGGAAAGTTTGCTAGGGTGGGGGGCAGGTTTGATGCTGCCCTCCCTACAAAGGCTGCCCCCCGAAAGAGGCTGGAGGAGATCTGGATGAGCAGAGAGCGGTGGGGGGCTCGCCTTGCAGTGCACATCTCCTAGACCAGTGGTTCTCACACATTTAGCACTACTTTTTAGAACGAGAATCTGTCAGGACCCACCAGAAGTGATGTCATGACCGAAATGACATAATCATGCAGGACAATCCTACCCACACTTGGTCGGCAACCTTCAGTCTCGAAAGACTATGGTATAAGCCTACAGCACCCGGTATTCCCAAGCGGTTTCCCATCCAAGTACTAACCAGGCCTGACCCTGCTTAGCTTCCGAGATCATGGTATAAGCCTACAGCACCCGGTATTCCCAGGCGCTCTCCCATCCAAGTACTAACCAGGCCTGACCCTGCTTAGCTTCCGAGATCAGACAAGATCAGGAGATACTGTTCAGTATAGGGAGATGGTTGGCAACCTTCATTCTCGAAAGACTATGGTATAAGCCTACAGCACCCGGTATTCCCAGGCGGTCTCCCATCCAAGTACTAACCAGGCCTGACCCTGCTTAGCTTCCGAGATCATGGTATAAGGCTACAGCACCCGGTATTCCCAGGCGGTCTCCCATCCAAGTACTAACCAGGCCTGACCCTGCTTAGCTTCCGAGATCATGGTATAAGCCTACAGCACCCGGTATTCCCAGGCGGTCTCCCATCCAAGTACTAACCAGGCCGGACCCTGCTTAGCTTCCGAGATCATGGTATAAGGCTACAGCACCCGGTATTCCCAGGCGGTCTCCCATCCAAGTACTAACCAGGCCTGACCCTGCTTAGCTTCCGAGATCATGGTATAAGGCTACAGCACCCGGTATTCCCAGGCGGTCTCCCATCCAAGTACTAACCAGGCCTGACCCTGCTTAGCTTCCGAGATCATGGTATAAGCCTACAGCACCCGGTATTCCCAGGCGGTCTCCCATCCAAGTACTAACCAGGCCGGACCCTGCTTAGCTTCCGAGATCATGGTATAAGCCTACAGCACCCGCTATTCCCAGGCGGTCTCCCATCCAAGTACTAACCAGGCCTGACCCTGCTTAGCTTCCGAGATCAGACAAGATCAGGCATGTGCAGGGTAACAGTTGGTTCCCACACTTATCCAGGAGTAAGTCCCATTTACTATCATTGTTAAAAAAATACACAGAAGCATGTTAAAAGTACAGGTCTATAAGATTTCCCCATCGCAGTCACGTGCCATAGTAGCATCAAGTATATGAAAAATAAAATATTGAAATGCATGGGTTCCCACCTGAAACAGGCTCGCAACCCACCTCGGGGGTTCCGACCCACTGTTTGAGAAACACTGTCCTAGGCACTTTGGGTGCCTTGCCAGTGTGCCATGAGATGAAAAAGGTTGAAAACCACTGTCCTAGCCAGTGAGTGAAATATAGGTGGGGGCTGAGATTGCAGGTAGGTCATACAGACCAGAGTAGGTGGGTGGGTCACCTATGGCGAGACACTATCGCTAACCAAGTCCTGTGTCTGAAGGTAGGTGCAGGGCAGGTAGGTGACTAGGAAAGGGGGGGATTCCCTGGGGGGGGGAATGCAGGTATCTTTTGAAGTGGATCAGGCAGGTGTAACTTGCCCCAGTGTGCCTGAACAAGAGCTGGGTGATCCTGGAAGTGCTTTTAGCCTGGGTGCGAATGGGGGCTCCGTCCTGCACAATGGCAGCAGCAGTTCCTGGGTGGGTGTGCCCTGCTCAGAGATGCTGCCTCCCTCCCTCCACCCCCCAGTCAGCCCAGTGCATGGCACATCAACTTCTGCAGCATGAATCAGGGATCAGGTTGCTCTCTTCCACGTGACTCTCTGGAATCTTTGCCAGCTCCCTCCAGCCCCCTTCCTGGGTCCCCGCTCACACCGAGACTGCATGAGAGAGGGAGGACCTCCCCAGGAGGAGGGTCCTGGCTGGCTCCCGGGGAGGCTGCGTTTCGACAGCAGGCTGGGAAGGGGACCTCCTGGGAGATCTCTTCGGGGTGGGTGGCGCTGCTCCTACCTGCGGGGTGTGGGTCCCCATCCTCGGGCGGGCTGGGCTTCCAGGACCCCCATTGCAGCAGAGGGGTCGCGCTCGCCTGGCTGGGGTGCTCAAGGAGGGGCGCACCCACCCACACACAGTCTCCCAGACCCCCCGCGCGCACTGCAAGGCGAGCCCCCTGCCCATCCGGATCTCCTCCAGCCTCTTTTTTTTGGGGGGGGGGCAGCCTTTGCAGCAGGGGGGTGCATCCAACCTGCCCCACCCCCACCCCAGCAAAGTTTCCCGGAGGCGAGGAAGGAGGTGGGGGTTGCCTGGGGAGACCCCCCCCTCTGGTGTAGCAAGTGGCCAGCCTGATCTGGAGGCTACCCCGGGGTGGGGGGCGAGATCAGCTGGGAGGGGGGGTCCCAGAGTGGACTTTGAGGGAGGGGGAGGGGAGGGGTGGGCAATTTGGCCAGGGAACCCCCCCCCCGCCCTGGCTGGAACTGGCAGTGCCCTGCCCTGGACGCCCCCCTTCTCCGCCCACTGAAGCCCCTCGCTTGCTCCAGCAGAGGCGGGCTGCTTGCCGGTGGTGCTGCCCGGAGGAAGAGGCATGGATCTCCCGGAGACTGGCTGGACGCGGCTGCTTCCTCTGGCTCTGGCCGCCTTCGCGCTGCTGCCCCCTGGCTCCCAAGGTGAGTCTCTGCGCTCCGAGGCGCGCCCCTGCGGGAGTCTCCGTTCGAGGAGGGTCGCCGTCCCTGCTCTGCTCCCAGGAGCGCGGGTGGTGGGTGGGTGGGTGCCTGGGGGGCCACTTACCTCTGCTCAGTGACTTGCAGGGAGCTCGGACCCGATCCCCAGTAAGTCCTTGCAGAGTTGCCGCCTAAGTTGCAGGATCGGGGCCATCTCCCTGGCCACAGGGTCCCCCAGAGGGGTCTTTCCCCAGAGGTGGAATCTGGCACCCACTGCAGGTGACCACTGAGCCACAGCCCTGGATCTCTCTCTCCCCCCCCCCCCCCCCACACACACACAACAGAGTAGGACCTGCTTTCATTAAACGCGCACAGGGCTGGACTCTGGCTGCTCAATGAATGAGCCTTCCAGTGTGCGCTGGTGCTGAAGAGCATCAGTGCCCTGTGAGATCAGGGCAAGGACAAGCATTTTTGCTAGAGTCCCAGCCCCCAGGAGGTGGTGCACCAGAAGCTAGCTAGTGGCAGTGGCATAGCTAGAGGGGTTCAAAGCACTAAGTTTTGCAGGTGCATGAATGCACTGTGCAAGAGGCCCCTCCCCTTCAGAGCCAGGCATTCGCCTCCGTTTTGCTCCCCCAGCCCAGAATGGCTCCAAAGGGGAAGGGGAGCGGCTGCTTGCAGGTGCCTGCAAAACTTAGTGCTTTGCACCCCCTCTAGCTAAACCACTGGCCAGTGTTCCTCTGGTGCACCCTGGTCCACCTTCTGGCCAGCCCTGTTCTGTGTGACTTTTGAAATGTTGAATGGTGATGCTGCTTTTTGTCCACCCGACATCAATCCGTCAATTAGTAGTGCCCTCTTTCTCTATCATTCTGTCAGAGCCAAAGGGGCACATTGCAGTGGGAAGGAATCCAGTGTGAGTAAGCCCCATGAGTGCACTTGTGTGTCCTGACCCTTTCTCACTTCAAAGTGCATCGTCCCTTACAAATTGTGCCTAAGCTGTAATGTATACGTTGGGATGAGGAGAAAAAAAATTGCTATGCCCGCCTGACTTTAAATTACTGTTTAAAAATATGTCATGTACTAGGAAAGAGGTGTGTCCACACTAAACGCTACAGGCAGCTCCTGCCTTTCCCATACCTTCTTTGCACATGGAAACCATGTTCTAACTAGAAGTGTTTTCCCTGAAAAATTGGCTCCCTTCTGCTTTCTCTGTGGCATGAACAATATTCACATGTGCGGACAGTGCCACAGAGAGAATCAAGCATGTTTTGAGTGGCATTACAACCAGTCTAGCCTAGCTTACTGTATCCCTGCAGTGGCCCAACAGCTGCTTCTGGGAAGCCCACAAGCTTCCCAGGACAGGAAGGACAGAAAGGCAGACGTCTCCCCCACCATCACTTCCCTGGGTGAATAGATTCAAAGTTGTCAGTTCTTCATTGTGTAGGTGCAGCTGGCTGATAAGCTCAAGGGTTTGTTATGCATTCAATAAAAGCTTTGTGAGCAGAAAAGACGGCATGTAGCACAATCCTGTGCATGTCTCCTCAGAAGTAAATCCCGTTGTGTTCAATGGAGCTTACCCCCAAGAAGGGGCTAGGATTGCAATCTGGATGGTTGCTATTTGGGTTCTCAAGGTACTGCTGCTGTTTAACAGCAGTGCTGGGCTAGGTGCTGCACCGACCGTGGAAGGGCTGTGTCCCATGTGCAGAAGTCTTGCTGCCTGAATTATTATTATTATTATTTTTTTATGACTAACAGTATTTATATACTGCTTTTCAACGGAAGTTCTCAAAGTGGCTTACAGAGAAAATCCACTAATGCCTCCCTGTCCCAGAAGGGCTCACAGTCTAAAAAGATAAGAATATAAGAAGAGCCCTGCTGGATCAGGCCAAAGGCCCATCTAGTCCAGTTTCCTGTATCTCACAGTGGCCCACCAAGATCCAAAGGTGCACCAGCAGACAGCCACTAGAAAAGACATTACTGGGGTGTGGAGGGCCAGTTACTCTTCCCTTGCTAAATCAACGAGAAGCACCCACTTGAAAAAGTGCCTCTTACCCAGATAGCAGTGGTTACGTAGGCCAGTACAAATTTTTTTGGATGCCTTGTTTGTTTGGAAAATCATCCATCAAGGCGGCGTGTGGTAAACATTACACTCCAACATTACTCCGTGATGAACTCTCCTCTATCTTTGACGGGCTCGTGGGGAGAAGTAAGATTTATCGCCGCCTGAGCTGCCTGGAGTGGGAAAGGGCGGGACTGGATGCCATCAGGACCTGGAATCGTCACTGCCTAAGAATCTGCTTCCCATTCCACGGTCACTTATGCTTAAGTTTGATTTTCCGAAGGACGCACCTGTGCAGGCTCTTCAGTTCCCCCCAAGTTAGTGCAGTACTTTGCATGAAGCATAGCTTGAGTCACACGTTCACTTACATCACTTGTTTTAAGTGGCTTAATTTAAGAATATTTGGTGATGCTCGCAGTATGCAACCTGTATGCGATCTGTCCCCATTTGATTACTGTTCTTAAGCTGATGCTTGGTGTTAAGGAAGTTCTGTCTATGGTGAATGTGCATGTGATGCCTGATGCTCAAAAAAAAAAAAAAAAAAAGATGAACATGCTTTTGTGAACTGGCCATAAATGGTCTAGAGCAGTGTTTCTCAAATTGTGAGTTGGGACCCAATTGGTGGGTCCTGATCCAGTTTCAGGTGGTTTACATAGCAACTAGCTCAGCCACCACTGAAAATATAGAGCTGAAAATACAGGGTACAGAGCTGCTGGGCAGAGTGGGCTTCTGGTGGGAGAGAGACCTGGTGCTTTGTCCTGAATAGGTGCAAAGATGGGATGCTGGAAAGGACGGAGGGCTGCGTGGTTGGAGAAGGACCCAAGCCTGTGACCTGCTTTGACTTCCAAGCGGGAATGTTTGGATACTGAGTTATGCAAAATAACAGCAAGAGTAGACTGCGTAATGGGACTTTTGGCTGATCGTGGTTTAGGTTTGAAGCCTAAATGGATCATGATCATGACATCACTTCCAGTTTAATGACGTCACTTCTGGTGGGTCCTGACAGATTGTCATTCTAAAAAGTGGGTCTCGGTGCTAAAATGTCTGAGAACTACTGATCTAGAACAGGGGTGTCCAAAGTTTTTGGCAGGAGGGCCACATCGTCTCTCTGACACTGTGTTGGGGGCCGGGGGGGGGGAGAACTCATTTACATTTAAAATTTGAATAAATCTACATAAGTTTACATAAATGAATAGGTTAAAGATGAGCTTATATGAATGAATGAAGGTCTTGCAATAGCTCAAGGCCTATAAAAGGCCTATAAAAAAGGCCTATAAAAAGGCCTTGCACAAAGCAAGGCTGGCCTTTCCTTTGCTGCTGCTACTGCATCACAGATGTGAAACAACAAGCAGTGGAGGGAGCCCTCATCTGACAGCTCATGCGAGAGGTCAAACAGTCGCCCTCACGCTGTGTCGGGCCAGTGTGGGCTCCAACAAATCTCGGGAGGGCCAGAGGCTCATTGGAGACTAGGGGCTCCCTGAGGGCCACATTGAGAGGCCTCGAGGGCCGCAAGTGGCCCCAGGGCCGGGGTTTGGGCACCCCGATTTAGAAGAAAGCCTGACCTTCTGTAGGAGACCCCATGGCCAACATAGTACTTTGGGTCATGTGAATGGAGTAGCCTGCTTTACTTCTGCTTTCAACTTGGGGCCTAACTAGATGTGACTAGAATACTATCTTGGGTTCTCTTATGTAAACAGCGCATGTGGGACTGTCAGTCAGGATCGGTTCCATGACGAGGGGTTGGGGAGTTTTTAAGTTGACACTTCATGGTGGCCCAAGTCTGAATTGGGCCTCCCCACATGTGTTATCTGTCTTGTGGGGGAATCTTTCATTGGGGAAAACTTTCATTGGCTCTAAATTTGTGAGATTATACATGATATGGAGAGAGCAACTAGTAGTGATTTTTTTTTTCCAAAGCAAAAATCTCCAAACTTGGGCTCTTCAACAGTCACTAGGGTTAGCATCACCCCATGTGCCTCTCTCATTGCATCATCCCTAGGATGGACCTTCTCCCATGTGGGCATGATGATGTACCATTGCCTCACCCCACTGGTTTTTTTTGGCAATAACTTTTGATAGAATTGAGATATTTCAGTGTGGTTTGTTTCATTGCATTCCGCATGAAATCACACATTGATTGATATATAACATGATGGTATTATTCGATAATTTCAAGATTTAAAAAATTTTGGCCGGTAATGGTGTCGCCCCCCCCCACTCACGTCACCCAGTGCGGCCCACACTCTCTAGCAACGCCACTGCTCTTTGAACACATTAATTGACAGTAGTTTCAAGATAAACAAAAGAAAGTTCTCCATTATGCAAATTATAATTAAGTTGTTGGAGACATTGCTACAAGATCTGCTGAAGGCCACTAGCTTAGATTACTTTTAAAACAGATTAGATATTGATGGCTATTAACCTTGAGAGCCAAACCTTTCGCTTCAGAGGCAATAAGCTTCTGATTGCTTAGATGCTGGGGTCACATGCCCTTCTGCCCTGCTTGTGAACTTCTAGAATCTGGCTGTGGTTGAAACAGGATGGTCATCTGATGCAACAGGGGGATTTTTCTGGCATGCAATGGTATATTTGCCATGCAAAAAGTTCAATGCAGCCTTGGGCAAGTGTGGCTTGTAGAATTCAGATATTCTACATCAGAGGAACGTGGATGGATCAGGCCAAGGGCCCATCTAGTTGAGCACCCAGTGGCTAACATGCCTCTGGGAAGCCCACAAGAAAGGCATGAAGGCAATACATATAGTGGTTTGAGAGGTGGACTTAGACCTGGAAGATCCTGGGACCTGGAAGATCCAGGTTTGAATCCCCCCTCCGCCATGAAACTTCCTGGGCGACCTTGGGCCAGTCACTTTCTCTCAGCCTCACCTACCTCACAGGCTTGTTGTGAGGACAAAAGGAGGGGAGTGCTGTGTACACCACCCTGAGCTCTATAGAGGAAGGGTGGTATAAAAATGTGAAAAAATAAAATAAATAAATAAATAGCCCTCTCCTGATCTTGCTGTCCAGCAAATGTTATTCAATGGCTTTCTGAACCGGTGCGTTCCACAGGGACGGCCTATCCATGAAGTCAACTGAGGAGGTGGCATCAGGCATTAGATTAATTATAGGGGTGTCACCTCTGTCTGCCCACTTGCCTCCCCTACACCCTGGATTTGAAAAGGAAAAGGGGGAGGGGCAGAGTGGAAGTGTGGAGCAGAGGAAAACGGTGGGCTAGAGTTTCAGAGAGACTCTGCCCCATCACTCTCTTCTCCTCCACACTTCTGTCTCATCCTCCTGTTCTTCTTCCAGTCCAGGGGATGGGAAGACAGGGTGTGGCTCATCACCAGGTAAGGGCAGTATTTGACATGCCTCCTCAGGCACCAAGTTACCTCGGGCTGGCCCTGAGGTTCTGTATAGTTTCCAAGGCTAATGGCCATTGACAGATCTCTCTTCTTGCATTAGTTTGTCAAATCCACCTAAACCTGTGGTCATCACCACATCCTGTGGCAGTCAGTGCCACATGTTAATGATGACAAAGTCCTTTCTTTTGTCTCTATTGAATCTCCTGCCTGTCAATTTCATTGTTCGACCCTGAGTTCTAATACCATGAGAGAAGGAGAAAACCTTTCTATCCACTTTCTCTACACACTGAGTCTATTTCTGCAGAACTTGGCTGCATCCGTTCCTTCCCCCAGTCATCATTTTTCTAAACTAAAAGGTCCCAGATGCTTTAGCCTTTCCTTGTAGGGAAATAGCTCTGCACAGCAGATCATTTTGGTTGCCCTCTCCTGCACTTTTCTCATACAATACCCATCAAAAGCCTCATATCCCCTTGTTCTCAGAGGATCCTTTTGCTAACCTCTGGTATCCAGAAATTACAGTATATTGGTCTGTGCTTTATTGCAACTGTTTGATACCTGTCCTCTCGGCCTGGGGGGGACGGGGTTAGCTGGAAAGGCTGTCTGCGGCCACTCTTGAGGGTGTAGCAGTGGAACCAAAAACTGACTCAATTTGCACAAGAGCCGGCATTCTCTTGCAGTAGGAAGTTGATCTTGGATTTTGGAGACCTAAGGTACGCCTAAGCTATGAACACATCATGCTTTTGGGGGCAAGCTGCGGTCTCTCAGCCTCAGTTCCCTTCTGTAAAATGGATGGAATAGTAACAAGTTTGTTTTAAGGGTAGGCACAATCGTTGTAGACAGAGCATTGCACCTGTGAAATGTGTAGCAGCATTTCAGACAAGATCACCCCCCTCTTTATTCCAGATTAATTAGTAACAGCTCTTTCCTCATTATTTGCATCCACTAATTCAAATCCTCACAGCACTGATAATTGTCAGTGGTGTCTCTAAGGGGGTGCGGGCTGGACCAGGTGTTGCTCACAAGGGGGAACTGACACCACAACACATCAACACATCTTGGTATTTTCGAATAATTCCATCAATACATCAATCGTTGCCACTGATAATTGTGAATGGATTAGGGGAAAAAAACAAAGCTTCCTCTTGCAATTAACCTGTGATGATGAAAGGCTGGTCAAAGCACAACTGGGTCTGCATTTTGCCACAGGATGTAGTGAAGGCATCTGGCCTAGATGCCTTTAAAAGGGGATTGGACAAATTTCTGGAGGAAAAGTCCATCATAGATTACAAGCCATGATGTGTATATGCAACCTCCTGATTTTAGAAATGGGCTATGTCAGAATGCCAGAAGCAAGGGAGGGCACCAGGATGAGGTCTCTTGTTATCTGGTGTGCTCCCTGGGGCATTTGGTGGGCCACTGTAAGATACAGGAAGCTGAACTAGATGGGCCTGTGGCCTGATCCAGTGGGGCTGTTCTTATGTTCTTATGAGTATGCACCATGAGAAAACATGAAGCAGGTGGGAGTGCTCTGGGTTTCCCTTCCTGTGCCCTCCACTCTTTGGCATTGTGGAAATGCACACTGCTTCTACCTCTTTAGTTCCATTCATTAGTCATCTAGCTTCAGAAGAAGCATACCTGCCTGCACATTGCAGGAAGGGGATAGTAATGATCTGAACAGAGACAAGCAGACAGCATAAATAGGAGTTAGGTTGCCCTTCAGTAGGCAAGAGTCCTGTTGTGGCTACGAGGAAGTCTGCACTTCAAGAGTCAGCACTTCAAATCTCGCATGGTCACAGACTTCCTAGATGACCTTGGGTGAGCCACGGTTCTCTTGGCCTCAGCCTCCCCATCTGTCACAGAACTGATCCTATGAATTTCTTATATTGGCTCCGTTCGTTTTTTTAGGTAGGAGAGTTGGCTACTAGCAGGCTTCCAGTGTGGTTAATTTAAAAACAACAAAATGGCAACCCCTCATTGAAATTACTTGCATGGAGGTTGCCTTGTTGTAACCATACCCTACATACGTGATGGAGGCAGCTATTATACTGCAACCCTATTTAGATGACTAGTCAATGGACACTGTGGCCACTGACCCCAACCTGACCTTCCAGTGTTCAGCCAAACCTATGGGCAAAATTTGCAGGAGCTCAGTCATTTATGTGTAGGCTGTCTGCCCAGCTGGGGTCCCAGCTTTCTGCAGAGTTCCCAATTATACATACAGAGACATGCACATGTACAAGCTCTTCATACTTGTCTTTTCATAGGTGTGACTAAATGTGTGGAGGGCCAAAGAACTCAAGCCTCATGTTCCCCTACATATGTTTGGTATATTTTCTGAAAGGTGTTGTAATGGGAATGCACAAGATCCTTTAAGGAGATAGGGTGTAGTGTCAACAGTGGTCCTTTGCTCTGGCAGGCAAGCATGGGGTTAACATCAGGGCCTTAGATGGCAATGAGTGTGCTGCACAGCTACAGTCATTTGGAGGCAATAGGACCCTCAGGGTTAAAAGCAGCACCTGCAGGAAGGAAGAGGGGTGTGGGTAGTAGAAGGAAAGCTTGGAGAAGGAAGGAGAGTGAGAGAGTAAACTGATGGATTAATGGACTGAGGTACTAATGGGCTAGCTGATGGACTACGAACATAAGAACAGCCGCACTGGATCAGGCCATAGGCCCATCTAGTCCAGCTTCCTGTATCTCACAGCGGCCCACCAAATGCCCAGGGAGCACACCAGTTAACAAGAGACCTCATCCTGGTGCCCTCCCTTGCTTCTGGCCTTCTGACATAGCCCATTTCTAAAATCAGGAGGTTGCGCATACACATCATGGCTTGTACCCTGTAATGGATTTTTCCTCCAGAAACTTGTCCAATCCCCTTTTAAAGGCTTCCAGGTCAGATGCCGTCATCACATCCTATGGCAAGGAGTTCCACAGACCAACCACACGCTGAGTAAAGAAATATTTTCTTTTGTCTGTCCTAACTCTCCCAACACTCAGTTTTAGTGGATGCCCCCTGGTTCTGGTGTTATGTGAGAGTGTAAAGAGCATCTCTCTATCCACTTTATCCTTCCCTGTTGACTGACCAATGGACTTCTGAGGATTGCTGGAACAGACTTCTGGAACAGCAACACCTTGGACATTGGTGTGTGGCTGCCACACCCAAGACCTGCTGAGGACCAAGGTGTTGCTGTAGTGGCTGGCTAAGCTGCTGGCAGGAGAGGGAAGAGGACCCCTGCAGGTTGAACACTGGTGATGGGGTCCAGTGTGGGGTGGGGTAAGAGCAAAACGGAAGCATTGCCACGCTGCAGTGAGGCTCCCTGCAAAACTTAGTGCTTTGCACCCCCTCTAGCTATGCCACTGTCTCCAATATGTCAGCTATTTCTTGCTCTAAGCTGGGTGAAATATGTCTGGTTTCAGATTCCTTTTGAGACTGTCAACCAGGGAAAAAGGGCTTGTATAAAGAGTTGTTAATTTAGTTTTACCTAGTGCTGCAAGATGCAGAATGCAAAATACCAGTGGCTGGGGTAAAAAGGCTCCTCTCAACTTTAATGGCTGTGAAGAAAGGGAATTTTTGCAGCTGCAGCTTGTCAGGCAGGGGTAATAAATGCTGCACCCAGACTTCTTCTGTGCACCTATGAAAGGTACACCAAGTCTTTTGTCCTCTGTGTGCTGTACGGCTGGACTTTCATGACTCAAAGCTCACCCAGCCTGAAGCAAACTGCTCTCTGTTCACCGGTCCCTTTCTCGAATGGGGGTGTGTAATAACACTGGCCTACCTTATAGGGTTGTGGTAAGGCCTCATGGGAGAGTGCATGTGGAGCGCTTAGGAGAACACAAAGTGCCGTTGTTGTAGGGTGAGGACAGGAGAATCAGTCTGACATGAGTGGTTTATTAGAATAGTTAGGCTGTCCTAGTGCTGTTTTGAATTTTTTGATGGGTGGTAAACCAAAGTCCTTGATCATTTCTGATGTTAAATTCCTGGCTCTGTTCTATTCCAGACCTTGCTTTCTTACACCATGTTCCTGGGACTGTTCCCATCCACGGTGTCTGAGCTTGACTTTGCTCACTTGAAAGCAGTCAGTTAGCTTCCCAAGAGGCCAGCAGCCCTGGTGCGTGCATTAACGGTCTGGCAGGTGTCGCCCAGAAGTGGCTGTTCCTGTCTCCTCTGGGAGGACAACTGCAGCTCTGCCACAAGCCCTTTCTTTGTCTCCTCCTCAGGCGGCACCGAACCAAATCCTTGTCTCCTCCAGACTTCCTGGTGACGATCCCAGCCAGCAGATCCACGTGCGTCCTGCCAAACCGGCCAGCCGTCTCTTTCCCCCAAACAAGCAGCTAGCATGTGGCCTGACATTTTTGTAATCCCCTCGGGAGCTTTAAATAAATAAATAACGCATGCCTGCCACACACTCTCTGGAACAGTGTAGTCTTGCTCTTTTAGAAACCCAAGAGGTTTCATTTCCTAGCCTGCATCCCTCCCTGGGGGAAGATAACATTTTAAACATTCATCGCAAGTGCGTTTCCACCATCACCAGGGTTTCTGCTTGAGTACGCGTGCGGCAGAGTGAACTGGCGCTGTTGTGAACTGAGTGGTGAACTGTATGGCGGAACAGCATCAATTTAAGATGCCTTATTTGAACTCCCCTTTGAGTTAAAAGAGAAAGAAAAAAAAACTCCCTGCCAACAGAAAGCTAGCATGCCTGTGAGAAGTGTCTAGCTTAGCTCACTCATTGCGGACTAATTTTCTAATTGCAGGGAGGTTGGTGTTTTGTTTGGCTTTTTAAATGCAAGTGATCCTTCAGGGCAGGACCTGTTTTTTCTATTCTGTGTCAGTCATCCAGTGGGGTGCAGCACTGACCTTTGAGGGGTGTGAAAGCACAGTGGTGGCACACAGGTGGAGTCTTTTCCTAGCATCTCTCAGGTCCATGTTAAGTAGCAGGGGTGTGTGAGGCACCACCCCACTAGTGTCCTCAAATATTCACTGCAGTCTAAGCCCTGCGTTCTGCCCACTTAGGGCCCAATCCTATCTAATTTTGCAGGACTGGTGCAGCTGTGCCAGTGGGGTATGCACTGCATCCTGTGGTGGGGAGGAAGTCACAAGAGGCTTCCTCAAGGTATAGGAGCATTTGTTCCTTTACCTTGGGACTGCATTTTGGTTGCACCAGTGCTGGAAAGTTGGATAGGATTGGTCCCTTACTTGGGTGCAAGTGGGTGGAGTATGTACACAATCATCAGGTTAGTATGCCCGTGGGGCAGTCTTGCCTGACCTGACATCCCTGCACCTGATGTCCCTATTAAGAAGACTTTGTTTTGGGCTGGAGATTGGACAGCCAGCCAGAGTAGCTGTAGAAAATAGCCCAATTTGTGGCACACATGCTCCTTGGTCATGTGGCTTGTTAAAGACCTGTTTTTACTGCCCTTCCTCATTTACCATTTTGGTTTTATGTCTGTCTAACACAATTTCCTTTTTGGTCTTTCAGGTGTATGTGTCTATCGAGGCTTGTCATTTGAGGTAGGTCAGCTTTAATGCTGTTTGTTCCTCACTCTGCTTGAATTCGTTTTCATTTTATTGCACAAAAAGGGCTGTATGCTTTACAAAATTTTCTGGTCTTCTCCAAATGAAAGTATTTTCTACATGGTTATTACTGTTTAATGGCAATTTGTTGCATTTTGTGACAAAAGTCAAAATGTACAACCGGGTTTGGTTTAAAAAAAATTTCTAAACTGATTTCAAAATAATTTTCAGCCCAATCCTATGCATGTCTACTCGAAAGTCAGTCCCATTTGAGTCGATGGGGCTTACTCCCAGGAAAGTGTGGATAGGATTGGGTTGTCCTAGAGTTGTCCCTGTTCACTATACTTTCCGGAGTTAAGAACCTGGTTTTTAGTAATTTTTTTTTAAATTGCCAAACTGGCATTAGCTATTGCACAAGATATATATATATATATATATATATATATATATATATATATATATATATATATATATATATATACACACACACACACACACACACACACACACACACACACACACACACACCAATCCTGTGGTATAGAATAGGTGCAAGATTTCGGAAATGTTATTAAATTTTTGTTAAGCCAGTCGCATGTTTATGAGAGAGAGAGAGAGAGAGAGAGAGAGAGAGAGAGAGAGAGAGAGAGAGAACATTTTCACGATAGGTTTCTAGATTCAGTAATTATTGCTATTATATGATTTTATGAAATAATTGATTGGGGAATTGTTTTTCAAGGGGAAAAATTATCTTTGTCAGTTTAGCCATGCTGTTGAAGTATCGACATCCAGTTAACATCTGAGCATTTGGTATGTTGTAGTATGAGGATTTATCTTTGGAAGCAGGGGTGGTACAGCCTTAAATGCTGCCTGATGCTGTCTCTGGGGGAAAAATCCATTACGGGTTACAAGCCATGATGTGTACGTGCCACCTCCTGATTTTAGAAATGGGCTATGTCGGAATGCCAGATGCAGGGGAGGGCACCAGGATGCAGGTCTCTTGTTATCTGGTGTGCTCCCTGGGGCATTTGGTGGGCCGCTGTGAGATACAGGAAACTGGACTAGATGGGCCTATGGCCTGATCCAGTGGGGCTGTTCTTATGTTCTTAACTACAATTCCCAGGAAGCCTTGCAGGTCTCTTGTTATCTGGTGTGCTCCCTGGGGCATTTGGTGAGCCGCTGTGAGATACAGGAAGCTGGACTAGATGGGCCTATGGCCTGATCCAGTGGGGCCGTTCTTATGTTCTCAGGTCTGCCACCTCTGCAACTCTTACCATGATGCTTCTTGCATGCTGCTGGGAAACCCGGAAGTGCAAGAGTGGCACGGGAAGGAGGGGGAATGATCTACTTCTCACTCAAGCAAGTGGGAAGCAAATCATTGTGGATTGCACAGCAGATTGGAGGGCAGCGTCAGTGGTGGCAGACTTGGGGTGAAAGACATCCTGAACATTCCCTCCTTGAACCTGCCACTGATGCATCCAGCATCAGGTGGCCTCAAGGGTGGGCCGTCTTTAGAAATCTTTAGAAATATGGATTATGTAGGAAAACGTATACAAATTTCACCACCATCCTCCAGAGCGGCTTGGTTGTTTGGGCTGTAAACATGTGAAGGATATGTAAGGGTTTGCTTTTTAATCTCTGCCTTGGGTACAGACAGCCTGTTCGTTGCTCTGCCGGTGCTAAGTGGTAAGAGTTTGGCCTCTGCATTTCTGGGTATGACCTTGCTAAATGAGATGTACGTCTCTGTTTAGAACCACTGCTCAGAGTGGCTCATTTCTTGCCCTTTGTGACCTTCTCGTTTCTCCCCACGTATAACCTTTCTGCTTCTATAAGA
Source organism: Tiliqua scincoides (assembly GCF_035046505.1). Lineage (NCBI taxonomy): Eukaryota > Metazoa > Chordata > Lepidosauria > Squamata > Scincidae > Tiliqua > Tiliqua scincoides. Next base: position 8,343,618 of record NC_089826.1, read on the forward strand.
AACTGAATTCTCTTTTGCTTCCCAGTGCTGACATTGTCCCTTTTTTAAAAGCCACCCTATGCAAAGAGAGGGAGGAATGAGATGAAATTGATTTACGGTGCGTTGTCTTTGGCGGAAGGCTGGGCGAGAAGCTGGAGCAGATTGCATGCATTTGTTTCCATTAAAAATATACTGTGGAGCATCACAGTGTTTTAAAGGCTATTGAGAGATCTGCCTACACTCCATCAACTCTAATAAATCGTGCGGCAGATAATTCTCTCCTCCGGATTGTGTTTCAATAAGTAACGTAATATAGTGGTGCCAAGAATGGGCGGAAATGAGACGTCAGGATGTCACTGCTGTCTGTTGACGTGTGAGTGATATTCACAACTTTTTTTTTTCCAATCTTGTACGTCTATCTAGTGGTAAAGACAATGGTGTTGCCAGACTCATACAAAGCATCTTTTCATCATGTTGAACAGCCTACGTGACTGATTTTCTTTTCCCCAGCCCTTCACTTATGACAGAGTGTTAGTTATTATCCACACAGCTCTCCTGATTCCATTGGATCTACGTGTGAAGGAAAGTACAAATCACTGTGGGTGAAGGGCCATAGCACTGTTTAGTGTACCTGCTTTGCATCCAGAAGGTCCCAGGTTTGATTCTGGGCAACTTCAGTTAAAAGGAGCAGGTAGCAGGTGGAGAACTCTGCTGGTTAGAGCAAACAATATAGGGCTCAGTGGACCAAAAGTCTGACTCAGCAGTTAGAAGGAACCTTCATATACTCTCAGGGCTGGCCCATCCGTGAAGCCAACTGAGAACATTGCCTAAGGCAGCAGACTGTCAGGGGATGCCTGCCTCCATCCATTGCCTCCATCCATCTAGTCACCTCCACTGTTCATCCTCTTCCTTCTGCTCTCTAGATTGGAAAAAGGGGTGGAGCAGAAGAGAAATCATGGAGGAGAGCGGTGAACCCCAGTGCCTGTGTACTTTGATGTGTGAGTCCCGAACATAGGAATCTACCTTATATGGAGTTAGATAATTGGTCCACTGAGCCCAGTGTTGTCTATGGTGACAGGCAGCAGGGCTGCAAGGTCTCCAGGTGGAGATTATCCCCAGCTCTGCTACCTGAGAATCCTTTGAGTTGAGAAGCTGGCCACGTTTGTGAAGATAGTCTCCTGCTCCCAAAGTAAAATGCATTGTCTTCAAGCCGTTAAAAACAAGCACCCCCTTATGAGAGTCAGGAAAGGTAGTCAGTCCATTTTTCATGAGCCTAGTGGCTGGGTAAAAATGTTCTTTTAGAAGAGGTGATGTTGTTAGCCATCTTGTTCTTGTCTTGCTATGTTTCTGCATGTTGCTGCTTGTTGATTATAAGGTGAAGGTGTGTGTTTTGACAAATGTGTTGCTTGGCTGTAATCACAGAAAAGAGAGTCCAAAAAGGGATGTGGGCTAATCAGTGTAAACAAGCAGCAAGCCCAAGGAATGAACTTTCCCTCTGGAAAAGTTTGGAAGTTCAAATGCTCCTAGTGTTATCGACAGCAAGCCCCTGGTAGAAGGGAATTCCTTGACCTGAAGAACTTGCCATGTTGGTTATGCAACGTGGGACTTGTGAGGACCAGAATGTGCAGGTGAAGCAACCTTACAGCCCAATCCTATCCACACATTCCTGGGAGTAAAGCCCCATTGACTCTAAAGGACTTCTGAGTAGTTATGCATAGGATTGGGCTCTTAGTGATCACATGTGCTGTCAGATATCATAAAGTGGCTGTGGTTGTGGAAGTGGTTGACCATAAAGGAAGTGGATGACCAGAGTGGTAGCTGGGACCTCACTGGTTACAACTGCTGTGTGTGGATGGGCAAGCTTTAGAATGCAAAATGACTGGTTTTCCTTTTGGGCCTCTAACAACCCTCACAAACACAAACAAAATGGGTGAACCTATTCCAGGGCCAGTGGCATAGCTAGAGGGGGTGCAAAGCACTGAGTTTTGCAGGGAGCCTCACCGGGGCATGCAGGTGGCCCCTCCCTCTCCCCTTTGGAGCCATTCCGGACAGTGGGAACAAAATGGATGTGTATGCCTGTCTCCAAAGGGGAGAGGCTGTGGTGAGGCTACCTGTAAAACTTAGTGCTTTGCACCCCCTCTAGCTATGCCACCGCATAGAGCTAAATGAGAAACACTTCACTTGTTCAGTCTGAGTTGCTGTTAAAGGAGGAAAGGATGTAAGCAACCACACAAACTTTGGCAGGGGGGAAGCTGTCCTCTGGGTTGCCTGATTTGGTGTGCAGGGAAAAGGAGCAGCTAAAAATGAGATGTGAAGTTATACGGTCCCAGACATGCAAGTACATTCACAAAACTGGCTAGTACGTAAAGGGTTTATGGCTATGTAGCTGAACGATCTCCGACACTCTTTCTCTCGATACCGAGCTAAACAAACGCATCGGTAAAGCAGCTACCATGTTTTCCAGACTCACAAAGAGAGTCTGGTCCAACAAGAAGCTGACGGAACATACCAAGATCCAGTTCTACAGAGCTTGCGTCCTGAGTACACTTCTGTACTGCAGCGAGTCATGGACTCTTCGATCACAACAGGAGAGGAAACTGAATGCTTTCCACATGTGCTGCCTCCGACACATCCTCGGCATCACCTGGCAGGACAAAGTTCCAAACAACACAGTCCTGGAATGAGCTGGAATCCCTAGCATGTATGCACTGCTGAAACAGAGACGCCTGCGTTGGCTCGGTCATGTCATGAGAATGGATGATGGGCGGATCCCAAAGGATCTCCTCTATGGAGAACTCGTGCAAGGAAAGCGCCCTACAGGTAGACCACAGCTGCGATACAAGGACATCTGCAAGAGGGATCTGAAGGCCTTAGGAGTGGACCTCAACAGGTGGGAAACCCTGGCCTCTGAGCGTCCCGCTTGGAGGCAGGCTGTGCAGCATGGCCTTTCCCAGTTTGAAGAGACACTTGGCCAACAGACTGAGGCAAAGAGGCAAAGAAGGAAGGCCCATAGCCAGGGAGACAGGCCAGGGACAGACTGCACTTGCTCCCAGTGTGGAAGGGATTGTCACTCCCGAATTGGCCTTTTCAGCCACACTAGACCCTGTTCCAGAACCACCATTCAGAGCGCGATACCAGAGTCTTTCGAGACTGAAGGTTGCCAACATGACATGAGTCATCTGTTGCTAAAAAATAAATGTGAGAAGCCTTCCCTAGGTGGTCTCAATTCTTCCTTGCTGTAGGCAACTAGGTGAGCGGCTCTTTAGAATCCTGCACAATCCTGGTTTAGCCTGTTGATGGGAGGCATTTTCAAATGACCTGGGCCAGTTGGCATTTTAGGCAGACACTGAGGCCCTAGCACTACACACCCTGCCCTGAAGCTGCTCTTTGCTGTAGTTCCTGCTGGCTTGCTCACCCACCCTCTCATCAAAGACAAATATGAAAAATACCTCCAGCGGACCTCCCCCAGCCCTGCTCCCAGGCAACCCCTTTTAAACTGGCGATGCCGGGGATGGAACCTGGGCCTTCTGCATGCAAGGCTTGTGTGGTATTCTTTTGCCTGTGCTATTGGATGGGAATTGCAAAGCAGCTTGCAAAGGTGTGCAGCATTGTTGGCTTCAGAGGACATTAGACCAGAGTTTCTCAACCAGTGGTCCTTGAACCACCTATGATGGTGATGATGGTGGATTGAGGTGATGTCCGGTGGTACCCATGGGGCCCCTGACGCCTGGCAGCGAGACCAGCATAGCTCAGCGGGCATAGCTCCAAGCTGTCCTTCTGTCCACCCTGCGCCACTCAACTGGTGTTTGTTGCACTGCATTTGGCCTCCCGTTCTGGAAGTAAATGGCACTGACATCACTGCCAGTTGCTTCTGGTGGTATTTCCAATAGGTGGGCCATGTGAAGTGGTACAGTGGAGGACAAACGTTGAGAAACTCTGCATTGGATGATTTTTGACCGGGGGGGGGGGCGGCCTGTTCACAGGTGGCCCACTGACCTGGCTCCCGGTCATAGGAAGCTGCTGCGGTTACAGGCAGGTCTCTGGTCCTGTGTGTACTGTTGGAAATGGCACCGTCAGACCCTGGGCGGCATCTGATCTGTGAGGCTATGTTGCAGTTCCAATTGGTTGCCTGGTGAGCTTCCCTTCACTCCCCCCCAATAGCATTTCCTCACAGATATAAAGTAGATGAATGGTTGTCTAAGTCAGCTACTTTCCTTCTGCTCAGCTACTTTTCTCTTTGTCTTCATGAGGCTTTGAAGGAAGCGCATTCTCCAAAGGATTGATTAAGTGCTGTTGTACCTGCTTCTAGAGCACCTACGGCTATGTACAGTGGTAAGCGCAGAAAAATGGTATTATATGCAAAGGAGGCATGCATGATTCATCCCCCCTCGGGGAAATCAATCTAGTGTAGTGGGGGGGGGGGGGAAGGCGGAGAGGAACTCTCATTCTGTTGCTTCCTGATGAGAGGGAGGGGATTCATAGGCTCCCTATTTATCAGCTCCTATTTCTTCTGCCTGTCCCTGGAATGTCACGGTCCCTGGTTTTGCCTTTGCGAGAGTGACTTAAGAAAGTTTTAGTGGGTATTGCTTTTTCTGGGTTCCCCCCCCCCTCGCTCCTGCCCATGGATTCTCCTTTTTTGAGGAGGGAAGCACAGGGAAGAAAGGAAGGAGAAGCAAGAATACAGGAAAAGGTATGCACAGCGAACAACATGTGCATGTTGACACATGAATTGGCATAGCTAGAGGGGTGCGACACAGTAAGTTTTGCAGGGAACTCACTGCAGTGTTTAAGCAGCCCCTCCCATTTGGAGCCAGGTGTTCACCTCCATTTTGCTTCCACTACCAATGCACGGGAAGGAAAGAGTGGATAGAGAGATGATCTTTATCCTCTTACACAACACCAGAAACAGGGAACACCCACTAAAATTGAGTGTTGGGAGAGTCAGGACAGACAAAAGAAAATATTTCTTCACTCGGTATGTTAGTTGGTCTGTGGAACTCCTTGCCACAGGATGCGGTGATGGCATCTGGCCTGGATGTCTTTGAAAGGGGATTGGACAAAGTTCATCACGAGTTACAAGCAGTGATGTGTATGTACAACCTCTTGATTTTAGAAGTAGGCTTTCTCAGAATGCCAGATGCAAGGGAGGGCACCAGGATGCAGGTCTCTTGTTATCAGGTGTGCTCCCGGGGGCATTTGGTGGGCCGCTGTGAGATACAGGAAGCTGGACTAAATGGGCCTATGGCCTGATCCAGTGGGGCTGTTCTTATGTTCTTAACTACAATTCCCAGGAAGCCTTGCAGGTCTCTTGTTATCTGGTGTGCTCCCTGAGGCATCTGGTGGGCCACTGTGAGATACAGGAAGCTGGGCTAGATGGGCCTATGGCCTGATCCAGCCGGGCTGTTCTTATGTCTGGAATGGTTTTGAGGGTGACGGGCTGCTTGCATGCTGTGGGGAGGCTCCCTGCAAAACTTAGCATTTTGCATCCTGTCTAGCTATGCCACTGGTAATGACCATCATTGATGTGTGCCTGAAAGACTGCAGGGAGCCAAAGGAGACATTCTAAGACCCTGGTAAAATTGGATGCATGTGTACTGGGACTGTTCTTTCCTGCATTAACTCTGTCTTCTGAGCAATCTTCAAAAGCAACCTCATGCAGGACGCTTTACAACAGTCCAGGCTATTGAGGCTGTTAATGAAGTCTGTTAGGCTCACACTAGAAAACCTGGTAGGCTTTCACATTAGAGAAAGATGGCAACGGCCGTGGGCCTTGCGCTGCCAGGATTGCGTAAGAAAGCCGGAGCCCTGTGGCTGCCGCTTACACAGCTCCGCTCTTTTCAGTCCTAACTGCAGTTGCAGCATAATGAAAATTATATTTCAAAGCAGTGTGTCTGCCAACAAGTTTGTAATGAAGCGTCGTTATTACGCTGGAAGCAATTGGTTCTGCAGAAAAATACCAACAACAACAACAACAACCCCCCACGCTGTTAGGATAGAGATAACAGACAGCATAATCCTAACCTGCGCTAAGCAACCTTAATTGGACGTTTTTCCCTGCTTGGTAAAGGAACACAGGAGCACAGCTCTGGCCATCTCTGGAGGCTTTAAAGGGGCTGAAACAGCTGATTTCAGTATCTGCAGTTTTTTTGTATCCACGGGGGTGTGTGTGTGTGTGTGTGTGTGTCCAAGAATGGATTCCTCCTGCATACTCAGGCCCCACCTGTATTTTCAAGATATGAGAAAGATATCGGAAGTGGGATATGTCAGAATGCCAGATGCAAGGGAGGGCACCAGGATGCAGGTCTCTTGTTATCTGGTGTGCTCCCTGGGGCATTTGGTGGGGCCACTGTAAGATACAGGAAGCCGGACTAGATGGGCCTATGGCCTGATCCAGTGGGGCTGTTCTTATGTTCTTATGAGAGAGCCCAAATATCATGCAGGCCGCCCTTTTAGAGATACTTTCTTCTACTGCATCATCACTTTGCACCTGAGTAACTAAGAGGTGCTCTGCGAAGTGACTCCTCAGTGAGAAGGTGGTCCATGTGATAATCGGGCCCTCCCAGCACCGTGGCAGTGCCTCCCTCTTTCATCCCTCTTGACCTTCCCCTTGTATTTCATGACCAAGAGCCATACACTTTTGAAAATGGGTCTCAATTCAAGTAATGAAATGTGTTTTTTTTGGAGATGGTGTTGCAGACATTACAGAGACAATAGTGGGCTCCGTTAGTAGGGTCACTGAAAGATGTGAGCCCCTAGCAGACAGTGCGGTGTGCCTTGTCACAAAACTGTTGTGTGCCTTGGCAACGGTAGTGCCTTCTGAGTGCGCTGTGAGATGAAAAAGGTTGAAAATCGCCGGTATGTAGTGATATCAGCTAAAATCCTCTCTGCTGAGCACAGGAAGGTTAAAAACAGCCCACAGAAGAGTTTAATAAAATGTGGGGATTGAAGCTGGTAAAATTGACAGCCTGGAAGAAACGGAAATATCAAAAACGATATGCAGCTGGAAATCAGTAATTGAATATTTAGGCAAGAACGTTTTAGTGTCCAACACGAGCTTAGAGTTATGAAATGGTAGATTTTTTATGTGTGTGTTTATGTGTAGGATATATCTGTATTTTAGATTTTTTGGGGGGGGAGAGGCAATATCTCTAATACACTTATAGTAAGAAAAAGGTTTACAATCTTATCGTCAATACTAGCGCACGCTTATGGCAATGAATGGAGACTAAGATTGTGCTGTAAGTCTTTGCGATCTTCCCCGATTCCACCCTGCACACATCAACTTTGTATGTCTGAGGTTGAAGAGCATGGGATGTTGCTGGAATCTTCCTGGTGGTTGTGTATACGTGTGTTTTTCCTCCCCCTCCCCGACTCTCAATCAAGACGAAAAATCTGGACAGGTGAAATGAAACATGTTGGAAGGAAAACAAGATCAGACAGATAATTATTTCTTTCTACAAATTCAGCAGATGGGGAAAATGTCCTTTAATTACCAGAGGATGTGGCAACTGAATTGGATGGCTCAGGGCTGTCATTTGTAGTGGCATAGAATAATCACAATGTCCGTAAAAAGACAAAAGGATATTGGCTTCAGGTTTGAAATGGACTTTTTTTCTTCAGGAAGTTGCTGTGGAATTCTGATCAGGAAGAGAGAAATGGGGGCCGTGAGACTCCCAAACCACTACATCAGTGGTCTCCAAAGTGGAGATTGCTACACACCGGCAAAGGCTTTCCCAGCGCACTTAGCATTTCACCGGGGAGCCTCCGCAAAGCACCTCTGTGCACCCCCAGTCTTTCCTGTGTTCATCCACTTCTGTCCAGAAATCCAGGTGCAAAGTCCACTGAGGTGTTGGAAGATGGAAGTGGCTGGATTAAGCGTAGACTGTGGGCACATGGAGGTGCTTTGCAGATGTTCCCCTGTGGAACGGTAAGCGCTTTTCATGTGGGGGAGGGCTTAGGCAGGGCACAGAATCCGGCCTATGGGCTGGAGTCTGGGGAGCCCTGCACTACTCCATCCTGACCGTTTTGCTGCATAGCAGAGTCCCGTGCATGTATACCTGGAAGTAAATCATACTATGTTCTATGAGGTTTAGTCCTTGCTGTGTAGGACTGCAAGCATAGGAATCCTTCCTATGTAACAACATATAAGTCAGTGGAACAATTTCACCTATCCCTAGTGGTAGCTAGAGCAGTGTTTCTCAAACTGTGGGTCGGAACCGACTAGGTGGGTCGCGAGCCAATTTCAGGTGTGTCCCCATTCATTTCAATATTTTATTTTCAATATATTAGACTTGATGCTCCCCTGGTATGTGACTACATTTGTGGAAATGTACTTTTAACAGGCTACTGTGTATGTGATTTTAACAATGGTAGTCACTACTGGGTAAGTGTAGGAAGGATTGCAGCCTAGGATGGCGCAAAATTTTTCTGCTTGATGATGTCACTTCCGGTCATGACATCACTTCCAGTGGGTCCTGACAGATTCTCATTCTAAAAAGTGGGTCCCGGTGCTAAATGTGCAACAACCACTGGGCTAGAGTAAGTAGTAGCCTGCTTAAAACTAAGAACCTAAAGAGTTTGTAGCAAAAGTGCGACTTGGACTGGAGACATAAGCGCCACTGCATCGAATAAAAAGTTGCAAGTCAGGTAGAGCAGTCCTTCAAAACATAGGAGGTTTCTGATGATTCCTGAACAGCTTGCTGTCTGTTCTTTTAAGGCACCCCAGTCTTGGGGCTGCCTAAGTGCTGTCCTGCTGTCAAAGTTTGGTTCGTATTGTGTGATCATTGCTACCGCATTTCAATTCCTCCCCTGTTGCTTTTGTACTAATGAGGTGCATCCTGCCCAGAAAAGCTTGGCTGGGACTGGCAATCGAGACTGCCAGCCTTCTGTGGCTGGTGCCATGCATCATGGCAGTAAAGTCCCACAAGGTTTTTTTTAGATGGCTTTTTCATCCCAGCTTGGCAGCGAGTCTGCCCTTTGTCATTAGCAGGCCACATATCTACACAGCAGCCCCTGTCTTGTGGTGTGATGCGCTGGCTAAATGAGCTTGGAAGCAAAGCAATCCATCACGGGTCTGCTGGAAGCTCTGTAGTTTTTGGAACTCAGTGGAAGCAGCTGGATTACAGGTGTTAAAAAGAAGCCATGTTCCCAAGGCTCAGAGTCCAATGCTGAAATCGCACGTGAGGCCTGTTCAATTAACTGGACATCTTCCCTGCTACTGTCAATGGCCAGTATCACTGTTCACAAGTTGTGCTTTTGCACTTAAAATGTCCAGCTTACACAGATCTATTCTCTACCTGCTTGTTGTTACTATGAATACAGGAACCCCCGTGAATGCCAAAACCCACAGATGCTTAAATCCATGGGTCTAGGCATCTATAAACCTCCAGAGGTGATGGGAGCTGTGCTCCTGTTACCTCTGGAGGGTGTTCTGAGGCCCGTAGAGGCCGTGCATGGGGCCTCAGCTGTAGATAATCAAATCCGTGGGTCCCGAACCGGCTGGTAACAAGTGCCCACTGTATTTATATACTGCTTTTTACAAATAGTTCACAAAGCTGCATACATAGCAAGAATGAATGGTTCCCTGTCCCCGGAGAGTTCACAAGCTAAAAGAAGACACAGAAGAAACATCAGTGGGAGTCACTGGAGAAGATGCCATTCTGGCGTGAAGTGGCATAGATCTCTCCCAAACGATACTTCTTTGTCCTGCTAGCAGGAGTAACTAGCCTACCCTAGTTATTGTCCCGTGCTGTCCTGTGTCTAAACTCAGACACAGTTGCGCAGGTATCTTTCAAGCTTGTCCCATTCCCCCATACCTTTCCTAATTCTCTGATCAATGGGAAGGTCAATGGGAAAGGGCACAGAGTTCAGAGGGCACAAAGTTACTTCTAGGTATTCAAGAAGACTAGGAAGTGGTGTTTTTAAACCTTTAAAATGTGATCTATGGGCTGGGAGGCTGCGCGCAATCTCCTTGGCCCTCAGAACACCCTCCGGATGTGATTAGAGCGTAGCTCTGGTCGTGTTCAATTGAGTTGGCCAGAGGCTCTCAGGGGACCCGAGGCTGGCTGTGGGCCAGACGGAGGCTCGTCACGGGCTGCATCTGGCCCCCAGGCTGGGGTTTGGAGACCCCTGGTTTAGAAAGTTTTTGACAGCCACAGCCCTATCCAGCGAGCAGAATAAAATTGACAGTGAAACTGTTCACCTTGATTCTTCAGTGGTCAAGGCATCTCTGTATGTCATGTGAGGAAAAGGAGGAGTATTTCATAAATAACCAGCTCCAACATTTGCTTGTTTTTATAAACAGAACCAGGGTGCAGTCTGTTGTTAGGTACAAGATTAAGCATTCTGAGAACACCTTGCTTTTAGTTTCCAAGTTTCCGGTCCTCATGAAAGCAATAGTTAACCTGGTGAAGTTTCAGAAGGGCAGCAGAGTTTCTATAGTTTCCTTTTTCCTGCTTTTTGACCCCTTTGCATGACTGTCAGGTGGAAGAATCAGTTGCGCGTGATAAGCGATTTATGCAGTTTGCAAAACTCAGCTTGTCTTGGCGCAACTCTTATGAATGCCGGAGCAGTGAGCGGGCACCACTCTGCCTGTAGGAAAGCTCTGGTTGCATCACTGAGCACAAGACTGTGAGCAAGAAGAAAACCAGAGGTCCTTGTAGGTCAGTCTAATGGCTGGTCCCTGTTTGTCTGCCCACTGAAGCGGCGCTTGGGCTTTTGAACGGATGCGCTTCTGCTTGGAGAGGGTTTTGAGCTGTAACAAGATGCAAGGAGGGCATGGCAACGTGAATGTTTACGGCTCAGCACACCCTTCGTCTCACCTGATTTAGTTAGCGCCTCATTTGAATACCAAGGGTCAACCTGTGTTCAGGTGCTTTTTCCTCTGAGAGGAGACCTCCAAATGCATTTGACCTTTCAGTCTCTTTTGTTGGAGGCTTGGATTTCCCTACTCCTTGGTTGCCAAACATAATGCTGGCAGCATCCCAGCAAACAGGAGTGATTTGCTGCCTTCTGGATAGCAGCACCACTTGCTTTCTGCACCCTGTGCCTTTTAAAAAAAGAGCGGTGTTCTGGGTGTGAAATTCTGACCAAGTCCAGATCTGTTAGTTTAACGGCTTACAAAGGATTGTCCCCATTTTCCTTGAGGAGACCTGTTGATCATGAAGTCCTGATGGGGAGGGGGGTGTTTTGAATGGGCTGTTAGGGCGTGATAGAGGATGTTTGTTCACCTTTGATTGGAGTTGCAGATATTAAAACAAACCATTCTTGTCCCCAGGGCTTGGATGCACCAAGCATGGACGATGGAGAGAGCAAGCAAAGCCAACTGGCTCTTTCTCCAGCTTTGTTGTTGGCAACCTTCAGTCTCGAGAGACTCTGGTATCGCACTCTGAATGGTGGTTCTGGCACAGCATCTAGTGTGGCTGAAAAGGCCGATTTGGGAGTGACAATCCCTTCCACACCAGGAGCAAGTGCAGTCTGTCCCTGGTCTGTCTTCCTGGCTGTGGGCCTTCCTTCTTTGCCTCTTTGCCTCAGTCTGTTCGCAAAGTGTCTCTTCAAACTGGGAGAGGCCATGCAGCACAGCCTGCCTCCAAGCGGGCCGCTCAGAGGCCAGGGTTTCCCACCTGTTGAGGTCCACTCCTAAGGCCTTCAGATCCCTCTTGCAGATGTCCTTGTATCGCAGCTGTGGTCTACCTGTAGGGCGCTTTCCTTGCACGAGTTCTCTGTAGAGGAGATCCTTTGGAATCCGGCCATCATCCATTCTCACGACATGACCGAGCCAACGCAGGCGTCTCTGTTTCAGCAGTGCATACATGCTAGGGATTCCAGCTCGTTCCAGCTGATAACTGTGTGTGATCTTGTTCTCCAGCTTATCCATGTACAAAGGTTAGAGGAAGCGCACAAGAATATGATAGAACTTGCAGTGAGGGAGTGTGTATTGTACCACAAACAAGGGATACTGGAAAAACTTGTAAAAATGTGACCAACATACTCAGAGTTGTTGATGAAAACCATGACAGGACCCTGCCGTGCGAAACTAGCAACTTATCTATCCACTCATCCTGATGTCTTTTACGCTGTCCAAGTTGAAATGTTCTCCTTCTCTCCTCCCAGCTCCTCTCACAGTACAAATTAGTATACAGTTGGCCATCCATATCAGTGGGGATCCATTTTGGACCCCCAGTGGATACCAATTTCTGCAGATCATGGAATCCGCAGGGAGGGTTTCAACCTCTTGAACATTATTTAAAGTCTTCCGGTCGCACCTGGGAGGTGTTCTGAGATGTGGCCTCCCCAGGCCTCAAAGTCCTCCTGGAAGTGTCTGGAAGGCACTTCTAGTCACATCCAGGGGGTTCTCAAGGCCCCCCCCCCACACAGGGTCTGCACCCGCATTGAGTCAAACCCATGGGTGCAAGATAAGGAGGCCAATTGTACTCTCAACTGCATGGGATCTGGGAGGGAAGGAGGGCCTGCGTCCCATAGAGAGAAACTTGTTTCAGTTTGTTGATTCTCTTATTAATTAATTATTGTCATTAAAATACGTTTTCAAAATTTAAATTGATAATTTAATTTAATTTAAATGTTAATGAGTTGAAAATGAAGGACAATTTGATTAATAAATTAAAAATTAATTAAAAAGTGTGTGGAGGAGGCTAATAAAAAAAAAAAACAACTATAAAGAGGTTTTTAATATCAAACCATTGCACCTGGCCAAATAGTGCTGGTTCACAGCTATGGAGGGAAACTGTATTTGCCATCCTCCTTCTCAATACCACTGCTTCTGCAGCCTGAAACATGTGTTTTGGCCAGGGAAAGAGATACTTGCCCGACATCCTTCTTCCCTTGTCTTTCTGTTCATGCCTTCTCTTCCCTTCTCTCTCTCTAGCAATGTATTTTTCACATGCACAGAGAGCTCATTGCATCACCCCCATGACGGACCTCCACTTGACGCAGATCATACAGAATAAATCGATACAATATCATACACATAGCCTAAATGCATCTCTAGGGTTGGGGTAACCCCCATCAACTTTATTCTTTATTTACTTTAATATATAACAGTACAGGCCACCCAACAAATCAGTAACCAACAGAAAACCAGGGGTCAACTTGATGGCACTCGCACAACTGAATAAGAGTTATCCATTCAATCATTAAATCCAAACTTTGGGAATCTGAATCCAATCAACTTTTTTCCAACCTTAATCCTATCTGTTCTCCCCAGTTTTTTGGCTTTCCCCCCTCACTCAGCCGCCCTTTTAATGATTTTAGTAAGTTAATTAACCCCATTAAGAGGAGAGCGTTTATGCTCGCGAGATTTAACATCTTCCCTTCAGCTGTTCACTCTGGCAGATTCTCCAAGATCCCACATGATTGCAGATTATGCCCTTTTTGTTCTCTAGAACCGGACACAGTGGCCCATATACTACTTTGTTGCCCAGCCCACCAATCCCTTCAAGATACTTACCTGAATCCTTTCCTGTCTTCTCCTTCTGCTTTCTCTACTGAGCCTTTTGTTGTCCTTTTAAGTGATAGCTCTGTGGCTATCACTAATGCTGTAGCAGATTATCTTTCAGCTGTTTCCAAATTAAAATTCCCTCCCTGACCCTATATTTCTTCCTTGTTTCCCTTCCTTTTTCCCCTCATTAGTTCCTTGTGATTTTCTTTTCGGTAACATAGCCACTGTGTTGGCTCTTGTTATTATTGCTATTACTGTTATTAACTTTTTTAAAAATGCCGATAAAGGTTTATGGATGGATGGAATAAGAGTTATAGGATTAGCTCTGATACATGGAAATATGAGTTGACTCAGATTAGCATCTTATTGGTGCCCTGCTGTGTCATAACAACACCTCATTGGTTCTCAGAATAATCAGTCTCATTGGTCAGTTTTGAGTTGGGGAAATCCACTTTTTGTTACATAAGAGAGTTGCGTTTCCCATTTCTGGTTATTTGGCAATAACTTTTGATAGAATATAGATATTTAAACGCAGTTTGTTTCACTGCGTTAAATTACATATCACTGGTGTTATTAAAAAATCTCAAAATTTTTTCAAAATTTTGGCCAGTAATGTTACCTCCTCTGAGGGTGTCACCCAGAGTGGTGCACCCCCCCTAGTGACACCACTGCACTTGTGTACACCACTATTCCTCCAAAGAGTTTAGGGAGGGCACACAAGGGGTTATCCCATTCTAATCTTGCAACACCCCGGTGGAATAGAACCCAAGGAGAAAGAAACATCAAAACTCTTGGGTAACTGTATTAGGGCCCAATCCTAAACAGTGCACACCAGCTCAGCACCGGTGCGCAGTGTTGCAAACGTGCTGCAAAGCATATGAGCCCTTAGCACCAGCCAAACACGCTGCAAAGCATTTGTGAGCTCTTAGCACCAGCCAAGCGCTGGAGCTAGCTCAGCGCCAGTGGAACGCCAGAGTGCTCCGCCCCTCTGCGGGGAGGAGGCATGCCAGGGAAATGAGTGGGGTGGGAGGGAGGCAGGACTGGTGGAGCTCAGCTCTACCGGATCCTGAGCTCCGTGTCAGGCTGTGTGGCCTATCACAGGCTGTGTGGCCTAACAAGGTTCTTGATTCTATGGCAGCCCAAGGGCTGCTGCAGAATTGCAGGGCTTACTTCCCTTACCTGGGAGAAGGGGACAAGGACCCCTTTCCCCAAGGAGCTGCTGAAGGCTGCCCCGTTGTACACAGCATGCTGCGGCAGCCATTTCAACGCAACTACAATCCTGGCACAACCAGCGGCGGGCTGTAGCAAGAAACAATAAAGGATCATATCTTACCTTAAAAAGGAAGCAGTTTATTGCGCATACAGTAGCTTATGCTAACATAAATGTGCTAAAGGGGCCTTTTTGTTATTAAAAAGGAGTTGGGGAGAAAACATTTTTCAAAGAGCTTGCTGCTTTAGAACAAAAAATGATTTATAATTTGCTGCCAGTGGAGGGATCGTCTCTGTTTTGATGGCATGAAGTAAAGAGCCCGAAAGTGCACAACAAAGCAAGATTCCCAAGAGGATTTAGGATAATCTTGTCTATTAATCAGACATGAATTGCTTTCTGGATTGAGGCACCCGTTTTACGGTCTCGTCATAATTCTGTTTTATATGACAAGTTAGCGCATGCCATAAAAGACCAATGATTCGTGTAATTTTTTAAAACAAAGAATAGAAAAGGCACCCCAAAAGTTTCCTTTTAATGCACCCTTCATTGGCTACAGCATACCTGAGGGCCAGGCCAGCCAGTAGGAAAAACCAACTAGGCAGGTTCCCCGGGCACTAACATTCCAGGGGTGACTGCTTCCACTATGTAAATACTTTGGTAAGGAAGCGGGGTTATCTCTTGAACATCAAGGTCATTCTGTTGGTGGATTTGGAGGCTGAGTTTGGAATTCTTTGCAGTAAGCATGGCGAGGGCCAAAGAAGCCAGGTGTTTCTGATGATCTGGTGTGATGAAGCCAGACCTGGTTTGGTCAGTGCCTGGAGGACAGACTGCCTGAACACCCATTGTATGCTGCTTTGAATTCCATGATGGGAAAAGGAGGTAGTATGAATATTGTGTGTAGAGGCCAGAGTGAGGCTCAAAAAGGAGCCCATGGGCTGCCCACATTTTTGGAAGCAGCGGGTGAGCCTTGTGACTCAAGTGTCATGCTGTACAGTGGGTCCTTCACACCCATGGGGGTTTGGTTCTGGGATCCTCTGTGAATGCCACAATCTGCAGATTCTGAAGCCCCATTAAAAATATAAAAAATAGTGTTCCTTATCTCTGGAATGTTTCCAGAGATCTACCACGTTTTCCAGACTCACAAAGAGAGTCTGGTCCAACAAGAAGCTGACGGAACATACCAAGATCCAGGTCTACAGAGCTTGCGTCCTGAGTACACTTCTGTACTGCAGTGAGTCATGAACTCTTCGCTCACAACAGGAGAGGAAACTGAACGCTTTCCACATGCGCTGCCTCCGACACATCCTCAGCATCACCTGGCAGGACAAAGTTCCAAACAACACAGTCCTGGAACGAGCTGGAATCCCTAGCATGTATGCACTGCTGAAACAGAGACGCCTGCGTTGGCTCGGTCATGTTGTGAGAATGGATGATGGCCGGATCCCAAAGGATCTCCTCTATGGAGAACTTGTGCAAGGAAAGCGCCCTACA